>NW_006408522.1:44510157-44598247 GCF_000296735.1 Chrysochloris asiatica
TTTTGTTCTGCTGTGTATAAGGTCACTATGAGTTGGTACTGATTTGATGGCACCAAACAACAACAACATTGTTTCCCATAAAATGTACTCTAGTGCAGATCTTTATCACCTTTCCCTTGCCTTATTGCAATGAGCTCTTAAATAATCATGCTACCTCTGGTCACTGTCTCTACAGTGTGACCAATATCATCTTTTTATTCCATAGACCTTCTTCAAATTTTCAATGGCTCTCTACTACATTTACAATAAGTTCCAGTTCTTTTAGCCTAGCATTCTAGACTCGCCATAACCTAGACACAGCTTTCACTCTCTGACTACTTTTCATCAAGTTTTCCAACTCTATTTCCTATTGTTGTTGTTGTTATGTGCCGTGGAGTCGGTTCCGACTCACAGTGATCCTGTACAGGGTTTCCAAGGCTGTAAATCTTTATGGGAGCACAAAGCCTCATCTTTCTCCTGCAGAACAGCTGATAGTTTCAAACTACTGACCGTAAGAATAGCAGCCCAATTTGTAACCACTACGCTACCAGAGCTCCTTCTACTCATCAGCATATATTTCCTACTATTTCCTACTTGTTGTTGTTATGTGCCTAGAAGTTGGTTCCGTCTCATAGCGACCCTGTACAGGGTTTCCAAGGCTGTAAATCTTAACGGGAGCAGAAAGCCTCATCTTTCTCCCATGGAACACCTGGTAGCTTTGAACTGCTGAGCTTAAGGTTCGCAGCCTGATTTGTAACCCACTACACTACCTACTCATCAGTATATAAGGAGCCCTGATAGTGTAGTGAGTTGAGCCTTGGGATGCTGACTGCAAGATCAGTGGTTCAAACCCAGCAGCCACTCTGTGGGAGAAAGGTGAAGGTGCCTACTCCCATAAAGATTTACCATCTTGGAAACCCTAAGGAACAGTTCTACTCTGGTCTACAGCATCACACGAGTTAGAATAGTTTCAGTGGCAGTGCTTTTGGGGGAAGCGGGGGGTGGGTGGGTCATCATTATATAAAATGTGAGAGTTAGAAAGGGCCTATTATGTCATGTTATAAGTAAGAAAACAGAGACCAAGAAAATCAAAACGCCCAAAGGAAGGAAAGCTTAACATGGAATGGAGAACTCAGAAGTGGGGTTTAAAGATAGGTGGAACTTGGGTAGATGGAAGGCTTCCAAACGATCCAGCTGTGAATATTATTTTTTAATTTTCACGTTTTAGAACTGTATCTTTGGACTCACTTTAAAAGAGACAAGTGCATCTAGGGAAGGTCTAGGAGAACCTGACTTGACAGCTGGACCCCTGTTTATGGAGAGAGGCGGGTGAGAGCATGGGGGAGGAGCAAGAAGAAGTCAGAATCCTGGAAGTCCCAGGAATGAAGACCCAGGTCCACAGAGGCACAGCCTTGAAAAGCCTGTAGAAAATAGTTCCAGTTTGCAACACGTGGGGCCTCCATGAGTTAGAATCAACTTGGTGGTAACTTGCTTAACTGTTGGTTTTTAGGTTAGGTACTGTACGGGGTGGTTGGCATACATTAGCTGATTTGATCCTAACAATAACCTTATACTATTGATATTATTACTTCTATCTTCAAGTTGAGGGAGTCAGTTGTTTGGATGATATTTCCCAAGGTCAGACAGCCAGGGAAGAGATTTGAACTCATTTATTTAACTCCAAAGTCATCTCCCTCTTTTCACTATATTCTCCCAGGAGACTACAACAGAAACAATGAGAAAACAATCTGTAAGAGATGCAAAAACACACTTCAGGGAGCCCCAATTTGTTCCCAAGACCTTGTGCAACTCTTTGTCTGTGTAAGCAATAAACTACCTTTCGGTTTCCCTTGCACCCAGTGCCTGCTTTATTTCAACTGGCTGACTGAGCAGGACAAGGGCCCAGAAGGTCGAGTGACAACATCACCTCTGAGTTACACAGTACCTTTATGTACTTCTTTGAAGGCCTCTACTTTATTCATTAATTAAATGGATTTATTATGTACTCACTGTGGGTCAGGCACTGTTAGCAGTGAGCAAAACAAAACTCCTGTCCTCAAGAAACATACATTTTGTGGAGGCAGACAGAAAACAGGCAAATCAATATACAACATATCAAATGGCAGTCGTGCTGTAACACTATACAGCGAAGAGAAAGAACAACAGGATTAGATGAGGTGATTTTTAAATATGGGGCAGTTTCCCTGACATTTGATCAAAGACCAGAATAAAGTGAGAGAGCAAGCCATTTTGAATATCTGGGGAAACTACATTTAGCTGTGAGGAAGAGCTAGTATAAGGCCATACCAACAAATAAACCCCAAATCCATTGCCATTAAATTGATTCTGACTCATAGGGTTTCTGAAATGAAATCTCTATGGGAGCAGACAGTCTCATCTTTCTCTCATGGAGCAGCTGGTAACCAAACTTGTGGTTAGCAGCCCAACAACTAATCCACAAGGACACCAGGGCTTCTTAGAACTACGGTTGTTGTTGTTAAGTATTGATGAATCAGTTTCGACCCATAGCGACCTTGTATAGGGTTTCCAAGTATCGACTGGGGAGTTTGAACTACCAACCTTGTGGTTCAAATGGACCTGGTGGTCCAGTGCTTTATCCCACAGCACCACACCAGAGCTATTGTGGCCAGGTTTAAAAAACAAAACGAAACAAAAAGTAGTAGGAAAGCTATGGGTATGGATGAGAAGAGAACAAGAGGGGGACGTTGTTGTTGTTAAGTGCCGTTAGTCAGTTCTGACCTACAGCAACCCAGTATAGGGTTTCTGAGGAGCGGCTGGTGAGTTTGAACCACTGACCTTTTCATTGAAACTAACTTTGCAGTCCAGCACATTAACCCACAGCGCCACACCAGGGCAAAAACTAGACACCAGGGCAAAAACAAGGTGCTTTAAGGGTCTTAATAAGGACTTTGAATTCTATGATAATTAAAATGAAGAGATTCTGGCGAGTTTTAGAAAGAAAAGTGACTTAATCTGACATTAATTTTAAAAGATTGAAAAGGTTAGGGAGAGAAGAAGGAAAACCAGTTAGAAGTTGTTACTGACAGTCTAAGTGAGAAATGATGGTGACTTAGACCAGTGTGTCAGTAAGGAGAAGTGGAGAGAAGTTATCAGATTCTGGAGATATTTTGAAGGAAGAGCTGACAGGATTTGGTGATGGATTAGTTGTGGAGTGAGAACAAAGGGTGTGAGTTTCAAAGATTTTTGGCTTGAGCATCTGGAAGAATGGCGGTCCCATTTACTAGAGGAAAGCAGATGTGTGAGGTCAGTGGGGTGGAGTAGGAAAATCAAAGTTGGGTTTAGGCACCAAGTTTGAGATACTGATATTGATCAGTCAGTTAGATATACAAGTCTGGAGTGCAAAGGAGAGTTATGGACTCAAGAGAAACATGGGTGTCATTGGAATAAGATGGCTATTTAGAGCCTTGAGGAAATCACCTGGTAGATACTTGATATTTCAAATGGTGATAAGTGCTTTGAGCTAGAGAAGGAATCCAATGACGGAGCCCTGAAGCTCTCCAAAGTTTAAAA
This sequence comes from Chrysochloris asiatica, assembly GCF_000296735.1. Classification (NCBI taxonomy): domain Eukaryota; kingdom Metazoa; phylum Chordata; class Mammalia; order Afrosoricida; family Chrysochloridae; genus Chrysochloris; species Chrysochloris asiatica. Next base: position 44,513,689 of record NW_006408522.1, read on the forward strand.
AAGGAAGGTAACACAGGCAGTTGAGAGGCAGCCATAAAGCAGAAGGAAGACATAGAAGAGTAATGGCCGAAAGCCAAAAAAAGGATGAGTTTTCTAAAGAATGAAGTGATCAACTGTTAAAATGTTGCTGAAAGGTGGAGTAGGATGTTGTGTCTGAGCTGTGGAGTATCGGAGGCTAGAATGCATATCTGAGTCATCTTTTTATCTGGAAGGGTTTCTACAAATGCTGAGCAAATGACTGAAAAAGAAAAGCTGTCAGAGGTCACAAGGAACAAGATGTTCTTTCTGTTGCACACTTGCCCATCAACAGATGCCTGTCGTAGGGCAAAATGGGGAAAAGATGGCCATCTCCACACGTCTCAAGTCAGAAGGATCACCAAGTGCTCTTGCCTCCTCTTTTTAACATTCCAGAGACATTCCCAGTCCAAGGAACCTCAAAGGTTCTAGGAAGTTGAAGTGGAGGGTTGGGGGAAGAAATGAATATAAGACAAAGTAGTGAGGAAAAAGGAAAACAGACCAGACTTATTGGAATGATGAAGAATGAAGATACTTATTCTTGAATAAGAAAAAACTCTGGAAATCAGTCACAAGAAAAAGAAACTTTAAGAGGGTACAGAGAGAAAACAAAGCTATAAAAGAAAGCAGAGAAAACTGAGATAGGAGGGAAAGGAAAATCAGAAGCAGGAGAAAAAGAAAAAACAACATCAATAGGCTCAATAGGAACTCAACCTTCTGGTGCAGCCAAAGGAAAACTTCCATAAGCTATGTTAGGAGTCACTCATCATCATTAACAACCATACCCTGTTAGGGTATTTGGGGACGTCAAGTCCGTGTACTCAAGCGGCTTACAAAAACCTGAAGAGGTGTTGCTGCTATCCAGAGAAAGGGCAAAGGAACTACAATGCCATCATCTTGTGCTGAGGGCAGCCTGCTAACGTGGGACTGATGTCTGATTTCTGTGCACCTCAAGGAAAGACAAATGGTAAACTGGAAGGAGAGCTCCACAAAGCCTATGGGCATTTTGAACCCCAGAAGAAACAGTGGCCAGGGTGACATGCTCAAATAAACTCAATGACAGCCATCTTGGGGTGACAAGTGATCTGACTTCAGGATCTGCAAGGCCGTGGGAGGTTGAACACCCAGCAGGTTCTAGTCACGATTCACCCTCCTCTCCTGGCCACCTTCAACATCTGTGGACAACATACATGGACCCCTGCAAGGGGAGAAGAAACCCTACATTCAACTAGGTGAGCTCTCTTGTCAGCATGTGGCTAATTAAAGAAAGGATATTACCTACAGAATTCTGTGTCTCAGTCCTATTTCCTGCTCATTTAAAAAAGATTTAATGAAAAATCAAAGCAACAGAATCTAAATTATTTGTGTTTTTCCAGATGTACTGAGTTGCCAAAAAATTCTTGAACAATAGGATTTAGACACAAAGACTGAAATCTAAACAGCATGAAGAAATCAGAAAAGCTGAGCCATCTCCATTATCTCATGCTTGCACGACTATAGTCCAAAAGATGAGTGATTGCTCTCCATTCGTACCAGCAGAGCCGCAGTCCAAAGCCCTGACAGAGCCACTAATTGCCTATCTGTTTGTTTACACAGCCCAGAGATGGTGACTGGACAAATAGCTCATTTCCCTTGAAACTGGATCAAACTGGGGAGAGCCTGTGCTGTGTAACAAAGGAGGAACAGGAAGAAGTCTCATGGGAACTAGCTTCCAGATCAAAACAAAGGGCCAGGGAGTGGAACAAAGACTGGTTCACACAGTTGACGTTTCATAAAGCAGCTTTAAGGTACATCACTTTCTGCATCCTACCCTCGTCAGTACATCTTCCCCTTACATGCCCTCCCCTCAGTGCATAGAACTAGATTTACCACTCTCTGAGGTCCGGAAATTCAGAGATAGTCGTATGTAAGAAGCAACTGGAGAGTGTTACCACGGAGCGCACTTCCAAGCCTGTTCAATTGGACTTATCTTTGCTAGCCAGTTGATCAGCTTTCCCTTTACTTGGCACTTAATTTGTGCTATACTGTCCAACTATTTTCCATTTAGTGTCTTCCTTGTTGCCTACCCCAGACTGTAAGCGCTTGAGTACATGGACTTGACGTCTCCAAATACCCTAACAGGGTACTGTGTATGGTTGTTAATGACGATGAGTGACTCCTAAAGTAGCTTATGGAAGTTTTTCTTTGGCTACACCATAAGGTTGAGTTCTTATAAATACAAGAGACCCAGACTCCTCAGTTAAGTCTTACCAACTGTGGAGACTGATAATGGCTGGCTTCTATTGCTTTTGCTAAGTGCTGTGGAGTTGGTTCTGACTCATAGAAACCCTACATAGGGTTTCTGAGGAACAGCTGGTGGGTTTGAACTACCACCCTTGTGGTTAGGCCTTATCCTAGAGCACAACACCAGAGTGCCTGGTTTCTGTTTTCTGTATGTAGTCGAGTCGGTTCCAACTCATAGTGTCTTTATTTAGGGTTTCCAAGTCAGGTAGCTGGTGGGTCTGAAATGAAGACTTTGTGGTTAGCTGTCCGGTGCTTATCGTACAGTGTCAGGGCCCTGGAAATAGGCGACTATTCTTTACATAACCTATTCTCCTTAACATGAGATTGAGCTTTAAAAAATTTAGTTTCCTAAAGCCCTAAGAATGGTACTAACAAGCAGTAAACAACAAAAATATATCCTCAAAATCTTACTTCTACTTACCCAAAACTAACTATACAAACACAGCAAACTGTTTACTTAAGAGAACAGTCTACTTTGGTAAGTCAATCAAACACATTTCAGATTTGTTGTTGTTGTTAGGTGCCATCGAGTTGGTACTGACTCATAGCAACCTTATGCACAGCAGAACAAAACACTGCCCGATCCTGGGCCAGCCTCATTACTGTTGCCACACTTGAGTCCATCGATGCTGCCACTTGGCCAATCCATCTCGTTGGGTGTCTTCCTCTTTTTCTCTGACTCGCCACCTTACCAAACATGATCTCCATCTCCAGCAACTGGTCCCTCCTGACAATATGTCCGAAGTATGAGAGATGAAGTCTGGCCATCTTTAGAGAGCCATATATTAGACACATAATAAATTGAGCGCTGAACATACCTGAGAATGGACCCGTCTACCCAGTAGACCAAGGTGAGCAGCAGCAGCCTGAGGTCTGTGGGCAAAGGTTAGCAGCCTCAGCTGAGTGCACCACGCATTGGCCACCTCTGGGCCTTCTGCTCATCACAGATGGGTCCCTCACCTAGGTGAGCAGCTGCGTGGTTCCAACATCACTATGGCAGCAGAAGTGGCGGTGAAAGGATAGGGGAAGATTTTGGGAGAGGGATGAGGAGCATGTCACCTGCAGGGTTATTATATTAAAGGAGGATTTCTGATACTATTTGAATGTTGTTGCTGTTAGGTGCCAGTGTCAGTTGTGACTCATAGCAACACTATGCACAACCGAACAAAACACTGTCTAGTCCTGTGCCAGCCTCACGATCATTGCCATTCTTGATACCATCTCACAGGGGAGGGCTGTCTCTTTTTTGTTGACCCTCTACTTTATCAAACATGATGTCCTTCTCTAGAGACTGGTCCCTCCTGATGTGTCCCAAGTATGAGAGACGAAGTCTGGCCATCCTGGCTTCTAAGGAGCATTCTGGTTGTACTTCTATCAATACAGATTTGTTTATTCTTCTGGCAGTCCATGGCACTTATAAGATTCTTCTCCAATATCATAACTCAAATGCATCAATTATTCTACAGTCTTCCTTATTCATTGTCAACTTTCGCATGCATATGAGGCTGCTGACAATACCATGGCTTGGGTCAGGTATACCTTAATCCTTAAACTGTCATCTTTACTCTTGAACACTTTGAAGCAGTCTTGTGTAGCAGATTTGCCTACTGCAATACTTCATTTGATTTCTTGACTGCTGCTTCCACGAGTGTTGATAGTGGATCCAAGAAAAATGAAATTTTTGACAACTGCAATCTTTTTTACCTTTATCATGATGTTATTTATTGGTTCAGTGGTGACAATTTTTGTCTTCTTTACAATGAGGTACAACATATACTGAAGGCTGTGGTCTTTGATCTTCATCAGTAAGAATTTTAAATTCTCTTTGCTGTCAGCAAGCAAGGTTGTATCATCTGCATATTGCAGGTTGTTAATAAGTCTTCTGCCAATCTTGATGCCACCTTCTTCTTCGTCATATAACCTAGCTTTTCAGATTAATAATTATGGAGAAAGAATACAACCTTGTCACACTTCCTAATTGTAAACCATTCGGTGTTCCCTTGTTCTGTTCGAACAGCTACCTCTTCGCCTATGTACAGGTTCCTCATGAACACAACTAAGTGTTCTGGAATACTCATTTTAGGCAATATTATCCATAGCTTGTCATGATCCACATAGTCAAAAGCATTTGTGTAATCAATAAAGCACAGGTAAACATCTTTCTGGTATTCTTTGCTTTCAACCAAGATCCATCTGACGTCAGCAGTGATATCCGTCATTCCACATCCTTGTCTGAGCCCGGCTTGAAACTCTGGTAGTATCCTGTCAATTGCTGTTGCAGCCTTTTAAAAATAACCTATAGCAAAATTTCACTTGCATGTGATACTGTATTGTCTGATGGTTTCCACTTTCTGTTGGGGCACCTCTCTTTGGAATGAGCACAAATATGGATCTCTTCCAATCAGTTGGCCAGGTAGCTGTCTTCTAAATTTCTTGGCATGGATAAGTAAGAACCTTCAGTGCTGCATCAATTTGTTGAATGATTTCAATTTGTATTTCATCGATTTCCAGAGCCATGATTTTTGCCAAAGTCTTTAGTGCACCTTGGATTTCGTCCATTGATAATACCTTGGAATTTTTCCATCAGTATCATTGGTTCTTGATTCCATGTTACCTCTTGAAATGGTACAAAAAGAAATGGTCAGTGTTCCTTTCAACTTCTTTTGATGTTTTCTACATCATTCAATATTTTACCAGAGAATCCTTCAGTATCGTTCAGAGAACCTTTCAGTATCGCAAATGGAGGCTTGAATTTTTTCTTCAGTTCCCTCAGCTTGAGGATTGCTGACCATTTTCTTCTCTTTTGTTTTTCTTAACTCTAGGTCTTTGCACATTTCATTATAATAGTTGACTTTGTCTTTTTGTGCTGCCCATTGAAATTTTCTGTTCAATGTTTTCATCTCCTCATTTTTTCCATTTACTTTAGCATCTCTACACTGGATAGCAAGTTTCAGACTCTCTTCTGACACCCATTTTGGTCTTTTCCTTGTTGCCTGTCTTAATGACCTTTAGCTCTCTTCCTGTATGTATGATATTCTTGATGTCATCCACAATTCTTCTGGTCTTTGACCGTTAGAGTCATCTGTTCTTTAGGTGATCTCTGAATTCAAGTGGGATATGCTGTGCCTGAACTTGCATATGAGCTATTGATGGTCAATTCCACAGTTTGCCCCAGCCTTGTTTTGGCTGATGGTAAGGAACCTTTCCACTGTCTCTTCCCATAGATACAGTCAATTTGATTTCTGTGTATTCCAGCTGATAAGATCCATATGTATAGCTGTCTTTTATGTTATTTAAAAAAAGATATTTGCAATGAAGTCACACATCCTGCAAAATCTTGTCATTTGATCTCCAACATTGTTCTATCATCAAGGACATATTTTCCAACTACTGATCCTTCTTCTTTGTTTCCAACTTTTGCATTCATCAGTAATTATCAATTTATCTTGAATGCATGCATCAATTTAAGACCGAAGAAGTAGGTAGAATTCTTCAATTTCGTCATCACTGGCATTAGTGTTTGGTGAATACATTTGAACAGCGATATTAAATGGTTTTCCTTGTAGGCATGTGGATATTATCCTACCACAGACAGCATTATACTTCAAGATAGATTTTGAAATGTTCTTTTTGATGATGAATGTGACCCAGCTACTCTTCAACTTGTCATTCCTGGCATAGTAAATCATAGGATTGTCAGATTCAAAATGGCCAATACCAGTCTACTTCAACTCAGTAATGCCTAGGATATTGATGTTCATGTGTTACCTTTCATTTTTTTTATAACTTCCTATTTTCCTAGATTCATACTTCTACATTCCATATTCTGATTATTAATGGATGTTTACACTGGTTTCTCCCCATTTTGAGTTGTGCCCCATCAACAAATGAAGGTCCTGAAAGCTTTACTCCATTTGCATCATCACGGTCAACTGAACTTTTAGGAGGCAGTGCTTCCCCAGCCATATTTTGAGTGCCTGCCAATCTTTAGGGCTCATCCTCTGGCACTATGTCTGACAATATTTTGGTACTACTCATAATGTTTCAGTGTTTAATATAACTCTTTTTTTCCCCAGATCACTAGAGGAGAGGGTTTGGTGTTTGTACCTTAATGATGCTATTGAGGAGTATCATGACTTAAAGAAAATCAAAGCAAACTTTGTTGCTGTTGAGTTGATTCAGACTCGTGGTGACCCTGTAGGGCAGTGTAGAAAAGCCCAATAGGATTTCTAATGCTGTCATCTTTACAGAAGCAGACTTACGTATCTTTCTCCCATTGAGTGGCTGGTGAGTTCAAACTGCCAATCTTTTGGTCAACAGCTGAGCGCTTAACCACTGTGCCACCAGGGCTCATGTATAATATGATTGTAGCCTTTAATCTCTGCCAATAACTGTGTAAAATAACTAAAACCACTTTGCTCCCAATGTACAGCAACTATGAGAAATGCATTTTAAATATCTGGGATTCAGCACTCAGGAAAGCTACAGGGATGCCTGGTTTGGTGTTGTAGGATAAACACTGAACTGCTAGACATGTGGTCAGTGGTTCAAACCCACCAGCTGCTCTTTGAAAACCCTACATAGGGTCATTAAGAATCGGAACTGACTTGACGGCAATTAACAACAACAAGTTATTTTTTTAAGGACAAAGGCAAGAATGGTTGCTTAGGCAGTGGAGTGATTCTTAGGATGTCTATGACAACTATCCAAGAGGGAAGTAGAATGTAAGGAAATGGTACAAACACAAGAGAAAGAAATGTCTATGAATTTGCACATTCCATTCCTACAGAGTACTGAGTGGCTAGTGGGTTTGGACAACAGAGTACCAGATATAGAGTATGCACAAAACTTAACCAAGTCCTAATAGAGTGAAAAACCATCTTTTAAAGAAGAAAGTATGACTCCTTACTCCATCTGCTCTAATTTAGGGAAGAGATGGAGTGTCATACAGTGAAAACGGGTTACAGAAACTGTTGCTCAAAGAGGGACTTACACACAAGAACAAAATCTTAAAACAAACAAACCTCTAAAATTTATCACAGTTCATCCAGCCAGTGGTTTTTTTTTTTTTTTTTTCATCCCTTTGGCTATTGTTTTAGATATTTCTTGCTTGGAATTGTTTTTCCCAGTTTTGTGAAAGCTCACTGATTTTGGGTTTAGATCATCATAGTTTGTGGAGAACAACATAGTCTGCTTTTAAAGATTGTTCATGCAGAGATGCCTCTTGGATGTTGTCCATTTAATATTCTTGAGAAATACGTATCTAGATACTTACACAGATATGGTATTCTAATTTCAGAGTATATGTCGTATGTCCCTGGAGAACAGTTCACATATATCCAAGACAATAATTTCATTACTTTAAATTAATACAGGCGCTGTTCCAAATCAGCCCACCTGGAATGTGTAATCAAATCAAAACTCATAAACATTGATATAAATCCCAGATTCTGATTTCTTATGTGTATTTTCTGTAAAAATTGTAGATAAACTAGTAATTAAAAAATAGTATTTTCAATGGGATTTAGAAGTGACTTTTATAGGTATACATTCCATCAACCGCTCCTACCTCCCATCCATACTAGAAAGCATTTTTTAGTGTTTGAACGCATCATGCTGGTTACACACAGCACCCAAACCAAAGCAAACCCACTGCTACAGAGATAATTCGGGTTCCTAGAAACCCTATGGGACACAGTAGAGCTATAGGAGCACCTTAGGGTTTCCAAAACTGTAATCTTTACTGGAGCAAACAGCCTCCTCTTTCTCTTGCAGAGTGACTGGTGGGCTTGAATCAGAGATCTTGCAGTTAGCAGATCAATGCTTAATCCACAATGCCATTATAGCTGATCAGATTTATTTCCTCCATTAATCAGTAAGATTCAATTATAACAACCTTGACAAACACACACAAAAAAAACTCATCTAAGTACTAAAGACATATCCTGATCTTATATGATCATAAGGAGCCCTGGTAGTATAGACAGTTATGAGTTGGGCTGTAAGCCACAAGGTCAGCAGTTCGAATCTACCAGGCACTCCATGGGAGAAAGATGAGGCTTTCTGCTCCTATAAAGATTTACAGTCTCAGACCGGCTCTATAGCATATAACCATAACCATCATCTGATCATAAATGCCTGCCACAACTAAGCAGAGCCGCTGTGAATCTGTCTTTAAACAATTATTCCCCTCTGGGAAAAGGTCAATTCAATAGATTTATTTGCAATTAAAATCCACAGTGTGGATGGTGATTTCTGCTTTTCTAGCAGTGGAGCTCTGTTTACCACCCTGTCAGATGGCCGGTCAGGGGCCATCCAATGAATTGGAATCCAGCAGGAAGGCATGCAGAACTTATAACTGGACAATTTTATTTACAGCAAGAGTACAGAAAACAAAACACCCCATGCTGTTTTTTGTTCCCCACAGCCAAGCAATACCTGGTCCAACATCGTGTCAATTTAGTCCTTCGAAAGGTATAAAAATAGTTAAATCTGGACACTAAAATGAAAAACATTTATACTGACATTAAGAATGTGGTATATTAAATTTTCTCTTCTCCTGCGCAAGCTTATGCTGAGAAAGCTAATGTTTGTATGCAGTAAATTTTGTCAATGCACTGAACTCTATTTAAAATAAGAAGATTGTATGACAGGATACGAATGTCTGATTATATATACAAATTATACTGAAAATAAGAATATTCCATGATTAAAATAAGACATCGTATAGGGGAGTACGTTAAAGGCCATTTGTGCCTGAGAAATGTAGGGAGAAGGTCTTTATAAAGTGTATTCAGTGCTAATGTTCTGCCTACAAGAAGGACTATGTTAAAAGAAGTGAAGGAGAAACTTCAGCTAATGGGACTTTAAGTCCCAGGAAGTACATTCAGAATGATGGTGATGGCTCTCAGATGCTAAAATAGGTGTAGAGTACATGGGTCACATTCAGGGTCAGACTCACAAAGCTATTATTTATAAAGCTATTCATTTCCTCCCATGCTGTCACACAGAGAAATAGGGAATTTGGAGGACAGTGATGAAATTTCATTCCCTGGAAACATCATTTGTCCAGAAGTTATAAGGACCAGAGCAATAACATTTATATTTTGCAATAACACTTCTATTTAGGCAATCATGGAGTCCTTGTGTGGTGCTATAGGATAGTCTCTGGACTGCTAACCACAAGGTTGGTGGTTCAAACCCACCAGCGGTGCCTGGGAAACCCTATACAAGGTCCTGATGAGTTGGAACAATAGGCAATAACAACAATAGGCAACACCAATACGAACAGGCACCAAAGAGCCCTTGTTCCTAGAGCAAGCACTAACAATCAACTTTGAAAACCTTGATGGACAAAGTTAAATAAAAATCAGAACTACTAGTTAAGAGTTCAGATATCAACAGACAAAAATCTTAGGAACAATCAATAATATACTACAGTAACTTCTTTAAAATGGTCACTATCGAGTCTTTGTCTCCACGTTCATTTGTCCTGTTTCTTCATTGAGAAGTGAAGTCTAGTCTTCTACTCCCTTGAAAATGACTGACTTGTGATTCATTTAACCCAGTGACATCATGCCATATCCCTATCTTTTAAGAGGATAAGCAGTCTCAGCTTCCTGTCTTTTGGAGCATCTGCTCTGGAAAAAGCTGGGCACTATGTAAGATGTCTAACTACCTTGATTCGACCATGTTGTGAGGAAGTTTAAGCCATGAGGTTGAAGTGGACTGACTCCAAGATGCCCATCCAGTCTCTACCTCTTCCAGCCAAAGAAGTCTCATTCCAGACCAGGTTCCAGACATGCCTATTAAGAAGTTTTCAGATGATATTCCAATTCTAACTACTATCTGACTCCAGCCTCATGGGAGACCTGTAGGAAGAACTACACAGTTGATAGTATAGTCAACTCATAGGTCTATGAGCAATAATAATAAATTGTTTGAAGTTTTGAGGTAGTTGGTTCTGAACAATAGATAACCAGAATGTCCACCTGGGATTCCTACGATGTGGGCATGGGCCCCAGGCTGTAATTTCCACTGACAAAGAAAAATTTCAGAGGCAGAGATTATATTCATTTAGCTCATCATAATATCAATAAAAAGAATCCCGGTAACACAATGGGTTAGGAGTTAGGTTGTTAACAGCAAGGCTGGTGGTTCAAACCCACCAGATGCTCTATGGGAGAAAGATGAAGCTGTCTCGTCCTGTAAAGATTTAGTCTTGGAAATCCTAAGGAGCAATTCTACATGTACTGTAGAGTTGCTCTGAGTCAGAATTGACTCAAAGGCAAGTAGCACAGAACCTAGAACATAGTAAGATCTTAATGAATGAATGTTTAATAAATAGTTTGATCAACTATATCTGTTAGAGTATGGGAAAAGAATTGGAATCAACTTGATGGCAACTTATTTGGCTTCTGGTTTTTGGGTTAGGTACTATACTGGGTAGTTGGTGTACATTAGCTGATTTGGTCTTCATAATTCCCTTAGACTGGTAATATTATTGCCTCTATCTTCAAGCTGAGGGACTCAGTTGTTTGGATGATATTTCCCAAGATTAGTCAGCTAGGGAAGAGATTTGAACTCAAATGTGTTTAATTTCAAAACCAGCCCCCTCTTTTCACTATAGTCTCCCAGGAGACTATAACAGAAACAATGAGAAAACAATCTGAAAGAGATGCAAAACCCACCCCTTGAATCTTACCCAGGACTATCTAGTTCTATTAATTGCTGTCAACATGTTGGAACCTATTTCACCACATGAAGCTCAGACCAATTACAATTAATGCCACAGCCATGACTACACGCTGAGAAACACTGCCAGAGGAAGCTTAAGTTTAAGAAAGCAGATGATCACGCACATATATTATGTTAGTAATTAGACCAAATCCTAGAATCATGAAACCTAAGGGAAGCATAGTGCCCTCTTGGGAAGAACAGCAATTTCAAATAGATTTTTCAGTGGATTTCTACACTACCTACTTGACTATGTCCCATTTTCCTAGAATTATTATATTACAATTACTCATTCCATATTTCCTTTCTTATTTCAGCAAGGAACTGGGCTGGTGCGATGAGCTCAGTAGACAGATGGTTTGTTCATTTCAATGAATAATTTGAATGTCAACAAGTTGGTAGATGTTGGGGAGATGGAAAATGGAAAATAACAAAGATCCTGGTGCCTGACTCTGAGGTGGGGTGAGGATAGGCTATCAAGGGCCAGTAATTCAAGAAGCTAAGTACTTAGACTTCATTAGATTTGGGAAGGACAAGCACTGACATTGCATATTTATTTCCTACAGTGAGAAACCACTGCTTATCCCTGTATAAAATGAATCTGATCTACTCAAACGCACATTTTTACTTATCAGACGAAAAATGGCATGCATCAACCAAAACTTGCATTGGAAAAAATGGTAGAAAAAGGAAGATACATTTCTTCTCTTCAAATGATCAGCCGAATGAGTAAAGGATTGAATGATTACATTCTCTCTCACCTTACAACCTTTTAAAACTGTAGTTTCTCAAAAAATGGAAAAGCAATTTCTCATTCTTTCCTTTGTTAGAATGCAGAGCTTGCATCTTATGGTAATTAACAAATATCAAGGATATTTAGAGTTGTTGACTCTGGTAACACTTACTGTTGTTTTCCATCACTTTGTGTGTCTCTATAGTAAGGAGCTCTGGTAGCATAGTGGTTACGAATCGGGCTGCGAACCTTAAGGTCAGCGGTTCGAAACTACCAGCCGCTCCACGGGAGAAAGATGAGGCTTTCTACTCCCGTAAAGATTTACACCCTCGGAAACCCTGTACAGGGTCGCTATGGGTCGGAAACGACTCATCCGCAAGCTTGGTTCAAGCTCACCAGCCACTCCTCAGAAACTGGGCAAGGAACTGGGCTATACAGGGTCATTGCAGGTTGGAACTGACTCAACGGCACTTAACAACAACAACATAGGATAAGCAATGGATTGCTAACCACAAGATCAGAGGTTTAAATCAATGAGCGGCTCCTTAAAAACCCTATACAGAGTCGCTCTGAGTTGGAACCAACTGGACAGCACTTAACACCACCACCAGCCACTGGGACAAGGTACTTAGATTCTTTGTAGGTCCCAAAGATCATGTGCTTGCAGTTTAATTCAGTTGCCACTAGATGGTAATATTGTTGATTTTGGTAGCCATGATCCCTAAGACATGCTATCTTTAGTGGAATTATATAAGTCCCTTCTATCATTAAGGTTCTACTATAGAAATGTGTAAGGAGCTCTGGTAGCGTAGTGGTTATGGATCGGGCTGTGAACCTTAAGGTCAGCGGTTCGAAACTACCAGCCGCTCTGCGGGAGAAAGATAAGGCTTTCTACTCCCGTAAAGATTTACAGCCTCGGAAACCCTGTACAGGGTCGCTATGAGTCGGAACCGACTCCACAGCACATAACCACCACCACCATAAAAATGTGTGTCACTATAGGATAAACACTGGACTGCTAACCACAAGGTCAGAGGTTCAAATTCTCTCACTGTTCTTTGAAAATCCTATACAGGGTCACTATGAGTTGGAGCCCACTCAACAGCACTTAACAACAACAAAAATAGAAGTTGCAATGATACTGGAAAATAAAATATTCTAATAGAAAAAGAATATAAATCAGTTAAAAAAAAATTCTCCATGCATATCTGGTACCCTTATCTTAGGCTAACTCTACTTACTGGTTTTTGCTCTAATTACAAATTGTTGTCTATAAATTATAATTAACACTAAGAGGAAGGTTCAAATTCTAGAGAAACCCATCTTATATCCATTGCTTCTGGCTTTCAGAGGAGATAAACAAGACAGGTATGTCTTACCCTTAGTACTTAAGACCTTTCTCTGTGATTAATGATTATTTGCCATTTGGATTAGAATTGCTGCTATTGTCGCTCTTGGGAAAGCAAAGCTTTGTGACTGACTTTGTGGGTATTCATCTCTGAACCAGGCGATCAAGTTGTGTTACAATGACTGAGATTACCAAAGTAGCAGCAACGGACATGTATGAAACAAGACTGTATTTATATGCTCTACATACATCATCTCATTTTACCAGGGCCTCCACAATCCCTCCTAAACCAAATCAACTCTGCACAAGATAAAAACCTGTATTATTTGAAAGAATGAGGAGATCTCCCTAGAGTTGCACATTATATGCAAAAATGAATATTGCATCATATGTATTCTGCAAAATACCTACAGAAGGCAATCTGGGTGTTAAGTTTTCCCACACAGAGCAGCAATAATTGAGTAAGTCAAAGAGAAGGCATGCGATAGCAATGGCAATCAATCACTGATTAAAACCTCGATGATACTTGTAAAGAATCCAAAGAGGAAGTGGTAGCTGGGCCAAAAATCACACAAAGCAATTAATCATGAAAACAATTATTATGCAAGAATGTAGAGCTCAATACCGATTCCATAAAATACTTGTCACCACTATTCTTTACAAAGGACAATCGGAATCTTTGTTATTATTGCTGGGGAAGGTAGAAAGGGCCTATTAGGACTCTAGGAATTTGAGTCCCTGAGGCTAAGCTAGATGGCAGAGGAAATACTTCTCTTTACCCACAAGGATCCTGGTGAAGAGGGAAAATAAGGGGTTTCCCAAGTTGTTAGAACAGTACAATAACAATATTGGGATTGTGGTCACATGGACACTGGATTAGTTACTGAAATCCTCAGACACAGTTACCTTTCTGGAAAGTTATGACAAAATTAGCTTCAAAGGATTGCTGTAAAGATGAAATGCATCACTCTGTATCAATTGTTGAATCTAAGAAGTGCTTGAATTAAAAACTCCAGAGGGACATTTTAAACAAATTGGTATTTCTCAGAGAGGGTGATGATGGGATAATAAACACACTAATGAAATACAAAATGGGAGAACTGACAGGTAGACAAGAAAGTCTGGACATAGAGAGAAAATATGTGGCTCACTTGCTTCAACCCTTACTTCTTCTCTTCCACCAGGGGAAGTTCCTACTCTCAAAAAGAGATTACTGAAATTGCAGCTCTAGACTTCCATCAAAGAATCTTGGATTTTGCCATGGCTCAGGGACATGAAGGGGTCACCCAACCTCACCATTATGAGTTGGGCCCTGGTAAAGGCTACACTCGAAGCTATAAATCCATTTAAGGAACTGTCCCTCTTTCTCTAAAGCAACCTGGTCTTGTGAACTTGGAGTCATTGTTCATGTGTATGTGTGTGTGCATGTAAGACTAGATAGCTGCTGCTCTAGAGAGGCCCTGGGACAACTGATGATTTTTGTCCCAGAACTATTAATAACAATTAATTATATTAATGCCATTACTGTTGTTATGTGCCACTGACAATCAGTTCTGACTCATAGTGACCTTGTATAGGGCTTTTGAGGTTGTACATCTTTACAGGGACAGAAAAGCTAATTTTTCTCCTGAGAAGCAGCTGGTGGGCTAGGATCACTGACCTTACGGATCACAGTCCAGTACTTATCCTATAGAGCTACCATGCTTGATGGCACATAACAGCAACAAAATAGTTTTAAAATATTAAATAAGACATACCATATTTCTGACACAATGAAATGTATTCCCTGAATGTGAACACGGTGTGATATTAGGAAACGTATTTTTGGTCAGAAATATGTTATATGACCAAATGAGATTTATTCCCAGAATGTGAGCATGGTATGATATTGCTGTTGTTAAGTCCTGTCGAGTCAGTTCAGACTCATAGCTACCCTGTATTGGGTTTCAGAGAAATGACTGGTGGGTTTGAAATGCCAGCCTTGCAATTCAAACTGACCTTGCAGTCCAGTGCTTATCCCACAGTGCCACACCAGGACTCCATTATGATATTATTATTGTTGTTAAGAACTGGCAAGTTGGTTCTGACCCATAGCAATCCTGTATAGGGTTTCCGAGAAGTGACTGGTCAGATTGAACAGTTGACCTTGAGGTTCAAGCCAACTTTGCAGACTAGCGCATTAACCCACAATGCAACTTCCACCAAGAAGTTTATTTTTGGTCAGAAATATGCTATGCTTTATTTAGGATTTAAAACTATGTTGCTATTGTTTAATGCCGTCGAGTTGGTTCTAACTCATAGTGGCCCTGGTAAAGGGTTTTCAGAGAATGGCTGGTGAGTTTGAACTGCCATCCTTGTGGTATGCAGTCCAGTTCTTATCCTACAACACCACTGTTGTTGTTATTGTCAAGTGTTGCCGTGTTGGTTCTGGCTCATAGTGACCCGGTATAGGGTTTCTGAGAAGTGGCTGGTGAGTTTGAATTGCCGACCATGAGGTCCAAACTGACCTTGTAGTACAGTGCTTATCCTACAGCGCCACACCAGGACTTAAGTTGAAATTGGCTTGTAAGTTTTCATTTTTGGTGCAGTTTGCCCCAGGCTTTTATATCAGCATTATACATATATGAAAATAAAAGGGTTTTCTTGTTTTTGAAAAAAGTTTCAAAGGCAAGAATGAAAAAGAAAAGAAAGTTCCCCAAAGACAAAACCATTGGATGTGTGTCCAGAAATGGAGCGGGGACACAGGGATAAAAAGAAGGTGAGAGGAAGAAGTAGAAGTGGGGGTAAGGGGTGAGGAGGAAGAGGAGGAGCTGGAAGGACAAGGAGACTGGAGCAGACAAACTGGCTTCCTGGGAACAATATGGTGGTTGGTGGTTATGTGTCGTGGAGTCGGTTCCGACCCATAGGGACCCTGTACAGGGTTTCTAAGGCTGTAAATATTTATGGGAGCAGAAAGCCTCATCTTTCTCCCGCGGGGCAGCTGGTAGTTTCAAACTGCTGACCTTGTGGTTCACAGCCCGATTCGTAGCCACTACGCTACCAGAGCTCCTTGAAATAAAACCGTTTCAATACTAACTCTTTATACACAATCTTAAAATAACAAGTGTTTTGTGTGTAGATACATGTATAGAGACACATGCTGAATGGGTATGAGAGGAAGAGTGAAATATTCATTTATGTATCTATATATCCCACAAATACATGAGAGTTTGAAAGAGAATATTTGCATGTGGGTAACCATACGGAGGAAGTGGGGCAACTGTTGTTGCATAGAGGGGGTTGTGATCACTGAGACGAAACAAAGTGTATGATATGTTGACTGTAAATCTGGTGATCTTGTCTCTAAACTTTCACTCACTTCACAATAAAAAGCTTTTTAAAAAAGAAAACCAACTAATTCTTTCAGATAAGTCTTCTTAGTAAACCTCGGAAATGATAGGTTTCTCCTTTAAAGGATCTCCTTTAAAGGGTATGTGATAGTGATCCAAAGATCATAGCAGATTAGCTTAAGTGTTGTTCATTGGATGAAGATTTGGAACTATCCATGCTTGGACTTCCTTGAATGACAAAGATATATGAGAACCCATTTTGGTCCATGGAGAGCACAGGCTTCCCGGCCATAGTTCATCCTCCACATCATCTGTAAAGACTGTAAGAATTATTGCCTCTCACAGGTCACGTTGTCTGGACCACTGCCCTTCTTGATCTCTGTAACCTTAATGCTGGAATACAGTGACTCAGATGGTTTTGTTTGCACATTTTTGGAAGCAAAACTGAAGAGATTGCCTAATAACCTACTCATTCTATAGTTTACAGGTTCAATTATGGTCTTTGCCAATCTACTCTGACCTAAATATTTCTAAGAATGCATTATTTGCAGACATCAACATAGACAGATGTTTTGGTATCTAAGAGGATCACAAGATAGCATTCTATACCTAAATCTGGCATTATTTAACAATTCTGAAAGGATTTAAACAGGAAACACATTGAGGGTGGAAACCATACACATTCACACCTCTCTCCCTTCCTCCCTGCAGCTCCAGACATTTTACAAGATTTAGACTGTTCAATAATTCAACAAATGATTATCCACACCTGATATGGGCTAGGTTGATGTTATGTTGGGACAAGAAAGTGAATATGACAGGCAGATGTGGTACCAGCTGTCATGATCTATTCAGCTATCTAAGTGATTCTATCTCTAGCACTCAATGTTGTGAATCATACCCACAGTTTGGTAAGTTCATTTATTTATTTATTTTTAGACTATGAAACAGTTTCTTGAAGTTAATAACATCTCTAATCTCAGTTGGTCAAAGAACTTTAAATGACAGTTTGACAAATGAGGACCACCAGAGTTCATTCAGACTCATTTTGAGTTTGGTTCCATTCACAAGTGCCAGGTAAATTTAATGGAGAATGAGATAAGACCAAGTGTGGGAGTTTTGGTATTGGAGGCAGGTTAGGTTCCAGCCCTCCCTGCCAAAGCTATAAATACAAATGACCAATTTAACAACACAAAAGACCACCTACAAGATCTATACCTGGGATGTAATCAGTTGCTCTGCGCCTTCTTTTAATGACCGATTCCCTGCCAAGTTTATGGGGACTTTTAATGTGAGCATCACATTTTTGAAGGTCATATCATTATGACCATGTTTGATGTGAGGGTGGGAAAATATAAGCCTAAATAATGTCTGCATAAGGTTACACTGCCCTGAGCTGTAAACTGAAATCAACAAGAGCTTATTGGGGAACAAAATAAAACAAAATAAAAACATGCAAGGAAGAAGGCTTAGATACTACAGAGTCTGCAACTCTGAGAAGGGCTACCATTGAAATGACTTTCTATTCTGTTCAGGAAATGAAATTAGTACAGGAAAAGCACCACGGTATTATCAAGTAACACTATTTAAGGGCATTTTGAGAAGGGAAGACAGACAGACAGAAAGAAAAAAAAACAAAAAAACCCCAGATCGCCACTTGAATGTGGCAACAGGATATGATTTACAAAAGAAAAAATAAATCATCATGATTATTAAAAGAACTGAATTGTAGCTCATGTAAGAAAAAGGCTGTGCATGAGTCAACTGAGTCACAATGCATATGACTTCTCAGGAATGAAGAATGTAATTGCTTAAGCTTTTATGAATGATCCAAACCCCAAATCCACTGCTTCTGAGTCGATTCCAACCCACAGCAGCCCTACACAACAGCGCTGCTCCATGGTTTCCAAGGTTGTAATCTTTATGAGCGAAGAACGTCCTTTCTCCCAAGGAGCAGCTGGTAGGTTCAAACCTCTGACCGTTAGGTTAGTAGCAGAGCAAGCACACAACCACTGGGGCCATCAGAGCTCCTTTTATGAATGACAAGGGCCTAATAGAAAACTAGCTTTCCTGCTAACTACTTTGTATAAGCTGCTCTATAGAACTATAGGACTAACTGTGCCTACTGGTGGTTGTTATATTGCATCTGTGCTCATCTAGGCCAATACTTCAGGAACCTTCTTATTTTACACTCTTTCTTGGGGGCAACAGCATTCATTTCTATAGTTTAAACCACTATCTCTAAAGCCTCATTCAGATCTCTCCTATGAGCTCAACATCTCTACTGTGTGCTATATATATATGGAGTTGTAGGATATGCACTGAACTGCTAACCACAAAGTTGGTGGTTCAAACCCACAGCTGCTCCTTGGAAACCCTATACAAGGTTGAGTCAGAACTGACTCGATGGCACTTAATACAAACACACACACACACATATATGACATATATCAGTGGTTCAAGCTCACCAGCTGATCCTTAGCAACCCTATATAGGGTTGCTATGAGTCAGAACTGACATGAGAGCACTCAATAACTAACAACAATAACAAATATATACACATATATATGTTGTTGTTGTTGTTGTTAAGTGCCGTCGAGTCGGTTCCGACCCATAGCGACCCTGTACAGGGTTTCCGAGGGTGTAAATCTTTACGGGAGTAGAAAGCCTCATCTTTCTCCCGCGGAGCGGCTGGTAGTTTCGAACCGCTGACCTTAAGGTTCGCAGCCCGATTCGTAACCACTACACTATGTGGAAACCCTATATTGGGTCACTATAACTATGAGCTGTCTACATACATATACATGTTGTTAAGTGCTGCCAAGTCAGTTCCAACCCATAGCAACCCAGTGTAGGGTTTCCGAGGTGAGTTCGAACCACTGAGCTTGTGTTTCAAACTGACCTTGCTGTCTGGTGCATTATCCTACAGCCCCACACTAGGATTGACTGACTGACTGACTGACTGACTGACTGACTGACTCTCTCTCTCTCCACACACACACACACACACACACACACACACACACACACACACACACACGGGGATGGGGGGGATGTGTTGTTGTTAGTACTGTTGAGTTAGCTCTGACTCATAGTGATCCTGAATAGGATTTCCAAGGAGCGGTTGGTGATTTTGAATCACTGACCTTGAAGTTAGCAGTCCAGTGCTTATCCTACAGCACCAGAGGTAAATTAATATTAATGATATATTATATTTATTTAGTACAACAGGTCTAATATATCATCAGGAGGCTTCTATGTGCTTGAAAAAATTCCTATCTAACATTCAGCATTTTCAAGGCTAGCCAACAACCATAGTGGCCCAACACTGATTTCACATGTGATCAATATTAACAATTTGCACATAAAACATTTTATGTGTATTGAACAGAACTCTATTCATATTTGTAACTCTTTAACAGAACAGCATTTCTTTTAAATTATTTTTGTGCCAAAAATTCTTTGTGAAACTGAGTTTGTTTTAATCATACTTAATGTCATTCCTAATATCCTTCATGCCTGGTCCCACCCCCAGAGATGCTATTTCCATCAGTCTGGAGTTTGGTCTTGCTATGACAGTCAAGTGCTTCTAGTGTGCAGAGCCAGAGTTGAGAACCACTGTTCTAGAGCTTTCCTAAAATATGATCCAGTTTGCCTCATCAACTTCTGCTCTGGCGGTTCTGTGGGGCAAGCAATGGACTGCTAAACACATAGTAGTGGTGGTTATGTGCCATGGAGTCAGTTCTGACACTTAGCAACCCTGTACGGGGTTTCCAAGGCTGTAAATTTTTAAGGGAGCAGAAATCTTCATCTTTCTCCCATGGAGCAGCTGGTAGTTTCAAACTTCTGACCTTAAGGTTCACAGCCCAATTCGTGAACACTACCAGAGCTCCTTAAAGACAAGGTAGGCAGGTGGAAAACACCAGCCATTCTGTGGGAGAAAGATGAGGCTGTTTGCTCTCATTAACATTTACAGTCTCAGAAATCCTGTATGGTTGCTGTGATTCAGAACCAATTCAATGGCAGTGAATTTGAGGGGTTTTTTTTATGTGTGTGAGGAGAGCAAACGTTTTTTTAAAGAAACCTAGCAGAGAAGAAGCTAACATGTAACTCCAAAGTGTGATTTGCACTAAAAGGCACTAAAGAAGATTTTCAAGGTTCTAAATTTGTCTATATTTAATCCCCCTCACCCCCTACCTAACAAAAAGAATACAATTCACACTATGAATGCTTTAAATTGCTAACTGGTTTTAAAAAAAAAACAAAGACATCATGCACATAAGCAGATCACACTCAGCTATACATACTGCAAAGGAGCTCTGGTAGCATTGTGATTATGAATCGAGCTGCAAACCTCAAGGTCAGCAGTTCAAAACTACCAGCTGTTCCACAGGAGAAAGATGAGGCTTCCTGCTCCCATTAAGATTTATAGCCTTGAAAAGGCTGTACAGGGTCACTGTGAGTCGGAACTGGTTCTGCCACAGCACACCACCAACACCATGTTGTTGTTGTTAAGTACCGTCGAGTCGGTTCTGACTCATAGTGACCCTGCACAGGGTTTCCAAGGCTGTAAATCTTTATGGGAGCAGAGCGCCTCATTTTTCTCCCGTGGAACAGCTGGTAGTTTTGAACTGCCAACCTTAAGGTTAGCAGTCCAATTCATAACCACTACACTACCAGAGAGCTCCTTTACAGACTGTAAAATTATTCAGATAAATGAATATAACAATTAAAAAAAAATAGAATCTAAAGACATGAGCCTAATTTCAAATTGATTCTAAACTTTCAGAAGTAGAGTTACTAACTGGAAATAAGCAAATGGAACTACTTTATATTTTTCTACAGAGATAATATTTACATGGTGTAATAAGACGATGAATTTACTTTGATGAGCCAGATACAAAACCTACCAATCATAGTCACAAAGCACATTAGTGTCTATCATTGCTTCCTCTCAATGGCACTCTGCCCCACAGCATGGCTTCCATCACAGAGGATGTCCTGCAGTGACCACAGAGAACACTTGACTTCTCTGGCTTCAATGCCAACAACCCCTCAACATGCAGGCATCCACATCAAGGGAACAGCTGGAATGGAATGGGCTTCCTCTAACTCAAGGACTGAGACTTTCTCTGCCAATTCCCAAGGTGGCTTGGCCAGACTTCATGGATTCACCCTGATTAACGGTTTTAATTGATGGTGTGGTATCATGTGGCTTTATTCAATAATAGAAACAGCATGTTGACATATCCCTAAATGTTCTACGAGCATTGCCTCTAGCTTTCTAGCAAAGATAAATGTACCCTTCAACCACTCCACACTTAGGCTTATTTCACCTCTTACACTGAATTTCAGAAATTAGAATAGGACATTTCCAAAAGGCATGAAACTTACAAGTTTACTAACTGTGGTCAACAAAAAGTTCCCTACTTGGGCCAACACTGTGAAGGAAGGACTATAACCTGGTAAGACTTCTAAATAATGTACTGGATCTCACACAGCACACTCTTGTAACCCCAAAAGGCTGATGCATGACATCTACCTGGCCCCGATTTCCATTTCTGAGGAGGAATGGAAAGTAGAACGCAAGTTTCCAAGTTGCTAAACTCAGAAAGCCAGGATGGTAATCACTATTCACCTGTGTCCAGGCTGAGCACAGAACTGAAATACATGGCTCTATAATCCTTGCCTGTACTTCATATGTCAGTTAACATGTACAGAATGAACATGAAGAACAAAGAAATAAATTTTCCTTCAAACGTTTACAAATACAGGAATGACACTGAAGGATTTTAAACATGAAAAAGATGGAAAGGTGACGTTAAAGTTGCAGAAGAACGCCATCCCTGTGGTGTATGTAAAACTCTGTAGGAAAATGGACCAATGGAATTGTTGCAACTGCTAAAGTCAGCCTTGATGCAAGGGACAGTGAGCCTCAGAGAAAGACCTAGACAATAAAAGCTATCCCAAAGTACCATAAATGTGCAGGTGACAAAGATCCCTACCTTTCTGGAAGAACTCTTCTAATTTGTCCTTGAAAGGCTGGAGATATTCCTTTGGAGACTCCTTACAAACCACCATCATCTGCTTCTCACTTGCTGTGAAGAGAAGTTTAGAATTAGACATAGACAAGCACACATATTTACTGAGTTCCTACTATGAGCCAGGCATTGTGCTTAGCACTTGGGTATTGAGTGCAGAATCCTTTATCAATGTTCATCCACAGTCCAATAAGAAAGCATAGAAATAACAATGAACTAATAAGCATTAAGCCAAACAAGAACCAAGAACGGAAACACAGCAATAACAAATGGTGGTGTTGTTAAGAGCAAGTGGGTCAGCTCCAACTCATAGTGACCCTGTAAAGGGTTTCTGAGGAGTGGCTGGTGATTTGAACCTTGTGGTTAGTAGTCCAGTGCTTATCTTACATCGTCACACTAGGAGTCCTGGTGTGGCACTGTAGGTTAAGTATTGGACTGCTAAATAAGCCAGCAGTTCAAATTCATAAGATGCTCTCCAGAAAGTCTATACAGGGTTGCTATGAGTTGAAACTGACTCAGTAGTACTTAAAAATGGTGACCATTTTTAAGTATTTGAAATAAAAGGACTGGAAGAGGAGACCTTTATTTACTTTTAGGAATTCCTATTCAATTGATTTGGCATTTTCAAAACTTGCATCCTGGAACATTTACTATGAGCAAAGCAACACAGTATCTGCCCCACAGCACAGGAGATTTAAAAAGGGGCCACTTACATGTCCTCTGAAATTAGTTAGCTGATCCTTTTGTCTTGTAAAATTGCCAACTAAATTGCTGAAGCTCTAAACAGTTCTGGTGTGGTGTTGTAGGATCAGCACTGGACTGCTAGCCACAGGTCATTGGTTCAAACCCACCAGCTGCTCTTCAGAAACCACATATAGGGTCTCTATGAGTTAGAAGTGATTCCATGGCACTTAAACAACCAGTAAGACTGCGCTGAAGATGAAAGCACGGCTCAAGAGAACTCTGCTTCATTCTGCACTGAGTTCAGAAGGACCCACACTGTCAGAGGGAGCTACAGGATATTGTCAAGATACAGATTTCCGAGATCTCAGCACAGGAATGTCTAAACTCAGACTTTCTACTGACACTGTCATTTTTCTAAAGGTTTTAAATACAGTGCATTCTGAAATATCTGCTATTAACTATTTAGACAACTATTCCATTGTCTCTTGGGATGCAAATAGGAACTCTGGGGGCGCAGTGGTTAATGAAGTTGCTAACTAGAAGGTCCTACTAGATGCTCTGTGGGAGAAAAATGTGGCTTTCTGCTTCTGTGACGATTGTTGTTGTTGTTAAGTGCCCTTGAGTTGGTTCTGACTCATAGCAAGCCTGCATAGGGTTTCCAAGGCTATAAATCTTTACAGGAGCAGAAAGCCTCATCTTTCTCTTGTGGAGTGACTGGCCAGCTTAAACTGCTGACCTGTGGTTTACAGACCAGAATTTATTGTACGGAGCCACCATGGAAACTATAAAAACAACAACATGGGGGAAAATGTCCTTTTCTGCATTATTTGAGTACATTGGTTTGAAAAATAGTGTTTGTACTCAGAAATGTGGTATGTACCATGATTTAGCTAGCCCTCATTTTTTATTGTTTTCAATAAAATTTTACAGATTTATTATGTTGTTTTTGTTGTTAGGTGCTGTCAAGTTGGTTCTGACTCATATCGACCCTGTATAGGGTTTCTAAGGAGCAGCTGGTGAGCTTGAACTGCCAGTCTTGTGGCTCAAACTAACTTTGCAGTCCAGCACATTAACTCACAGCATCATACGAATACTCCAGATTTATATAAAAGACTATATTTTTCATATAGAATTTTTAGATTGTTGAAAATATTTATTACGTATGCAAAATAACTCGATTTTAGTTGCCTTTTTCCGATTTCCATTTGTAACTGACTGCTAGTGTGGTATGGTGCTGTAGAATCATCACTGGACTGTGAACCACAGGTCAGCAGTTCAAATACATCAGCTACTCCTCAGAAACCCTACACAGGGTCATTATGAGTTGGAATTGACTCAACCGCACTTAACAGCAACAACAACCGTATTTTTGGCAAAAGGCAGAGCTATTTATTTTAAATCTTTCTGTTACACTCAATGTTACCAAATTTTGGTACTAGCCCTAATATTTCTATTTGTTCTTTCTAGATACAAATTTTGAATCTTTAGTTATTAAACACCTAAACTCTGTTGTTCATCACAGAATTAAAAAAAAAAAATTCAATTATTTTTAGGTACGCTTTATATAAATTGCATATAGTGTCTATTAGTAATACCATTAAACACAAATAATATAAAGTAAGGCATGCCTGCACCTGGATACTATGGATAGAACTGAAGCTATGAGAAGAATTTCTTCAAAGTTACTTCTTCCTAAGCAAAGCAAAACTAAAGACAGAGGTTCATTTTCTGACAACAAAAGCCAAACGTCCACTTTTGCTTGCATTAAAGGAATCCATCACTGTAGCTCTCCATCTGTTGTGGCTGTTGAGAGAGAGCCCATGGTGATGCACATCAAACCTCTTTTGATTCCATGGGGGGGGGGGGGGGCTAAGTGGGTTAGTGAAAGCTTGTGCTTGGAGCAAGGGCCATCTGAGTTCAGGTTCTGACTGCTCCTGATTGGACAGTGGGGACCTTGGGCCATGGCTTGTTTATCTTCTCTGTCAACTTGGGACTTCCTCAAATGCATGATAAAACCCAAACCAAACCCAATGTTGTCAAGTTCGTTCTGATTCATAGTCGGACACAGTACAACTGACCCATCGAGTTTCCAAAGCTTGAGCTTTACAGGCGCAGACTGTCACATCTTTCTGCCACAGAGTGGCTGGTGGATTTGAACTACTGACTTGTTGTTAGTAGCCAAGTACTTAACCACGGTGTCACCAGACCTCTTTCAAAGGAATGGCAGGAGAATTAAATGAGATATGGTACGTAAGTGCTTCACAGAGTGCCTAGCTCCAGCAAACGTGCTCAAAATACTGTTATTTTTGTGCTTTAGTAAAATTGGTCAGGAAACATGTCACAGCTAGTAGGAGAGTCATGACTGGGGAACATGACTGCATCATCATCACTATAGATACTGTGTATGAATTTTCCAGAAACAAGCTATACTGCAACACTCCTGTTGAGAACATCAGTACAGAGATTTTCCTTCATTTTCTGATGTGCCACCATCCCACTGTGAGAATTCAACTGAAGAATGTGGGCAAACTCCTAGGGAAAGAGGAAGCAAATGTGAAACAAGTCCCCCAGGCCTCTGAGCCTCCAGGTTTTGAAATTAGAAACTGAAGTCAGTACAAATGAGAGCAAGCGCTGCTGCTGAGCTTGGCGTCCTCTCTGCACCTCCATGGGCCAGGCCTCCCACGTGGTCTGTTAGAATTAGACTTCTCCACACGATCAAAGGAGAGTGCTGCCCTCCGACTGTCCCAGCACAGCCACACGTTCCAGTGGCTGGGCAGCTTGCCCCACTCCAATTTATTAACTCAGCTTAGCCCAAGATGCTTTCTAGCAGACAGATGGGAGACCTGAAGACTAATTAATGATGACACTGGAGACTGGCAATGCAAAAAGGAGAGAGGTCATAGACAAACCCACAAATGTAGTTTATTGTCCAACCAGTAGACTTGTACGCAGTATTGCTAGACCACCAAGGTTGCCGTAGACACAGGCTGTGCCAGAAGCTCCAATGTGAAAAGTTAAAGTTACCACAGACTCTTTTTCTCTTCCTTTTCTTGCATTCTCTGTAAAATTTCTGACAGAATTAAATGCATATTAATTCCTGAAGTTAGCTTCTAATAAGTGATCATTGTGAGAGATGGAGAAAGCTAAAATATTACAAACCAACACATCATGAAGTAACAGAGACTAAATTGAGAGCATACACATTAAAGATGAAGTACTTGGGAAACATTTTAGGGGTGGAAAAAAAAAGCCTGACATGGCTTTAACTTCTAAGATCTCAGATATTAGATGGTTGTAGCCATATATAGGTGGCTGTGTGCTATTTGTTTTTTATCTCTAAGGACAAGAGAATAAAGATTATTGAGCCACTTGAAAAACATGGATGCTATCTCACACCATGTACAAAATGGACCAAAGACCTAAATGTAAGAACTAAAAGCAAAACTCTGTTAGAATAAAACGTAAGAGTAAAGCAAACACAAGCAGAAAGAGACAAAACAGATAAATCAGAAATAAAAACTTCCGCATCAAAGGATTTTATAAACAAAGTGAAGACACAACCAATAGATTGGGGGAAAAAAATATATCTGATAAGAGTTTTATATCCAGAATATACAAAGAATTCCTACAACTCAACAACACAAAGACAAACATCCAATGAAAAAATGGGCAAAGAACGTAAAAAGACATTTCACCAAAGAAATTATACTAATGACTGATAAACACTTGGAAAAGATGTTCACTATTATTAGTGATTGTTGGTGGTGTTAAGTGCCATTGCGTAGGTTCTAATTCACAGTGATGTTGTATAGGGTTTCCAAGAAATGGCTGGTGAGTTTGAAACTTTTTTTTTCAAAAAAGTTTTTTTGCAGTTCAAACCGACCTTGAGGTTGAATGCTTTTCCTAGGGCACCACACCAGGACTCCATCAATAGCCACTGTTGTTGTTGTTGTTGTTGTTAAGTGCCGTCAAGTTGGTTCCGACCCATAGTGACCCTATATAGGGTTTCTGAGGAGCAGCTGGTGAGCTTGAACCACCAACCTTGCCATTCAAATGGCTTTGCAGTCTGACGCATTAACCCACAACGCCACACCAGGACTCATCAGTAAAATGCAAATCAAAATAACAAGGAGATTTTCCTTCACACTGACTAGCTATTATCAAAGAAGTGGAAAATAACAACTGTTGGTGAGGATGTAGAGAAGCTAGAACCCTAATCTACGATTGGTGGGATTGTAAAATGATATAGCCACCATGGAAAACAGTATGGTCGTGCCTCAAATGACAGAGAAAATCATACTCCTAGAGAACTGAAAGCAAGGATTCAGATATTTATACACCAATGTTCACTGTGGTATTATTCATAACAGGCAAAAGGTGAAAACGGCCCAAGGATTCAGCAACAGATGGACACATAGCAGCGATACACGTATTTGTCATTATCTCTGTTCAGTGACACTTGCATATCCATTCACTGGGGTGCCTACGTCTCTGAATGCCAAATGCCAAGCTCTCATCTTGAGGTCAGAGCCCCACTGATGCTTGGCTGCTGTTTGGCCCAGAAGTCACCTAATATGCCAAAATGGAGGCCCAAGACTCAAGCTCCCAAACCTTGGCTCCTGTTACTTATCAGGTTAAGTCCCTGAATTTTGCCCAGTATGGTGCCTTAAGGTGTGGATGGAAAGGTATGTGTCAGCCCTGGCTCGGCTGCCATTGGCCAGTATCATCCTCTTTCTGGGCAAGTTCTCATGGGTGAGCTGGTCTTTCCAGCAGCTGGCTTAGAAGGCAGCTGTTGCCAGGTGGGTATTGATGATGTGCTCACCCAAGGAGTCTGAAGCAGGAGCTGCCCAGGTCGCACATCACACAGCAAGCTCAGGTCAGTGCTACTGGTAAACCCCAAGGACACAAGTGTTTGCAGGATGGCCAAATCACACAACACATATCTGTAGGAGGCAGCTTCAAAAAGTTCATGGGAAACTTCCATTTGTCCATGAACTTTTTGAAGCCCTCTCATATCTCCATACTCTTAAGGTTCTGATATATGGATAAACATGGTATAACATGGATAAACCTTGAAAACATGCAGACTAAAATAAGACATAAAGCTATAGATATTACTGTTACTGTTCTTAAGAGCCATTGAGTCAGTTCCAACTTATGGCACCCTGTATAGGGTTTCTGAGGAGAAGCTGGTGAGCTTGAACTGACAACCTTGCAGTTCAAATGACTTTGCAGTTCAGAGCATTAACCCACAGCACCATACCAGGACTCTCATAGACATGACATGATTCCACATATTTGAAGTATCTGGAATAGGCAAACACATAGAATCAAAGGTTTATTAGTGGATACCAGAGACAAGTGGGCCACCATTTGTATTTCAGTTTGTCATACTGTGGTGACTTGTGTGTAGTTGTGATGGTAGAAGCTATGTCATTGATATTTTAAATACCAGCTGGGCCACCCATGGTGGATAGTTTTCAATGGGGCTTACAGTCTAAGACAAATTAGATGGAGAAGGAGAAGTGAACTACTTCTGAATGGTTAGCCACTGAAAACCTTATGAATAGCAACAGAACACTGTCTGATACAATGCCTGGTGAAGGGGCCATCAGGTTGGTAGGCACTCAAAACATGAGCAACAACAATGGGCTCAAACATAACCACAATCGTGAAGATGATGCAGGACCAGGCAGGGTTTCATTCTGTTGGGCTTAGGGTCACTATGAGTTGGAACTGACTCAGTGGCACCTAACAATAACAACAAGAAACAGGTGGGAAGAGTGGAGGGGGGAAGAACTGCTTAAGGAGAAGGGAGTTTCAGTTAAGGGTGATGAAATCTTTTAACACATGGTAAAGGAGAGTAATGATAGTTGTATGGCATTCACAACATAATTACCTCTGAATTGTACTTGCTAAATGGATTGAAATGGCAAACATTGTGTTGTATATAGTTCACCACAATAAAATAAATAGCATGAGGATGATATAATGAGTCATAATCTAGTACATGTTCCATCACTTTAACAGGACAAATGCACATGGGCACGTTTTAGGAAAATGAATGATGTCTCTTTCTCTATGAGTCACAGGACAGTCCCTTATAAGTTAAGTAAGAATACTTTTTCAAAAGAGGTTTACATAGATGGTCTACTTTTCTGAGTAGTATAAGCAGTTAAGCACTTGACTACTAGCCTAAAGGTTGGTGGTTTGAACTCACCCAGAGACACCTTGGAAGATAAGCCTGGTGAACAGCTCCTGGGATCAACATGAGTCAGAAATGACTTGATGGCAACTAACAACAACAACAAATTCACTTTTCCAATTTAGCATGCTTATCTCTCTTAGCCAATTCTATGTCCTTTGTTTTATGGTTCAGTGCCAATGATAACTTTTCCCATTTTTACACGGTCTCTGTTTTTATCCTCAAGATCCAGGCTTATAGGACCATAATAGAAGATTGTTGTCACAACAGATAGGACCATTTGATTAAAGCAAAATTCTCTATGTGCCAGTCATTGTACTAGACATTGGGGATACATGTGTGAAGAAAAAAAGCCTAAAATTTCTGGCCTCAGACATTGTAGTGAATGGGTCACTATCAAGAATTTCTAAATGAGTATGACACATAATTAGTCACTAGAGTTACATATACGAGAGGCTCAAAAAATTTGTGGGAAACTCCCATTATCTTTTTTTTTTTTTAATGTTTATTGTGTACTATGTGATGTTTACATGGGAGAACATTAGCTTTACATTCATCCTATCATATATTGTTTCATTGTCATGTTTACAATCCCTTCCATGCATCATCAACCAACCAAAGGATATACCCTGCAAGCCTGAATCCCGGTCGTCAGCACACAGTCCCTCTCCCTCTCTGGGTCTAAAGTCCCCAGCTGCTCCATCTCTCCATGTCATCATCTCTGCCTCCTCTCTGGCATCATTGCTTCTCTGGGTAGTGTCCTGCACTCCGCTCTTCTCCCTTGATGGTTCTAGGGATCTCTGCTCCTGGACCGCAAAGTCAATTACTCCCCTCCTTTTGCTACAAAACATCTACCGTTACATTTCCAACCCTCACAGTCAGTCCTGATAACCATTACTCACCATTATACCATAAGGAACCTATCCCCATCTCCTTTCATCAGCCTCGCCCAGACAGATTGGATACTACTCAGTAGAGATTCTACCTTCCTCTGTGCCCTCTGGATCTTTGCTCCCTCTTGAAAGCTTGTAAACCAGTCACTTCTTACCTTTGTAGTCCCCCCATTTTGGATAGCCAATGTCCAAGTTGCCCATCCCTGTCTACTCCATATATGGAGGGGGTGGGAATGATCCTTGCTGTAAAGATATGTTCCCTCTTTTGAGCTACCGCATCCATAGGTAAAGGTCAAGTTCATCGAATTGTATCAGATTACTCTTTTTCCCCCCTCTTCTTTCTTATTCTAGTTGAGCTGTTTTCATCCAGTCATTGACGCCAGGTTGAGTGGGTATTATCTGCAAGTGTGGGTGTTCTTATGCATATGCCCTCTCTTCTTGTCAGCTGGATGCTTCACTCTCCACTCTAGTCCTCTGTCACTATGTCACTGACTCGGCCCAAGAGTCCCCCAGGTCTTGCCACACTGCTAGCCAACCAGGTCTCCACCTGGGTTCACAGGAGTCTACTGAACATTGTAGGGCTTAGCTCACAGCTTCATTGCTGTTTTTTCCTCACTTTCCCTTATTGGTGACGAACATGGTCACCAATCAGAGTGCAATTCCCATTATCTTTTAATTCCATTTTTCTCATAAACTTTTTGAAGCCTTCTCTCAGAGTATATCAAGACAAGTATATCAAAATTGGCTGAAAAGTAACTAACAACAATACAGACTGTCTTAGTTACCTAGTGCTATGACCACAGAAGGAGCTCTGGTAGCTTAGTAGTTACAAATTGGGCTGCTTATCTCACAGTCAGCAGTTTGAAACTAGCAGCGGTTCCATGGGAGAAAGATGAGGCTTTCAGCTCCTGTAAAGATTTATAGCATTGCTAACCCTATATAGGGTCGCTATGGATTGGAACTGACTCCATGGCATGTAACCACCACCAAGAGATACCACATGTGGCTGGCTTTAGCAAATAGAACTGTATTTTCCCCTAGTTCAGGAGGTTAGAAGTCCAAATTCATGGTATCAGTTCTAGGGGAAGGCTTTCTCTCTCTGTTAGAGGAGAGTGTTTGTCTCTTCTGAGTTTCTGGTGATCTTCATGTGGCTAGGTATATGTCTTCTTCTATCTGTTCTTACTTGCTTGTTAATCTCATATCTCAAAAGACCACCACTCGCCTGTCAGTTTGTCCTACTTTGACAGCTTGTGAGTTGTTGTGATGCTGGAAGCTATGTCATTAGTACTTTAAATAGTAGCAGGGTCACCTGTGGTGAGCAGGTTTCAGTAGTTTCCAGACTAACACAAACTGGAAGGAGGAGCGGTGAACCACTTTTGAAGGGTTAGCCACAAAAACCTTATGAAAGCAGTGGAACGTTGTCAGATATACTCAGGTTGGAAGGCACTCAAAATATAGCAGGGAGGAGCTGCCTTCACTCAAAGTAAAGTTGACCTGAATGACATAAATGGAGCAAAGTTTTCGGGGTCTTCATTTGCAGATGAGGCACAACTCAAAATAAGAAGAAACAGTTGTAAACATCCATTAATAATTGGACCATGAGATGTATGAAGTATGAATCTAGGCAAAATGGAAGTTATCAGAAATTACTGATGATTGAAATGCCAAAGTTGGAAACAAAAAGGAAGGCAAGTTAGAAAATATGGCTTTGCTGACAGAACAGTACTAGAGATCACATGATAAAAATTTTCAAGACCAACGACTTATTCACTGCAAATACTATTTCTCAACAACACTATACACATGGACCTCACCAGATGGAATACATAGGAATCAAAATGATTACATCTGTGGGATAAGACCATTGAGAAATTCAGTATCACCAGCCAAGACAAAGCCAGGGATGGACTATGGAACAAACCATCAATGAAATTTCATAGGCAAGTTCAGGCTGAAGTTGAAGAAATGAAAACAACTCCATGAGAGCCAAAATATCACCTTGATTATATCCCACCTGAATTTAGAGACCTCGCAAGAACAGATTTGACACATTAGACACTAATGAATGAAGACTTGTAGGATGACATCAAGAACATCATACTTGAAGAAAGCAAAAAGTATTTTAAAAGACAGGAAAAAATTTTGGAAATTGAATGTAAGAACCATGAGTGTATATATATTTGGCAAGGACATTATATTATGTATTTGTGCATGCTTCAAATATACGTCGTCTGCCAAATGTACACAGAGCCATGGATGTACATTCAACTGCCCACATTTTTTCAGCCTACCTGTTTACCTATGTATTTACCTGTAGCTATTGTTTGTTATTACTACTATTGCAGGACTGTGGATGTAATAGTATTTACCTTTGTTGCCTTTTACACTTGTGTACTTCCTAGTATCTTCCTTTGCTTTTGTTATATCTTGCTGCCCTCCTCCTTACTGAGGAGCATGGTGGGTTCACCGAATAAGCATTGAACTGTGAACTACAAGATTGGAAACTTAAACTCACCAGCTGCTCCAAAGGAGAAGGATGAGGCTTTCTGCTTCCACAAAGATTTATAGCCTTGGAAACCCTATACAGGGCCGCTTTGAGTCAGAACCGACTCTACGGCATACCACCAGTATCACCAATATTATGTACTTAGTATACAAATCACGTTATAAATATGCTAATACCTTTCATAACCAAACCACCTCAGAAAAATTGCCCATACTTTCATTTTGTACTTCTACCGTTGTTGTTAAGTGCCATTGAGTCAGTTCCAATTCAGACCAACCCTCTATAGGGTTTACAAGGAATGACTGGTCGGTTTGAACTGCTGACCTGTGGTTAGTAGTACAATGCTTAACCTACAGAGTCACACTGGGACTTATGACTTATTCCTGTGTTGTTAAGTGCCAATGAGTCTGCTCTGACTCATAACAACCCTGAATAGGATTTCTAAGGAGTGGCTGGTGGGTTTGAACCACCAACCTTGTGGCTAGCAGTCAAGTGCTTATCCTACAGCACTACAGCAGGACTCCTACTTACTCTCATACCCACTGATATTTATTTATTTATATAATGCATTTAATATAATGTATGTGGTCATCATTACAGATACATATCTGGTGTTTTACTTATCAAGAAGGATGACTCATATAGTACATAAAGTATTGAATATAAAATCAGAGATACACACAATTGTTTCTGAATGAAAAGCTTAGCTTTCAGATAAGCGCTGATAAATGAACTCATAAACCTGTAATTTCTCTTTCATTCTCTGGGCTGTATAACCAGAAGAAAAGTTGAAAGTTATCATTTAGTTCTCCTAAATCCTGATATTGTATGATAGAACCCATTGATAGTTAGTTCATCCTCACACAACAATGAGAAAATGTTCTAAAGTCACTAATGAATGATGACTATATCTTGTCAGGAGTGTCTTTTCTTTTTTTTTTTGTTTTGTATCTCATCTTACTTGACTTCCCAGCAGGATTCCCCAGTTTTGGCCTCTTCTCCTTTGCTTGAAATATTTTGTCCATTAGCCTCTGTGTCCATCATTCCTGGCTTTCCTCCTACCTCTCTGGCTTCTCTATCTCCTTGGCAGTCTCATCCTCCTATATTTGGCCAACAAATGCAAGAGTTCTTTTTTCCTCACACACACACTAAATTCCCTCCCTAGATGCTCTCATTCAAGCAAACATTTCAGTAGCTATCTCTAGAAGAGTGACTGCCAAGTTTATACGTCTACTCTGTAATTTCATCTCCAAAGGAGCTCTTGAATTCACCTCTTCCACTACACTGCTCCATTTCCCACATCCATCCTCATCTCCTTTGGATTTGTTCTCTACATTGAAGTGAAAGTGACTTTAATAAAATACACATCTGTTCATGCCAATTCCCTGTTTGAGCCCACCTATGCTTCCCACCACTCTTAAAGATAGACCCAACACTCAAGCTGGCCTTTGAATGGCTGGCTCCTGCACATTTCCTCAGTCTCACCTTCTCCTTCCAGCTTCACTCTATACTCTAGCCACAAAGGCCCTCTCTCAGTTCTTCAAACATGCTAAGTCCCTTCCATTCATCAGGCTGTTCCTTTGACCCATGACTTAAGCACATGGTCAGCAGTTCAAACCTACCAGTGGCACTTGGAAAATCTAGACAATATCACTGTGAGTCAGAACTGACTCGACAACAGTTTTCATCGAAGCTCAAAGGTCACATTATTAGGATTTCTTTTCTGTCCTCAATTCTATACTAATGAGTTTTCCTTTTGTTATGCAGGCATATTATAACACTGAATACTTTACCTTTGCTGTAATTTTCCCGATTATTTGGCTTTTCCATTAGACATAAACAGTGTACTCTTCTTAATGTTATATCTCTAGCATCTACTACAAAGTTGAGCCCATAGAAGACACCCTATGAGCAATTGTGAAATAAATGGATAAACAAACAAATAGGTAAAAAGTTTATATACATGTGGCACAGATATTAGTGCTTTGGTACCATATGGCTCTGTATGTATATACATATATGTATACACACATAAACATGAATAAATATGTATATGCATAATACATGTAGGTGAATGGAGGGGCCAGAAAAACAATACTATCAGTAGAAATGAAATACCATTCTATCTTTATTCATACTTATTCACTCATTTTGATATCATATGATATATATATACATATATGTATATATATATATATATATATGTAAATCTCAATAGCTAAATTCAGAAATATTAGTAAGAAAATAGTCATTCATTGTTGGAAAGAACATCTTTGACAAATGCTTAAAGTCAGGCCCCTAGATAAAGGCCTGGGCATGTGTTGATAAGTATTCTAGCTTCAGGGAAATTGGAATATTGTTTTTCAAAACAGAGGAAGAAGAGTTTGGATTTTTATAAGGAGGCTGATGTTGCTGTTAAGTATCATCAAGCACTCATAGCAGTTCTGACTCAAAGTGACCCTATATAGAGTTTCCAAGGAGTGCATGGTGAGCTTGAACCATTGACCTTGCGGTTCAAATCAATCTTGCTGTCCAGTGCATTAACCCAGAGAGCCACACCTGGATACCTTATAAAGAGGAGGAATGAACATTTAGAGAGAAAGATAGGAAGAGAGGGGAAAAACTGAGATAGGATAAGGCTGACCTCTGGGGCCTCCCTTCAGCTTCATTCAATTCTACTGAACTCACAAGTGCTTGCTGTGAGTCAATGGGCTTGTGAATGCTAAAGATGGTGCTGAGTTTTACACTGAGTTTGGATTTGAAGAACAAGGACACCTTATAAAGAGATAAAGATGCACCCATGTATCCCTCTAATCCCCCTTCCTTAAAATTTAGGGATAGTTTTGATTTTGCACAGAAATGAGATTTGAAGTAAATTATTTCTAATTCACAATGGTTTCTAGTCCTACTACGAAATATGTATGTATGTTACACAAAAGTTCATACATTCAAAATATTATCTTGTATTTGCTAGACATTCTTGCAAATGTTAGAGACAAAAAACTTTGCAAGATCTATTGGTCATCTCTGCTTTGGAATGTGTAACCCACACAGTGTGAGGTGTAGAATTCCTCTCATACATACAGGCTGAAGTTACAGTCCTTCCTAGAAAGTAGGTCTGCATTGGGGAAAGATCTCTTACCTGCAGCTACTTTGGGGGGTATTTACTGTTCCCCATTAACACTAAGGTGTCCTGGTGTGGTGCTGTGGGTTAATGTGCCAGACTGCAAAGCTATTTGAACTGCAAGGTCAGCAGTTCAAGCTCACCAGCTGCTCCTCGGAAACCCTGTACAGGGTTGCTATGGGTTGGAACTGACTCAATGGCACTTAACAACAACAACAATTGGTCATCTCTAGTGAAAACGAGGAAAATCCAAGGAGATGGACTGACACAGTGTTAGCAACAACGGGCTCCAACATAAGAACTATTGTGAAAATAACACAGGACTGGGCAGGGCTTCATGTGGTTGTTCATAGGGTCACTAGGAATCGGAACCGGATTGATGACATCTAACCACAACATTGATCGTCTCTCTTCTGAAAGCATTTATAGTCTAGTAACAGTGAGAGAGATAAGTTATAATGTATCATCATGGAACAGTACATCCAAAAAACCCACTACCAGTCAGTCTATTATGACTGATAATAATTCTACGGGACAGAACTGCTCCTCAGGGTTTCTGAGACCATGAATATTTAAGGGAACAGACCACCTCATCTTTCTCCTGAAGAGTAGCTGGTGACTTTGAACAAACGACCCTGTGGTTAACAGGCCAACACTCAACCCATTGAATGTTGTTGCTGTTATTGGTAGTGCCATAGTAGAGTCAGTTTCAACCCATAGTGACCCTGTATAGGGTTTCCATGGAGCATCTGGTGAGCTTGAACCACTGATCTTGTGGATCAAACAGACTTTGTTGTCTAGTGCATTAGCCCACAGAGCCACACCAGGACTCTAACCCATTAAATAGGAGCCTCCATTCAAACTGGGGTTAGACTTGGCCAGGGCAAGTCCTCCAGAAGAATAAATTACTGGTTGAGTTGCAGAGGTCAAGGAGAGATGTTGGTCAGACTGGTGTCAAATGTTTGGGACTTAAGGACATAAACTGTCTCTCCTTCCTGGGTCTTTAGCGTCCTGTGCTGAGATTTTAATTCTAAGGAAAGAGCTACTATGGGGGTAAAACTTGGGTAGCACCCAGTCCCAGAGGTCTCCCAGGTTACAGGCTGAGGAGAGTAGTGAAAAAGTGCTGGAATTAGTCGGATCACCATTCTTTTCTATCTTTATTGATGATTCTGGATAAGCGGCAAATCTCTGGTGTCTTGAAAATTTGGGAATGTGAATCTGATATAGATGCTTACGTTTCTCACCGTTATGATTTTTGTATTTCTGCAATGTATAGTTGTAGAGTACAGTAGTAGTTCAGATAGTTACACGATGTGCTTTGAAGAAAAAGAGTATGGAAAACAAGCTAGAACTTACCATAGACAAAGGAGGTTTGCGATTTTAAACAGAGTGCTCAGGAAAAGTCTCATCGTGAAGATACTTGACTAGAGTCATCAGATTAAGGGAGGGAGTCATGATAAGATCTGGGGATGACTGCTACAGGCTGAGAGGACAGGAAATGAATGAGGTTTGAGATCCAGTAAGGAAGCAATGTGGCTGATGTAGAACAACACAGGGAAAGTGGCAAAGGATGGGGCCAGATAATGTGGGGCATTTTTGACCTTTTTCCCAATTTTGGTTCTTATTACGAATAAGGTGGGATGCTACGAAGAGTTCTGAGCAGAATTATTTTGGCTATTTTACCTGTAATGGACTAGAGGAGGGGGAAAAATAGGAGGAGAGAAATAATTCAGATGAGAGATGATGTTTCCCTAGACCAGGGTGTCAGTAGACATACAGCTAATATGAGTATATGAGGAAGAGAGTGGAATCTGCTGAAGCAGATCAAACTAGCAGGCTGGGTAATATATATGGGTCTTGTAGGTCACGGTGAGGAATTTGGGTTTAATTCTGAGACCAGGAGAGATAAAATTTTAAATAGGCTTTTGTATGAATGTCAGTTCCATTAAAAATATGGAGAAGACTAGGGAATGAGCAAGTTTGAGGGAGGAAAAAAAGCAAATGTACATATTTGGACATGGTATGTTTTAGATGTAAATAATTGTTTTTTCTTAAATAAATCACCCCAAAACACTGATGAAATAATGAAATTAAGTAAAACAGTACTGACATAATGGGCCTATGCATTTACTGCACGTATCTCATGATAGTTCCAGAAGAGCATTTTGGTCTCGTTCAACCATCCTCCTATATTACAGTAAGTCATTTTGTTCTGTCCATTTTATCCAACCTCCTTCTCATGTGTATAAAAATACTCTGAAAATGTTACCTTTGATCATTATCATATAAAAAAGGTATAACTGTGGTCAAGAAATCCTAGATAGAGTTTGTTGGTTGTCCAGTAATAGGAAAATAAACAATTGACACTGTGAATCTGTTTCTATTACTTTCAGTTGATAATGACAGTGTATTAGCTCAACAGTTTAATTACAAAAACGTATCAGAATTTCCTAAGTGAAATCATTAGGTTATGTTAGGTCTGCCTATTTCATAGCTCAAGAAAGTCTTGTTAGTGTGTGGGTTAATGTGCTGGATTGCAAGGTCAGTTTGAATCACAAGTTTGGCAGTTCAACCTCACCAGCTGATTCTCAGAAACCCTATACAGGGTTGCTACAGGTTGGAACCAATTCTATGGCACTTAACAACAATGTCAGCAATATGTAAAAAAATAAAATCAAATCAAAAACCACAAAAATTTGGTGTTGCTCATCTATGAAAATAATGCATGGGGGGGGCACAGTTGGCACAAAAATGCACAATGTGGGCATCATTTACAAAAAGTACGGTAGACACCGGTATTGTTTATAGAAGTCTTTTCAGTTCAAGACATATGCCTGGCATGGATAGGCACATTGGGGAGTCAAAGTCATTCAACTAGTATTTAATGCCTTGGAAGTCGATGAATTGCTAGGCAGACAGTGTAGCCAGAGAAGAGACAGGGTTGCAAACAGTGGAGAAAAGAGCAGAGGGCAGGGAAGGAAAAAGCAAGTAGGAAAGCAGGCATGTGAAGTGATCTGAATAATTAGGAAAAACAGTATTACAAGAAAGAAAGAGCAGTCAGCTCTGCAATACTACTAAGGTGTCAAGTAAGACAAGGACAGAAAAATAACCAGTGAGTACATGCTGATGTCAAGTCATTCCAGTAGACTTGGCTGGGGGATGAAGGAAACGCTGTGGGAAAAACAAAGTTGGAGAGGGGTGAGCTAAGCAAAGTCAAGTTCTATAGCTATTTATTTAAGAAGCTATGCTAGACCCATAGACAAGGACATAACCACAGAGGATTAGAGCTAAGAGTGAAGCATCCAGTGATAAGAAATAAGTAGAGACACACAAGAACACCCAAACTTGCATGCAATTTGATGAACTTGACCTATATTTATGGATGTAATAGCTCAAAATACCAACTGAGAGGGAAGATACACAGGGTTGATAGGAACAGGCAACTTAGACATTGGCAACCTAAAATGGGGGGGGTGGGGGTGGTGGTAGCTAAAGGCACAAAGTGACTGGCTTACAAGTTTTCAAGAGGGAGTTTCGTTTCTGAGTGTGTGGGGGAAGGTAGATTCCCCACTGAATAGTTTTAATCTTGTCTAGATGGGTCTGGTGAAAGGAGATGGGATAATAAATATTCTTATGATTCAATAGTGAATAATTGTTATCATGATGAATCGTGATTGTCACAACTGTAAAGGTAGAAGTTTTGTAACATAAAGGGGGGAGTAGTTAATCTTACAGTCCAGGACCAGAGGACCCTAGGACCTTCAAGGTAGAAGAGCAGGAGCTGACTGTGAGACCCTATCCAGAGAAGAAGTGACATCAGAGATGGAAGTAGAGATGAGGACACGGAGAGAGAGCAGCTGAGGACTCCAGACTCATGGAACGAGAAAGGCTGTATACCTGCGGCTAGGAGGTAGGCTTACAGAATGTGCCCTTTGGTTGTTTAAATAATTATATATTCCTGAGTGTTTTTATGTACATCCAAAACAAACAAACAAACAAACAAAAAACCCAGCAGAGGGAATAGAAGCAAACACTGTTGAATGATGATGCAGAGAGGGGATTGTAATCATTTGCAATGAAATGAAATACAATAGGATAAGTGTACAACGGATGTTCTCCCATATAAAATATCACTCAATTCACAATTAAAACTTAAAAAATAATTTAAAAAGTTATGCTAGAGAAAGAACAGCAAAATGGGGAAGTACTTAGAGGTAAGCCTAAAAGATAGCTCCAGTTCCCCCTGCCTAGTATAATAGGTCAAAGGAGGCCACGGGAGGGTTGTTTTCTTGGTGTGAACAGAATCTGTTCTTATGCGCTCTGGGAGTTTTAGATGCAGTCTCTTTGGCAACATTAGGACTCCTTAGAAAGATTCTTCTTTTAATCCTTTATGTAAACTCACTAAGGCCTCATGTCACAAAAACTATTCCCTACAAGAAGATACTCTCGAGGGCAACTGTGATCAAGTATAGAGGCCACAGAACCCTCCAGAGAATAGGTGCCCTTGTCCCCCAGAGGAATGCTGCAAAATTAAACCCACCAGGAAGCTTGAGCTGATGGGAATCCCATGATGCTGATTCACTCCCCCAGAGGGAGGCTGCCTGAGATCAAATTCACCTTAAGGTCCCATGATCATGAGTACTCTCCATGTGAGACTTTAAGCAGAAGTGACAGGGCCAAGTGATGACATGCCAACATGCTTTAAGACTTTTGGAAAGACTTGCAGAGCAGGGCCACCGACTACAGCCTTTGCACGGAATTGTCTAAAAAACTGTTCAAAGGTCCCTCCTATCAAACATCACAGCTGAGTCAGAATTTCCACTGTCATGATTATGTGGTTATGGATGCAGCCATGGTCTGAGAGACAGTAGCATGAAAACTATTCATTAATCACCTACCCATGACTAGGCCTAAATACAGATGGATTGGGCATGGTTTGATTTATAGGGTGGTAAGGAGGTCCATCCATTTATTTACAAACAACCCATCCATTTGTTCCTATGAAAAATGCCACCAGTAGAACCCACTCATTGAACTAGGGACGTTGACGGTAGAGACGCTTTTAAAAATGCATATATATTACTTGAAAATGGAAATACAAAAGAAGAACACATTCACACTTTAGGATAAATTTCTTTGTCAAAGTAGACTGGACAGGCTAGGGATTTCAAAGCAATAGAAAGGAAAAATGTGATATAAAGGAGGAGAAAAGCACATTTAACAAGCTCTGATCTCTCAGTGGACTTTACAATAGGAGGCCGTAGGCATGCTGCCCTATTGTTCAAAGTTTCTGGGCATCTGAAAGGGAAGGGAAATCAACTTGGGGAAGAGAACATCAACTGGTTTCTAAAAATATTATGAATGAAACATATAGTCATAAAGCAACTTACTTTTTTTAAAAGTAGAGAACAAAAACCCTTCATGGTACCATTACTTAAACATGCTATTGAACAGGTTGGTGATGTGGCATGCCATTGAGTCAGTTCTAACTCATATACTCTGTAATGGGCTTCCAAGGAGCAACTGGTGGATTTGAACTACTGACCTTGTGGTTAGCAGTCCAGTGCTTATCCTACAGTGCCACACTAGGACTCTAAACAAGAACATGGTGGTGGTTATGTGCTGTGGAGTCAGTTCTAACTCACAGCAACCCTGTATAGTATTTCTGAGGCAGTAAATCTTTATGGTAATAGAAAGGTTCTTCTTTCTCTCAAACAAGAACATAGTCACCATTTAATACTTTGTACAATTTTTTTTGTAGTTCTACCCACCATTACCCTTCTTGCCCTATAAAGGAGCTGCCTTTATATGCCCTTTTTTTTGCCATAAAGATATAGATAAGGCAACTTGTGCCAATTCAATATTTTTATGTGAATGATTCAGTGAGGCTAATTAGATCAATAATGAAATTAATAATCTGCCCTTTTTCATACTTATATTCAATAAAGACATTTTTGTACCTTGATTCTTTCAATTAAAAATCTCATAAGCACTTTCCAAACTATTTCACAAAATTCACAAGTATTGCTTCTGATGGTCATATAAAATTTCATCAAGCTGATATGCCAAAGTTCATTTAACAATTCCCCTATAGTTTACTATTAAAGTTCTTTCTATCTTATTACCATAATGAATCAGACTTTGAGTAATATCTGTGTCCAAATTTATTCTACTTTTAAGATTATTTCTTAAGGTTTGGTTTAAGAAGTGAAGTTGATGGGTAAAATAGGAAAAGTATTTTTGAGATTTTGGAAAAAGAATAGCTGATATTAAACTTTTCCAGTGGGTTATGCCAAACTAGGTGAGATATTGAAAATAAAATCATGCTTTCTGTACTGCTCTGCAGAAGTGTAGAGGCGTAGACAACCATCCCTGTTACTGTACTATAAGGACTGGTGGTCCTTGAGTTTGAAGGGATTATACATGAACTGGAGTTCTGGTGTGGTGCTGTAGGATAAGCATTGGACTGCTAACCACAAGGTTGGCAGTTCAGACCCTATACAGGGTCACCATGAGTCAGAACCGACTCAACAGCACTTAACAACAAAACACATGCTAACTGGAACGTAGTGAGGGGACCATCCATGCAGTGGATGCTTTACATTAACGGAGAAGACAATCTGACATCAATCACAGTGTAAGACAAGGCTTGAGGCATGTCTATGAAAGGAATTTTTTTTTTTCTTTCTTT
This sequence comes from Chrysochloris asiatica, assembly GCF_000296735.1. Lineage (NCBI taxonomy): Eukaryota > Metazoa > Chordata > Mammalia > Afrosoricida > Chrysochloridae > Chrysochloris > Chrysochloris asiatica. The sequence goes on from NW_006408522.1 coordinate 44,556,277, forward strand.
CTGGTAGACCATAGAGCATCACATTTAATTTGAAATTAAACTATGCAATTCTTGACACCTGGTGTGGCGCTGTAGAATAAACACAGAACTGCCAACTGCCAGGTCAGTGGTTCAAACCCACCAGCCACTCCTTGGAAATCCTATACAGTGTCATTATGAGTGGGAAACAACTTAACAACATCTAACAGCAACAATTCTCAACAACAATGGAGCAATGCAAATTTTTAGTAACACGGTGGTTAAAGTGCTTGGCTACTAACTAAAAAAAGGTTGGCAGTCTGCTTCTGTAAAGATTTATAACCTTGGAAACCCTATTTTGTCTTTCTTATGGTGACGCAGTGAGTCCGAATTATTTGATAGAAGTAGGTTTTTTACAGGCAAATTTACTGCAAATACTCAGATTTTTTTTTTTTTTGAACATACATTTTACACAAATCTACATAATGCTCACACTTGCCAATGAACAAAATCAAGGGATGAGCTAGACACTTGATTCTAATTCAAGTCATTTGTGAAAAAGAGATGGAAACTACCTTTTTGGCACCTTATTTAGTTCTACTTCAAGCACACACATATCACTAGTGAAAACCAATGGGTACAAATTAGAGGTGGCTGATGGGTAGGATGCCTCCCTCCCACAGAAATTCTATTCAAGGTGAAGCAATGCATCCGTTTTCTATTCAAATCCTAAACAGGAAGTACTTCCTCTGGAGCCCAAATGATTATTTTATGGCCGCTTTAACTAGAATAAAGTGATAGACTTTTATAACACAAGTCTTGAAGGCAACAGACCTGTCTATGATTCAAGGAAATAGTAAGTGGAAGAGGCAGTGACGCTGATTTGAGGGCGATCTTCTTTACAAGGAAGCCAGAGATTAAGATGCATAAGCCCTTTAGAAGGACACAACCTGCTTCTACATTGCTCAACCAGACCAGCTGCAAACCCTCCGCCACTTTGCCGACCTCCGGGTCCATGTTCCCATTTTGACTTTTGCTCTTTAGTCACACTGACTGTAATCGCCTACTCTGGAAAGTGTTTATTGCTAACTGAACCACGAGGAGATAAAGGAGAAAAGGAAGAACAAGAAGAGAGAAAATAAAAGGATGGAAAGATATTTTTAAACACATTAAGCTAAGCTATGGGATGGATTCTGGTATCTGGCCTTGGCTACGGGAACCATTGGCAAAGCATGAAGCTGGCGACTACTGCTAATCAGTTTGCCACTGTCTTCAGATTTAATGTAATATTTGGCTCAGAAGTGTAAAAAAAAAAATCCCCTCTTCCAGCTAAAATATTTACAAAGTCCTATGTGTCTCACTTAATGCCTGTTAAGCAATTGTCTTTTAAAACTCCACAGACACTTGTAAATCTGTCAAGAGAATTGTGGTCTATAAACAAGGCTTCATATAAAGAGGCTGCATTGTCAATTTGTTGGGAGTCAGGATTTCTTAGGATGTGTTGGAAAGTAAAACTGAAAATCAGAAATAGTTTAGAGTGGGTAACAAAGAAAGCGGCCAATAGTCTTGCTTGCTGGCCGCTGTTAGTGTTATTAACGGGAAACCTCCAGACACTGACCTCAGCTATTTAGAGCTATGTTCTCCTGTAAACCTGTCAGTGATCCTACCTCTCTCTTGAGTTATGGCTCAGGGAAAGTTACTGGTCCAGCAGCCCCTGGTAGTTGACATCCCTAAGCCTGGCACGTTAGAGGAGGTAGCTGGCGATGTCTGGTAACCGGAAAAAAACACACACAAAAAATAAAACCAACAAGAAAACAAAATCCCACTAACATCAAATAAATTCCAACTCATAGAGGCTCCATATAGGGTACAGTAGTGCTCCTTATACTGTAAATCTTTATGGGAGCTGACAGCTTCATCTTTCTGCCTTGGAGTACCTGGTGGGTTTGAACCACCAACCCTGTTGTTAGCAGCCCAATGCTTACCTCCTAGTGTCGTCCCCCCACCCCCAGGGTGTTTGCAACAGGGGACTATTATTTAGTTACACAGGGAGGGGAGGTATGTGAGTGTGGTAAGCTTAGGGCTGCCTTTATTTTCTAGTGCTGCATTTACACAAAACCCACAGGTGGTTAGCTTTCAAGAACAGAAGTGCATTCCATCAGAGTTTAGAAGGCTAGAGGTCTGACTTCAGGGCACTGGCTCTACGGAAAGCTGCTCTTTGCTGGCTCTGAGGGAAGATCTTTGTTTCTTTCATTTCTGGAACCCTAGAGTTCTTCAGCTCCTTGGCCCTCTTCATGAGGCATCTAGCTTGCTGCTTCTCTCACTTCCATGTCTTATCTGCTTCCTTTTTTATATATAACTCAGAAGTGATTAGGTTCAGGGCACACCCTAAATGGATATGGCCTTGTTAACTAAAGAAATATAATTCTATCCCCAAGAGGATTACATTCACAGGTACAGAGATTAGAATTCCAACACATAAATTGGGGCTTCAAAAACTTTATGGGAAACTTCCATTATCTTTTCATTCTATTTTCCTCACAAACTTTCTGAAGCCTTCGTGAATTTTGGGGGGAAAGAATTCAATGTGTAACAGGGACTCTTATGAGAAAGGGGAAGTTCACGGTAGGGCTGATGTTGGAACAAGTGATCTGAAATGGTGACAAATAAACAGTCTTTCCTGAGGGGACAGGTGGTTGAATCGACATCTGAACCTACAATTGGCAGAGCCCTGGACTTAGGCTATTCTGCCTCCTGCCCTTCCCTCCACAGGGAAGTTCTACCAACAGTGTGGAAAACCTGTGAGAGTGCTTTGTAAACTACAAGGCATGAAGCAAATGTAAGCAAAATATCCTGAAGCTCCAGCACTGGAAGAGACTAGAAGAAACAGATTATGTGACCCCTTCATTTTCTTTCCTTAAGTGAACTTTATATTTTAGGGAAGTGTTAAATTTAAAGAAATACTGTACAGACAAAGGTCATTTTTTCTGTATTCCTCCTTCTCCTTGAACAGTTGCTCCAGTTATTACTGTCTTGTATTAGCATGATGTATTTGTTACAATTGATAAACCAACATTGATACATTTTTGTAGTTTATATTGTGGTTGTTCTGTGCTTTCAAGTTGATTCAGACTCACAGTGACCCCGTATGACAGACTACAACTGCTCTGTAGGATTTCTTCATGGGAACAGTCTTTTCTCTAGTATTGCCAGTGAGTTCGAACTGCCAGACTTTCTGTTAGCAGCTGAGTGCTTAACCACTGTGTCTCTAGGGCACCTGGTAGTTTACATTAAGGTCCGCAATTTCTGCTGCACAGTACTGTGGGCTTTGGAAAATGAATAAGGTCATTTGTCCATCACTACAACATCATGGGAGCCCTGGTGTTAATGCACCAGACTGCAAAGTCATCTGAACTGCAAAGTCGGTGGTTCAAGCTCACCAGTCGCTCCTTAGAAACCCTATACAGGGTTGCTATGGTCGGAATCGACCATAGCACTTAACAACAACATAATGGCACTTAACAACAACAATAATATCATGAGAAATAGTTTCATGGGCTTAAAAATGTCCATTGCTTCCTCAGTCCCTCATTGTAAATGGGGAAATATAAAGCCAGAGGTGCGAGGTGGGGAGGGTGTAGACTAAAATTAGGTGATTAAATGGCACAGTGGGGACCTGAATGAAGCTTCTGATTTCCATGCAGGTCAATAATCTTTCCATGAGTACATGTAAGGTAAAATCACAGTCCATGGCCTCTATCCATCTATAAACCACTATGAGGCTAAGAAATCCAGGCGAGAATCAGATAAGGACATGGGCAAAAAATCCCAGCCTCCTCTGCTGGGGCTAAAGAGATCTCTCTCACCCGACTTTACATGAAGAGTTCTGAGTGTGGATTGTGAAATCATCAATGAAGTCCAAGATACACAATTCACTTGGGCAGAAAATCATTTTAATATTCACAAAACCACCCACACATTTATTTCTGTGAAAAAGATGTTTTGACCTGATACAAGGTTATGGAAATGCAGTTGAGCTATGGTTGGGCAATCAAAGTCTTATGTGTGGCTGGCTGATCCAGGCCCTATCAGTTCCTTTTAAGGAGACCCGTTTACTCCCCTACATATGTTGGGCCATCCCCATTTCAAGAGAGAAAGCTATAAACAACAGGCAAAGAACCACTTAACAACAACACCGGAGAGCAAAAGGTGCCCTGGTATGGTGCTGTAGGATTATCACTGGACTGCTCACTGAAAGACTGGTGGTTCAAACTCACCAATCACTCCTTGGAAACTCTCTAAGTGCCATCAAGTCAATTCTGACTCTTAGTGACCCTGTATAGGGTTTCTGAGGAGTGCCCGCAGTCCAGTGCTTATCCAACAGTGCCATACCAGGACTCCATCACTATCATTTGTTGCTGTGGTTGTTAAGTGCTGTCAAGTCAGTTCCGACTTATAGCAATCCTGCATAGGGTTTCCAAGGCTTTGTATTTGGGGGGAACAGAAAGCCTCATCTTTCTCCCACTGAGTGGCTGGCACGCTCAAACCACTGACCCTGTGGTTCACAGTGCTTACTGTATGGAACCACCACACACCTATCACTATCACTGTTGCTACTGTTAAGTGCCATCGATATATGAATGCTTTTGTATTTTAGTTGAAAACTTACATCTTTGAACAGGAACTATAAAAGGCACGTTGTTAAAAGAAAACCTGCTAACGTCACATCAGTTCCAACTCATGACTAGCTTATGTGTTTCCAAGCAGAACTGCTCCATCAAGGTTTCTGTAATCTTCAAAGAAGCATACTGTCAGGCCTGTCTTGCATGGTGCAGCTAGGTTTGAAACGCTAGCCTTTGGATTAGTGTCTTGTCTTGTTGTCTTGTTAAGTGCTGTCAAGTCAGTCCCAAACTCATGAGGATCCTGTAAAGGGTTTCTGAGGAGCGGCTGGTGGGTTTGAAGTGCTGACTTGCAGTTAGCAGTCCAGTGCTTACCCTACAGCACTGCATCTGGACTCCTTCGGTTAGTTGTTGTTATTAAATGCCATCAAGTCTGTTCTGACTCATAGCGACCCTGTATAGTGTTTCTAAGGCGTTTGAACTGCCAACCTTGTGGTTCAAGCCAGTCTTGTGGATCAGTGCTTTATGCCACAGTGTCACACAAGCACAAACCGTTTGCTCTACAGAGTCCTTGGATGGTGCATATGGTTAGCATGCTAGGAGGCTAACTAAAAGGTGGGTGGTTTAAGTCCACCCTGATGTACCTCAGAAGAAAGGCTTGGTGATCTACTTCCAGAAAACCAGCTGGTGAAAATCCTATGGAGCTCAGATCTACTTAGACACAGTCCAAGTCGTAATAAATTGAATTTAATTTAATGGTAATATTTCCTCCACACCCATTCCTCAGGATTCTTGAACTCTGCTGAAAGCTTGCAGCTGGAAACCTATCTTCTGATTTCCGTAGGCATTTATTATCACAGCCGAGTAAAATCAAAGGTACTTTTGCTGTTTCCAGGCCTGTTTATATCAATTGTTTTTCCATTGTAGTTACTTTATTTAACTGATGAAAAATTGTATGCCTATGACTTTGGAAAAAAATATTTCCATATATTTAAATGGAGTCCTAGTGTGGTGATGCAGAACAAGCACTTGATCACATGGTTGGTGTAAATTGCAGGGTCAGCAGCTCAAACTCCTTGGAAAACTCTATACAGGGCCACTATGAGTCAGAACCAAGTTAAGGGTACTTAACAACAACAACAACAACATACATACACTTAAATGAAAGAAGATACATATTTCTGTTAACTGTAGGTATGGGAAACCAGTGGTGATCTGGGATGCATGACAATTAAATGCAAAGTGCAACTCAAAATCAGATGGAAAAGAAAAAGGACATTGGTGGGGAAAGTGAGGCAATCCCGGTACCATGTGAAACCTAGTAAATGGTAATGCATCATTGTTACGTTTTGACAAATACATGATGGTATTATAAGATGATAACAAGGGGGGATACTGGACCGGGTGTATCTGTACTTTATGAGGGGGCTTCAAAAGCTTATGGAAAAATGGAATTACAAGATAAAATATTTTTTCCACACACTTTTTAAAGGCCTTTTGTATATGCAACTTTTCTATAAATCCAAATTTATTGCAAAATAAAAATGAGAGGTTCATTTAAAAAATAGGTATAGGCTAGATATTTATTAAAGACTGAGCACAACTATCACTCCATTTAAAACAAAAACACTAAAGAGAAATCATAGATGGTTCTTACAGATGTGAAGTATACAGAGAAGAGTCTCAGAACTCTTAAAATTCAACAGATCTATAATTAAGAAAAGACCTCAGCTCTGCAGTAGAAACAAAACAAAACAGACAAATGATGTCATGTTTAACTTACTTTATGTTAAAAGGTTAATGAATACAAGTCTCATTTTCTATGGTTCTTGATTTTGGCCAACTTTTTACCATTAAAAGATCATACTATAAAAAGTGTCTACTCAATAGCGATAGATTACTTCTAGATAGTATCCCTGCCAGAATGTTTAAGGCACGAATTCAGATTTTTATATACCTTAAAAAAAAAAAAAGAACACTTAATAAAATTGCACAGCTGACATTTAAACCTTATAAATGCTCAGAATTTTAGGGATTTTTAGTTGTTCTGATTAGGTAAGTCTAGGGAAGAATCCAATCCCCTTACTGAAGTAGGAGAGCTGTAGAAGGCACTGAAATAGCACAACAGGAGCAACAATTTAGGCTTGGCATGTGCCTCCAACACAGCTCGTAGCACAGCTTCTCTTCTAACGGTATCTACCCTATCATCTACAATAATGACATCTCCCAGTCAGTATTTAGAATAAATCTGTCATAAGGAATCTACCATCTCTCCAAGTCATCAGTTTTTCCTTAGGATGGCTCTAAAACTGACTCCCTAAAGTTTCTAGCCATTGCTATTCCTTTGACATCGTTGGCCACAAGAGATTATCTCATTTCTCTCCAACAGCAAGGTCAGCAATGATTTGAAATAAATTGAACCTTTTCTATCATTTGTTCATTCACTCACTCTATTCAACAAATACTGACTGAGCACCTACAATGTGGCAGGTACTGACTGGCACTGTAGCTATAAACAAACAAACAAACAAAATAATAGATTCCTGGTGTGGCGCTGTGGGTTAATGCGCCAGACTGCAAAGCTGTTTGATCTGGAAGGTTGGCGGTTCAAGCTCACCAGCTGCTCCTTGGAAACTCTATACAAGGTCGCTATGGGTCGGAATCGAATTGACAGCACTTAACAACAACAACAATCCTCATAGGAGAAAGATGAAGCTTTCTCTTCCCACAAAGATTTACAGCTTTGGAAACCCTATATAGAGTCACAGTGAGTGAGAACTGACTCAGGAGCACTAGCACCCTCCTGGGGGCATGTTTACATTCTGGCGGGGAGAGAAAGAAAATATACAAATAATAAGGAGCATAGTAGCAATATAAAAATCCGGAACCTAACAGAGAGTGATGGATGACTGCTCTAGATTGGATGTCAAGGAAAGGCCCAAGACATGGAAATTTTGACAGGATGCTCTAAGAAGACAGAATAGCTACTTCAAAGGTCCTAAAGCAGAAATAAGCTCACAAGGTTGGAGCAGAAGAAAGACTCTTTGAGTCTGGAGGGTAGTGAGAAAGATGCGGGTTAGTGGCCTAGGACGAGACTAGAAAGGTAAAAGTGGCCAACTCTTGTCGAAACTGGTAGGGCACTGTAATGAACTTAGATTGTATTCCAAGAGGAGTGAATGTGAAACAAGCAGAAGCTAGTCTGTCTGATGGATGGGGACTGGATAGAAGGAAGGGCAGGAGCAGAAGCAGGGATACCTGCAAGGAGTCGACTGGCTTGGAAAATGGTGCTTACAATTAGAAATGTGCAGATGGAACACAATGGACTAGCTCAGGATATGTCTTGAACTATGAAGGTAGAATCATAATTTGCTGAGTGACGACATGTCAGGTATGAGATCACAGGGGGATCAAGGAGATGTATTAGATTTTTTGCATACACTCTGCAAAGGGATCTGCTTCATATGATCCCAGATAGTCCTGATGAATAATCAGTGAGGCTGATTGTAAGACTTTCATTTTTATAGGATACCAAGAGGTGAAGGCACCAAAACGACTTGCCAAAGGATAAGCAGCTTATGAAGCAAAGGCTTGAATTCAGAACTTCTGACTCAGACTTTTACATGATGTTGTTATTAAGTGCCTTCAAATTGGTTTTGACTCATAGCGACCCATGTATAGGGTTTCCAAAGAGTGGCTGGTGAGTTTGAACCACTGACCTTGCAGTCCAGTGCTTTATCCTACAACACCACACCAGGACTCATGCCACTGCTGTTGTGTGATGATGAGTCAGTTCCAACTCATAGCATATAAAAGTTTATATATATATATATATATATATGTAGGAGCTCTGGTAGCGTAGTGGTTACGAAACGGGCTGCGAACCTGAAGGTTAGCAGTTCAAAACCACCAGCAGCTCTGTGGGAGAAAGATGAGGCTTTCTACTCCCATAAATATTTACACCCTCGGAAACCTTGTACAGGGTCGCTATGGGTCGGAACCGACTCGACGGCACTTAACAACAATATATATATATATATATATATATATATAATAAAGTTTTCTAGGAACAGCTGGTAAGCTTGAACCACCAACCTTGCAGTTCAAACCGATTTTGCAGTCCAGCACATTAACCCACAGTGCCACATCAGTACTCATGATGTTGTTGTTGTTGTTGTTGTTGTTATGTGCCATGGAGTCGGGTCCGACTCATAGCGACCCTGTACAGGGTTTCCAAGGCTATAAATCTTTACGGGAGCATAAAGCCTCATCTTTCTCCCGTGGAGCAGCTGGTAGTTTTGAACTGCTGACCCTGAGGATAGCAGCCCGATTCATAACCACTACGCTACCAGTACTCATGATAGTAGCTTTTATTTCAGTATTTTGGTTTTTTATTAAAAGTGGGGTGGGGGAACAACAACATAAATTCTCTTAACTGCTGACTTATAACTAAAGGGTAGAAAAAGAGAGTGTGAACTGAGGAGGAGGAAATCAGGACACCATAACTCATCCTTCCCACCTAGTTATGTCACAATCATGGCTTCAAAGGAAAACACAAACTTCTTCCATTAATTAAATGGATGAATCAAGTTTCAGTTTCTGTAACCTCTCTCCTTTCTGTGCAACTTCTCTTTGAAGGCATTCCACTTGGGAAACGTGTGACCTTTCCCCATAAGGCTGTACTTAATTGAATGCTTTGCATCAAAAGTCACCACGCGCTGATCAATATTTTACACCCACTGCGCCTTTCTGAAATACTTAACCCAGTTCCTTAGATCTGTTTTGTTGAAATCCTTTTATGAAAATAAATCATATCAAAGATTTTATTTTATTATTTCTAAAACTTTGTTTGCAAAAACTAAATATTTTTAAAACCATGGTAACATGCTCAGGACTCTGGCTAATGTATCCAGTGTTGCACCAGTTCAGACTCAGCGAACTACTGCCATGGACAAATGGTCTGTGAAGGAGAAAAAAAAGCTAATAAATTAGGCACGGTCAATAACTATTCAAGTCATGTGTCTTCTGGAGCTTCCTAAAAGGTGATAAACTAGCCAGAGTTGTCCTAATGGGTCAGCCTCACTTCCCACTTGAAGACACATCAGTGCTCAATGAGTAGACTGCAAGCGGTATGGCTTCTGAATGAGTTTCAAGACTATTTCTGACATTTCCTAAAGTACTTCCTTATACGTTACCCCATTGGAACCCTGCAATACCCTTCCGAAGTGTGCAGGGCAGAGCAGCATGATCATGTGTGTGTTTTCAGCTGAGACTCACAAGAGGTTAAGGGAGTTATCAAAGTTGGGTGGCTGATTATGCAGCTAGAAAGTAGCAGTACTCAACTTTAAATCCTAGTCTAGGGCTACTTTCTACAAGCCAGTTTCTGCTGTTGAACCTTAACCAAACTACTGCTTACAAATGCTTTGTCTTATTGTTCTGTTTTCATTTGCATGTTTAAAGTTATACATTCACAAAGTTTAGAGGCTAGATGAACTATAAGAAAAGCAATTCCTTATCTCCCTCCCAATAACTTCCTCTGCTTCCTCCTTTCTAGAAGCAATCACTCTTACTAATTTCTGCCTGATTATCTGGCTCTTATCCCACGACTTTATAAAGCATTTACCCTTACTTTTCAGCTATTCTGTTTATGGACTATAAAGGATGCCATGCTCTTTCCTCCTACCATACCCACTACACATGGAAACCCTTTTCATCTTCCTCCCCACTTCCCATCCCATCATCCCAATATGGTACTAGCATGTCTTGGTTACAACAGGACTCAGTGTTCACACTAGATTATGTGACTGTACAAGAACATCTTGCCATCCCAGTTGATATATGGGATTACTTTCCCTGTTCTACATATTTTTCTCCAGCTCTTCTCCACCTTCATCTCCAGAGTTCATGATGTTTCTATAATTTTATCTGCCTCCTATGTTTCCATCAATGAACCCCCCCCCCAACTCACTGTATAAGTCTCGTCAAAACATTGAGCTACATCAGATGCATTCATTCATATTAATTAAGAAATTTCTCCAAGATTCTGTTAACTTAATCTAATCTGGAATGTTTGCTCTTTGTGTGTGGCTGTCATTCTGGGTTTTCGATTTTGGAGAGTCCCTTTAGCCCCCTTCTATGTTGGATTTCTTATTTCCTGTAACCTGGGTCTTAAGCTTTCTTGGTAAAGCTCTTTCTCAAGTAGCATCCTTAAGGAGAATTGAACGGGAGACATGATATTTGAGAATTGAAAATGTTTTCCCTCTGATCTCAGATTCCTTTGTATGGTTTGGTTGAGCACAGGGCTCTGGAGTGCAAATAATTTTCCTTCTGGATTCTGAAGATAATGGTCCATTCCTAGCATCCAGTGGTCTTGCTGAAAAATCTGGATTCATTCTGCTTCTTGATCTATCCCATGCATATCCCTTCTCCCCTTTTCTAGAAGTATGCAAACTTATTATTATTTTTTTTTTAATTTAAGTATTCTGAAATGTCACAATCATATTGTGGAGTGGTTTTACTATATTACGCTAGGTTCTCTGTGGGCCTTTTAAAACTGGGTACTCATGCCTGTCACGTTGGCAAATTCTGTTAAACGACTTCATTGGCGATTGACATATTTATGCATAAGTCAATACTCTCTTACAATAAAATTATCTTCACTTCTGGTACATTGAATTGCTTCCAGTTTTTCTCCACTCCTGGGTTGGCTTATCAACTTTCTTCTTTACATCCTAAGATAAAATTAACTCAAATTCAGTTTTAAATTCAAAAGTACTAAGTTCTATCTAGTACTGCAACCACTTGGCCATGTGTGTTTGAGGCTCTGGCATCTCGTGTTTGTGGTTTTCTTCCTCATTTCCCCTGTGCCTTTGAGTTTATGCTTTTTAAAGAACTCAACCTTACTATAGTTTTTAGTCATTTGAGGAAAAGAACTGGAAGGCTAGATATGTGTTCAATCAATTCAATCTCTTCTCAAAAGTCTTCCAAAAGTTTTCAAAGTGACTTATTTCCTCTTGGCTATAGCCACAGTGCTCATGCATAAGGGTAACTAAAGAAAATATTCACTCTCATTAGGAAGTCTAGTTCTTCTCTTTCTTCTCTGATACTCTCATGGAGAGAAAATCACTTGGTAATGCCACGTGGTACAAGTCATCATACCGCTTATCCTGGGCACACGGCTGATAGTGAGCACCGGAGGAGCAATCTGTTCTCAGTGTGACTTGACAAGTCCTGAAAGTTTCCCTCACCTTCCTTCATCTACGTCAGCAGCCCATTACATGTAATTTCCACAATTACATGTAATGGAAGAGATAACAAAGTAGTCCAAACCTAGGTTGCCTGGAGGTGGCCCTGTGATCTCTGTAATTAGTCTGCGTAACCACACCATGCTAGTTTGCTTATCTTCTGTGTGGTGAATGGATAAAATGTAGGCTAGATAAATGTCAGAGACCACGACAGAAAGACAAAGAGAGACTAGAGAAAGAGATTGGCAGGCAGGAAGCGAGAGGGCAGAGATCCCAACAGACAGACTGGTTAAGTGGTTACAAGTAGAGACCAGAAAAAACCTACACTGAATCCAATTACTACATGTAGTATCTTTATAGACGATGAACCAAGAACTAAGAGGGACTTACTCTTGAAGATTTATCATTCTAGATCACATTGTTAATTACTTCAGTGGGCCTATAAGTGCATCTTCACACTGCCTACATTGGAGTCAGAAAGTGTCATTGCAGTCCTGTAACTTCTGGATAAGGAGACTCTGGGTGGCACAGTTCCATGTGTAGTTACTAGCCAGAAGGTTGGTAGTCTGAACCCACTCAGAGGCATGCTGAAAGACAGGAATAGAGATTCGCTTCCAAAAGGTCACAACCTTGAAAACCCTAAAGAGCAATTCTACTCTGTACACACAGAGGTGCCATGCATCAGAACTGACATGATGAAAACTAACCACCACCGCCACCTCTGTATAGGCCTCTGTGTTTATTGTAAATTCAAAAGAAAAGCTCTCTGTAAACTTTCTCCTTTACATATTAAGATAATATTAACTTAAGTTCTGTTTTAGGCTCAAAAGTACTGAGCAGCAGTACTGGAATCACAAAATCAGAGAGTCATGGCACTTTCATAAACTGCCAGACTTGAGGCTGGTTTACAAACCCAGAATCACTTGAATGAAGGTGAGACCATCCTCTCCCTGAGGATGAAGTCATCTACACTCTCAAGAAGTGATATGGTGAATCTTTCTCTCAGCATTCCCCAGAAAGACCTTGTGTCATGCTAGTTGAACACTGAGGAAAAGGAAACAATCAAACTTTATGGAGATTACTGAGCTGATTATGGTTCTGAGCTGAGACTAATTACACAAGACCCAAAACATCATCAATTCAGTTCCCCATCCTGAGGCAGGGCTTATGGAAGTCAAGAGTTTCATGGAGATCAACAGAGTTTTAGCTCAGGTTCATCTCATAGGGGGTCCTGTGGGTCCCCCAAACATATTTTGTGGTTTTCTTTCAGCAGAATGCATAACAGATTACACATATTCAGTAAATGGCAGGCTCCTCACAGCCAAATGTCATGCTTTGGTTTGAGTTACAGACAGGTATATTGATACTTGGTCGAGGAAGAGGTAACACAGCTGTAAGTCACAGGCAGCTCCCCAGTGTCATCAGTGCTTAGAGACTCAGACTCTACCTTAAACACCTCACCCTTATTCACCTCAATAATATTATCTCATCAACTCAGTGGTTCAGACACTTAATTTGTTCATTAAATTAAATGAGCTAAATGATAAAGGGGATGATTGTTTCCACCTAGCAGGAGAAACAAAAGGGAGTCTATTGCTTACCACATAGTTTCAAACAGTAAAGGTTTTCCAACATGCAAATACTTTAGCTGACTCACAGTAATTAATGTTAAAAAAATACATTAACTTAAAATATATTGCTAATCCTCAACCTCATTAATCTATCTAATGATAATGAGACTTGATGCTAATTTTATTTTTCTAACCTAGTTTTTTTTTTCAATTTTTATTGTGAATTATGTGTTTACATGGAAGAACATCGGTTTTACATTCATCCTACCATATTTCATTTCATTGCAATGATTACAATCCCATCCATGCATCATCCAACAACCAAAGGGTATACCCCACAGGCCTGCCTCCTGGCCATCAGCACCCAGCCCCTCTCCCTCCCTGAGTCCAGTGTCCCCAGCCACTCCATCTGTCCACATCATCGTCTCTGCCTCCATTTCTGGCATCACTGCTTCTCTAGGTAGGGTCCTGCATTTGCTCCTGGACTACAAAATCAGTCACTCCCTTCCTTTTTTACAAAACATCTACCTTTACATTTCTGAACCTCACAATCAGTCCTGATAGCAATTATTCACTATTATACCATACAAGTCTCATCTCCATCTCCTTTCATTAGCCCCATCCCAACAGGTTGGAAATCATTCAGTGGAGATTCTACCTTCTCCCACCTGGTCTGGAACTAGGTTCCTTCTTGAAAGCTTGTAAGCCAGTCACTTCTTGCCTTTGTAGTGTCCACCCCACCCCACTCCCTGCACCATTTTGGGTAGCCAATGTCTAAGTTGCCCATTCCTGTCAACCCTGTGTATCAATGGGGTGGGAGTGATTCTCACTGTAAAGATTTCTTCCCTTTTTGAGCTACTACATTCTTAGTATAGGTAAAGTTCCTCAAATTGTAGCCAGTTACCCATTTTTCTCCTCTTCTTCCTTCTTCTAGTCTAGTTCTGATCATCCAGCCACTGAAGCCTGGTCAAGTAGGAACTATGTGCATCTCCCCTCACTTCATATCAGCTTCACTCTCCACTCTAGACCTCTGTGGCCAGGTCACTGCCTCTGGGTCCAGGAGTCCCTGGGTCTTGCCATACTGCTGGCCAACCAGGTCTCCACCCAGGTTCACAGGAGTCTATTGAATGTGGTCAGACTTAGCTCCCAACTACATTGCTGTCCCCCTTCCCCTTCCCCTTATGAGTGACCAACGTGGTCATCAGCCAGACCACATGCCTGCTCGTGTAGTCCCCTTGAGTCTAATTTTTGAAGGGGGTTTGTCCTGAGAGGACCTGACCACTTGCCTTGATGGCTCCCAGGTGAACATCTTGCTTGTTCAATCAGACTGCCATTATTGTTTTTGATTTTTCCTGCTGGTCTTTCACAAAGTATCTTCTGTTCTTCTAGCCGCTCCAGGCTGGTCTACTTGTCCTTTCAAGTGGAAATTTCCCACCTCAGACAATTCTGGACGGGGTTCAGGATTCCACCTATGGTCTTATGCAATGCAAAGGCTCCACAGGAAACCTCTTTCCCTGGGCAACTTCTAGCCCTCTTTAAGGTATTCCTGTCAGTTATAGGCTGAAGACAGACTTACAAGCTTTCTATTGTGATGTTTCTGGCTATTCCTTTCTCTCTCCCTCAAGTGTCTATTTTACAATGGTAGGCAATGGAAACCAAGATTCAAAAGACAGCCAAGCATCTTAACATTATTCCTCTCTTTTACCTATTCAAGTCATGCCTCAATCCCTGTATCCTGGAGCCCTGTTGTTCTAAGGTTGTGCATACATCATCATTTACCTCTGACCCACTTAGCCCATGGGAATCTGCCTAACTGTTCTCCCATCCGCCTTGTTCTTCCATTCTCCTCCCCATTCTAGTGTATTGCACCCCCCTTGTACCCTCAGCACCCAAGCTATTCTGTGTCTATTCCCTACCCTGTGTTCTATCTTCCCCTTCCTCCCTCCCCTCACCTCATCCCATACATCCCGGTGATCAGCAAATATATATATATATAACTTTTATCCCCTTTTAGGGTGGGTTCTTTTTCTTAATCTTTTACAATAATGGTCTTATGCAGTATTTCTTCTTTTGTGATTAATTTCACTCAGCAAAATGTCTTCAAGGTTCATCCATGTTATGCGATGGTTTGCAGCTTCCTTGTTGTTCTTCAAGATAGAATACTATTCCATTGTGTGTATGTACCACAGTTTGTTTATCAGTTTTTCAATTGATGGGCACTTAGGCTGTCTCCATCTTTTTGCTATTGTAAATACTGCTGCTATGAACATTGTTGTTGTTAATTCTCGTCGAGTAGGTTCTGACCCACAGCGACCCTGTACAGGGTTTCTGAGGCTGTAAATCTTTACGGGAGCAGAACACCTCATCTTTCTCCCGTGGAGCGTCTGGTAGTTTCGAACTGCTGGCCTTAAGGTTCACAGCCCAATTCGTAACCACTACGCTACCGGAGAACATTGGTGTGCATATATTTACTCATGTTATGGCTCATATTTCTTGTGGGTAACTACCAAGTAGAGGAATTGCTGGATCATAAGGTATTTCTATTTCCAACCTTCTAAGGAAACACAATGTTGTTTTCTAGAGTGGTTGGAACATTTTGCAGTTCCACCAACAATGTAGGAGGCTCCCAGTCTCTCTGCATCCTCACCAGCATTTATTGTCCTCTACTTTTTTGATCTTTGCTGTGAGATGATATCTCATTGTTGTTTTGATTTGCATCTCTCTAATGGCTAATGATCATGAATATTTCTTCATATGTTTATTGGCAGCCCGGATCTCCTCCTTGTAGTGTCTATTCATGTCCTGTGCCCATTTTTTAATTGGGTTATTTGTCTGTTTCTTGGAGAGGTATTGTAGTTTCCTATATATTTTAGAAATGAGTCCCTTGTCTTATGTGTCGTTGCAAAAGATATTTTCCCATTCTGTGGGTTCCCTTTTCACTCTCTTGGTGAAGTCTTTTGATGCACATACATTAAAAAATTTTAGTATGTCCAAATCATCTATTTTGTCTACTTTTGTTTGTGTACTTTTCCAAATGAGTAGGTGTATGCTCAAATTGTTTGGTAGTCTGTGTATGACCTGAATTAGAGCCCTCACATTTGTCCCTATTTTTTCATTGATGACCTTCATAATTTGGGGATTCACATTTAGGTCTTTAATCCATGTTGAGTTGGTATTTGTATGTTGATGATGTTATGTGCCATTGAGTCGGTTCCGACCCATAGCGACCCTGTACAGGGTTTCCGAGGGTGTAAATCTTTACGGGAGTAGAAAGCCTCATCTTTCTCCCGCGGAGCAGCTGGTAGTTTCGAACCGCTGACCTTAAGGTTTGCAGCCCGATTCGTAACCACTACGCTACCAGAGCTCCTTGGTATTTGTATAGGGCATGAGAAAAAGGTCTTGTTTCAATCTTTTGCATATTGCTTTCCAGTTCTGCCAGCACCATCTGTTAAAGAGATTATCTCCTCCCGATGTAATATACTTAGGCACTTTGTCGAAAATCAGTTGGCTGTGGCTGGATTAATTTCTGGATTCTCGATTCTGTTCCATTGATCAGTGTATCTTTCAAAGTACCACTACCAGGCTGTTTTGACCACTGTAGTCATGTGTTGTTGTTGTTAAATACCATGGAGTCGGTTCCGACTCATAGTGACCCTGCACAGGGTTTCCAAGGCTGTAATCTTCATGGGAGCAGAAAGCCTCATCTTTCTCCCTCAAAACAGCTGGTAGTTTGGAACTACTGACTGTGAGGTTGTAGCCCGATTAGTAACCACTACACTAATAGAGCTCCTGTAGAAAAATTTTAAATTGGGAATTGAGAGTTTTCCAAACTTGTTCTTTTTCTTAAGCAGTGCTTTGCTTATCCTGGGCCTCTTTCCCTTCCATATAAAGTTTGTAATTGTTTTTCCCATCTCTTTGAAGGTTGTCATTGGAATCTGGATTGGAATTGCATTATATGTGTAAATTGCTTTGGGCAGTATTGACATTTTCACAATGTTAAATCTTCCTATCCAGGAGCATGGTATATTCTTCCACTTTTTAAACTCTCTTTTGGTTTCTTGCAGCAGTGTTTTGTAGTTTTTTTTGTATAGGTTCTTTGTTTCTCTGGTTGCATTTATTTCTAGATATTTCATCTTTGGGCGGCTATTGTAAATGGTATTGCTTTCCTAATGTCCTTTTCAGTGCTGTCATTATTACTATAGAGGAATCCAACTGATTTTTATATGTTGATCTTATACCCTGCCACTTTGCTGAATCTTCCAATGATGTCTAGTAGCTTTTTTACTGAGTCTTTGGGGTTTTCTATGTATAGGATCATATCATCTGTAAATAGAGAGAGTTTTACTTACTCTTTGCCAATTTGGATGGATAATTTCCCTATCTTGCTGTATAGCTCTTGCTAAGACTTCCAGCACAATATTGAATAGGAATGGAGACAAAGGGCGTCCGTGTCTGGTTCCTGTTCGCAGAGGGAAGGCTTTCAGTTTCTCGCCTCTGAGAGTAATGTAGGCTGTTGGTTTTGTATATATGCTCTTAATTATGTTGAGGCACTTCCCTTCAATTCCTACTTTGTTGAGTGTTTTTATCAGGAATGGATGTTGGATTTTGTCAAATGCCTTTTCTGTATCGATTGATATGCTAATGTGGTTCCTTTCCATTTTCTTAATTATATGGTGAATTACATTGATTGTTTTTCTAATGTTGAACCATCCTTGTATCCCTGTTATAAAACCCATGTGGTCACGATGTATTATTTTTTTATGAGCTGCTGGATTCCGTTGGTTAGGATTTTGTTGAGAATTTTTGCGTCTATGTTCATGAGGGATATTGGTGTATAATTTTCTTTCTTAGTGATGTCCTTCCCTGGTTTTGGCATGAGGCTTATGCTTGCTTCATAAAATGTATTAGGAAGTTTTCCATCCTCTTCTATATTCTGCAATAATTTTAGTAGAATTGGTGACAGCTCTTCCCTGAATGCTTGATATACCTCACCAGTGAAGCCATCTGGGCCTGGACTTCTTTTGGCTGGGAGTTTTTTTACATGATCAATTTCTCTTTTTGCTATGGTTTTCTATTTCACTCTGTGTAAGTTTAAGTAGGTTGTGTTTTTCTAAAAATGTATCCATCTCATCTAAGTTTATAAATTTGTTGGAGTACAACTCTTCATAGTATTCTGTTTTTATCCTTTTGATTTCCTTTGGTTCTGTTGTGACATCTCCCATGTAGTTTCTAATGCATGTTATTTGTGTCTTATCCTTCTTTTCTTTTGTTAGGCTAGCCAATGGCTTGTCAATTTTATTAATCCTTTCAAAGAACCAGCTTCTTGTCCTGTTGATTCTTTCTATAATTTTTATGTTTTCCATCTCATTTATTTCTGCTCTTATCTTTATTATTTCTTTTCTTTTGGTGGCTGTGGGTTCCCTCTGTTGATCTGTCTCTAATTGCTGGAGACGCTGTGTCAATGTGTTAATTTTGGTTCTTTCTTCTTTTTGGATGTGTGCGTTTATTGCAATACATTGTCCTCTGAGCACCACTTTCGCCGCATCTCAAAGATTTTGGTATGTTGTGTTTTTGTTCTCATTTGTTTCTAGGAACTTTATGAATTCATGTTTGATTTCTTCTACTACCCAGTCGCTTTTCAGCAGGGTGTTATTCAGTTTCCGTGCATTCGACTTCATTTCCTTGGTCTTTTTATTGTTGATTTCTAGTTTTGTAGCATTGTGGTCTGAAAAGATGCTTTGTAGTATTTTGATGTTTTTAAATTACTGAGACTTGCTTTGTGACCTAACACATGGTCAATGCTGGAGAATGTTCCATGTGCACAGGAAAAGAATGTATATTGTGCTGTTGTTATTTTAGTTGATTATATTTTCATTTTCTTTTTCTCTATCATTGCCATCAAGTTGATTCCAACTGATAACAACACTGTTTAGGGCTTTCTGAAACTGTAAATCTTCATGGGAACAGAAAGCGTCATCTTTCTCCTGTGGAGTGGCTGGTGGGTTTGAACTGCCCATCTTCCAGTTATAGCAGTCCAGTGCTTATCCTACAGACTCACTAAGTAGGCATTGCTCTTTTGCCTCAACCAACACAGTGTTATTTATTTGGCAGTCCCTTGAAAGGAAGATTCAGATGAATGAATTCAATCTTCCATCTTCATATAGGAAGATATACGGGCTACAGTTTAGAAGATTGAACCAAAAGAGAAAACATCTCTTTCTTAAGCTATTAATGTATCTGTGAATTCAGATACTCTTGTAATTTAGATTTTGATGTAGACTTTCCCAGTACTAGTCTAGAGAAAACAAAGGGTCATCTGGATGGTTCTGGTCTAATCAAGCCATGCTAGTAAAATAGGAACACAGGGACTGAAAAATGTCCAAGGAAGTGATGGGTGCAAATTGTAAAGTTAGTCTAGAAATACTAGTACTCTTCATACTTAAAATGAAGAACTTTGCATTTACTGAGTGCCTGTACAATGCATTTATCATAGTATCTCATTACTGAAAGCTTAGCAGTGTTAGGATATAAATTTAGAGAGCAGTAACATCAAAAGGTCTGCAGAGACTCTCACTCCTGCCTTTCGAAAACTGTGTAAGCAATGTAGTAATATTTCTAGATGGTACATAAGAAAGGATATGTTCACATATATAGTTTTAAAAACATAAAATTAAACAATAAAGAAATGACATCAGAATCATCTTAAAATCAACACATACACATTTTAGTCTATGTTCTCAGTATCTTGAACTGAGGGCTAACTACTTTTCACTATTTAATAAATAATAACTGGGATAACCGCAAAATTTTGTAAATGGCTAGTTGATTTAAGTAATGATAAGGTATAGTAAGTAACTGTTATTAGTTAATAAGGGCAATTTATTTTTATTCTTGGAGTAACCTTCCAGAGTACAACTTCTCAATGCCTATTTGAAGAGCTCCTGTCTCATAGTCCAATAAAATTCATTTCATTTTCTTACTTTCAGAGCCAGAGTGAATTTTTCAGAATAATGGACTGTCACCAGATCATGTCAAACAAACATGGATTTTGATGAGGTAATACTAGACTAATTCAGAATAACACTAGTGTTATTTATTTTGGCTTTCAGACCTCAATACATCAGAGAGGATTTGACCCATTTCATTTGTTTACACAGATAACAAACCCAGTAAGGACAGTGTAGCCAAGGGAGTATGAAGAGCAATACTAAAGGTCAAAGGCTGTAACTGTTTGTCTCAGGTCTTTCTATTAGGCTCACCCAGTGGGGATCATTTAACCAACAACTGTGTTCTTAGAGATGCTCCATTTAAAAATTGTTATAGGAATATTAATATCCTTTCTTAGACTACATTTCACAGAAAGCATACTTTTTGACATAATACTAGGCATTCAGTGAAAGAAAGAAAACAATGAACATATTTCATACTTTAAGTTGGGAAATTCTGCTTTATCAGGGTTAAACATTCTCAAAGCCTTTAACAAGCTTACGTGCACTATGAGTCCCTTTGTTACAATTCTAGCTCAGATCGGTTTGTTTGACTATAAACCAACAATGAACTGTCTTCAAGTTGATTCCAATTCGTAGCAACCCTGCAGAGCATTTTTGAGACAGTAAATCTTTACAGGAGCAGACAGCCGCATCTTTCTCTGGCAGAAGAACTGGTAAGTTTGAACCACTGATTCTGTAGTTCGCAGTCCAATGTTTAATCTGCAATACCACCCGTACGCCTGTATTTGACCATGTTGTTGCTGTTAGGTGCTGCCAATTCAGTTCCATCTCATAATGATCCTGAATAGGGTTTCCACGCAGTGGCTGGTGGTTAGCAGTCCAGTGTTTATCCTACAGTGTCATACCAAGGCTCTTTATTTGACAGTGACCCTGTAAAGGGTTTCCAAGGAATGGCTGGTGAGTCTAAACTGCTGAATTTGTGGTTCAAACTGACCTTGCGGTCCAGTACTTATCCTACAATGCCACACCAGGAGAGCATCAATTTACATTTCATGCATTACTGACATGTGCCACCACTTGTCCTACATTTATGGCCCTAGCAATGATGTTTGTATAACATTAGTATTAACTGGCACCATCAGAATGAAGGATTTGTTACATGGTGTGCTAGTTTCCTATTGGTGCTGTACCAAATTACCAAAAAGCTAGTGGCTTAAGCAACACAAATTTACTATCTAAAAGTTCTGTCAAAAGTCTGACATGGGTCTTACTGGCCTAAAATCAAGGTGTTGGCAGTGTACATTAATTTCCAAAAGATCTCGAAAAGTATTTTTCCAGTTCCAGAGGATTCATTCTTTGGCTCATGCCCCCCTCTCTTCATCTTGAAAGCCAGCAGCACTAAAGGAAATGCACTAGACCGCTAGCCATGAAGTTGCCAGTTCAAATCCATCAGGTGCTCCTTGGAAATCCTATACAGGATTGCTATGAGTCAGAACTGGCTTAATAGCACTCAACAACAACAAGGTCAAAGAGTGAAAAAGAAAGCAACTATTCCTATCCATCCCCCATACCCAGCTATTGCTTATAGCATTACAGTATCAAGAATATATAAATTATTAACTAATTTAGGGTCAATAAAAATAAAATACGGAACATGTTCCCAGGCACCAAGAATTTGGTTCTGGCTTCACAAAGAAGAGAAAATAGCACAAGTGCTCTGTGAATAAAATACTCTAAAATACAACCAGCTGGCCCCTCAATAACATGGGCCTGATTCTACAAATTATGTGTTTTCTAGTAAAACTGAATACTTCTAATCAGCTTAATTGGAGCTTCCCTTATTAAGAAACCATGTGTTCATTTCCCCCCCTCCCCCCCCCACACACAAGGTAGATACGGTAATTGTTCCATTTTACAGATGAGAAATGAATACTTTAGATCTTTACTCATCAAATCATTAAAAAAAATACATCTGATTCTAAAGTCCAGGTTCTTAATCCTATACAATACTCTGCCTTATCCCCAATAAAAATAAGTTCTCTCCTGAGTTTCTTTCTGAGTTTCTACATATGTGGTACTAGGAGTGTGTGTGTACATGTTCAGGAAAACTACTACACTTGGATTACATGTCTTTCTATTTTGATCTTCAATCAGATATGAAGGCTCTTAGGCCAGAATCAGGATATGTTATGGTGTTGATAGAATCATATAATTTCAAAATTTGACTAGGTCGTCCTGGTGTGACACTATAGGATAAGCAGTAGACTATCAAATGAAATGCAAGGTCAGAGGTCCAAATCCACCAACCACTCCTTGGAAATCCTATACAGGGCTGATATGAGTTGGAACCAACTAAATGACACTTAACAATAATAAAAACTGGGGGAGTCCTGGTGTGGCACTGTAGGATAAGCTTTGGATTGCTAACCACAAGGTTGGTGGTTCAAACCTACCAGTCATTCCTTAGAAACCACATGTTACGTGTTGGAACCAACACAATGGTAAGTACTTAACGACATCAACAACCACCTTTGAAATCTTGGCACATTACTTGAACATCATAAACTTCAGTTTCCTCATCTTATGAAAGATAATAGAATGTCTGTTTCACAGGGTCATTATGAGAATTACAAGAACTGGGAAACATAAAGACCCTGATAAATAATAATCACTCAAATTGTAGTTGATACTGTCATTTCCTTGCTAGTTTACCAGTATGAAAATGCTACTCAAAATTGTTGTCTTCCTGAAAGATGTATATTACCAATTCCACACCTATCGATGATCCTTGTATGATCAATACCACAGTCTAATCCACATCCTGTTATGTGAATGGTTAACATGATTCAAAATAACTTGGTGTTAATTTGTGGTTAACATGATTCAAAATAACTTTTTTCTAAAAAGCTGTGCCTGTCTGGAGAAGTGAGGCCTGATACTTCTTGAAATTTGCTAATCACATCTGGTTTAGCTTTAGACATTTTCTGGGATTTTGCCAGCAGCCACAGCATTTTAATGACTACAATAAACCTCAGAACCTCATCAAATCTCTGCTGTATGTGTGAAAATTATGTCCTCTTCAATGAAACATGCAATCTAAGCTCAGACCAAAGCCTGATGGAAAAGGGGGTTAAACCTGAATGAGAACATTAGATGAAATAAACCGCCCCGCAAATCTGGTCATCTTGCCAGATGGTATTTAGAAGAAAAAGAAATTCATTAGCGAACCAATGGACTGTATTTTCTTTAAATATTTACTGGGTACCTTTCATGTGTTAAAAACATTGGCAACTCTAAAGATTAGCAGGGCATTTTTGTGTAAATAGTCAATGTGTGTGGGAGGGGAGTCATGAGCTATTCAATCGCTTTTGTGGTACTTCAAACCTTTTGGTGAAGTCCAGTACAAAGAGGAAAAAGTAACTGAAACATTTTTTTTTTTTTCCTTCCCACCAGTGTCAAGAGTTCTTGCATTTCCTTAAAACTGACTGAAGAAAGTGTCAATTGAGTACTAAGATCCGAAGGACATCTTAGAGACTCAAAGTAAGGAGTTTTAAGGAAAGCTCTGTTTCCATGCTCTTCTCATCTTACTGCCTTCCTGGAATCCCTGGGTGGGACAAGTGGTTCAGAAACTTGACTACTAAGCAATAGGCTAAATGTTCAGGTGTACCCAGAGGTGTCTTTGAAGAAAGGCCTTCAGCTTCTGAAAAAAAATCAGATACTGAAAATCCTTGGCAGGCAGTTCTACTCTGACAAACACGTAATCACCATGAGTTGGAATGAATTCAAAAGCCACCAGCTTGAGTCCCTGGGTGGTTCTACCAGTTAACGTGCTTGACTGCTAACTGAAAGGTTTGCGTCCACCCAGAGGAACCAAGGAAGAAAGGCCTGGGGATATACTTCCAAAACTCAGCCACTGACAACCCTATGGAGCACAGTTCTGACACATATGGAGTCAACTTGATGGTGCCCAGGTTTTAATCTCATTCTAGTTATCCCCTAACTCACCAGCTATCAAGGGGAGGTGGCTGAGACCTGGTGCCTGAAAAAGTCAGCCCTAAGGAGGAGAGCTGGAAAAGAGGACCGATCAAACAGAGATCAGGTTTCTGTGCTTAAGACTATGGAGAGGGCAGGCCAAGGGTTTCACAAGGGCCAAGAGATGAGAAGGGTTGGGCGTTCAGGACGCCTGCGGAGTAAACAAGCAAAGTTCTTCCTTGTCACTGCTGACCCTTCAACTGTCCTGAGAATTGGCCTGGGCCCTCATTTTGCTGCTGGTGAGGGAGAGAAAAAACTGCTACAGGATGGCTTACTCTGCTGTTTTACAATAGGAATCAGTAGCTTCATCTTAGGCAAAGATAAAACTGTCAGTTCTTTAAGAGAGGGAATAAAATGACCACAAGTTCACATATATCATATTCCTAAATGGAGCCATCTATTTGGTTGAAGTTACTCTCTCAACCACATCAACTAGCAGGAAGAAAAAGGGGAAAAAGAAGAAAAAAACCAAAAACCACATGTTCCTTTAAAAATAATTTACAAGGTAAAAATATTCACTTGTAACCACTATCCTTATTTAAGCAAGTTTTATGCCCAAAGTAAGAATAAATGGCTCTCTCTGCCACTGGGAGCAGATCTTTTCCACTTTACTTCCATTTCTAAGCTGTTCTTGGTCTAAGGCTTAGGTTTCTGAGCACTCTTTTACAATAAACATTTTTTTAAATGTTTATTTTATGTCTTAGTGTAAAAATATTCCTGGTTGAAGCTCTTCATTTCCTCAAACGCTCCTTTTGGCACTGTGGGCTTCATTTCCACATTAACACGCTCCCTAAATCCTCCATAGAGCCCTTCAACTGGAGTGATACAGACTTCAAGGCAAGTATTTATATTCTTGGACAAGGAGATGTCTCCACAGTGAAAACACAAGACTCTCGAAATGCCAAAGGAAAATTCCTGCCAAAGCAAGGCATATTTTTGCCTTTTAAAAAAGCCAAAAAGGGGATTTCAGCATTTTGTCTTGAATAATTAAAAATGTAAATTAAAAGAGAATGTTTTACTGTGGGTCTTACCATCATTATTAGACTCAAATATAAATCAAATGTAGAGGTGTGTGTGTGTAAGAGAAAGAGAGAGAGAGAGAGAGGCAGAGAGAGAGATGAGGCAGCATAGCAAACTAAGAACATACATTTGTTCTAATCGGGTATGTCTGATTAAAGCCAGCTGGGTTCAAATCCCAGCCTGGTCTCTTGACTGTCTAACCAGAACTTATTTAAGCTTCATTTTCTACATCTGTGGCATGGACTTAATACAGTTTTGACCTCTTAGAGTTGTTATAAGAATGATATGAGACAAGTCTAGAAACACAATATGCTTTCAATAAATAATTTCTGCTACTATTGTTAATAAAATTATTACTAATAAATGTGGGCCAACACACACAGGTTCCTGGCTGTGGCAACTAGCTTGTGCTGTTCTACCAATTGAAAAGGAGAAAGATGACACTTGGTGTTTTCATAAAGATTTACAGCCTTGGAAACACTACACAGTATGAGTGGGGAACCTTTTTTCTGCCAACATTTATCACATCATTCATGGGCCATAAAAAATGATCAACTGAAAAATTTGCCTGCTATATTTGGTCAACATTTAATTAACTCACCCCTAATGTGATGGCTAAGGAGCTCTGGTAGCGTAGTGGTTACGAATCGGGCTGCGAACCTTAAGGCCAGCAGTTCGAAACTACCAGCCGCTCCGCGGGAGAAAGATGAGGCATTCTGCTCCCGTAAAGATTTACAGCCTCGGAAACCCTGTACAGGGTCGCTATGGGTCGGATCCGACTCGACGGCACTTAACAACAACAACAATGTGATGGCTGGACCTGTGGTTGCCTTGGCAGGGCCAGACCAAGTGATTTTGTGGCCCTTATACTGCCTGGGGATGGACATTCCCCATCCATGGTATACAGGGTCGCCATGAGTAGGAAACAACTCAATGGCTCACCACCACCACCACTAGTTGAAAGATTGGCTTTTTGAACCCCCTTTGAGGCGTCTCAGAAGAAAAGCTGATGACCTGCTTGCACAAAGATTACAACCAAGCAAACTACCTGGAGCTCAGTTCTACTCTGTAACACACGGGTTTGCTGTGAGTTAGAATCAACTAGGTTTTTTATTTGGTGAGTAAATGTAGGTAGATCTATCAAGCACCTGGTAAACACTGAAAAAAGAGAGGGGCATAAGTACAGTGTCCCCCAACGTTCTACAGAGATGGAAAGTTTCATGAAGGCTGAGGTGTACACTAAAGGAGCTCTGCACCAACCATGAGACAGTTGTAAACAATTTACTTAAACGGTTTGTTTTTTCCCAAAAAATAATCTTAGCTATTATCACAATAATGGAAAAGGTCAGGTTACCTTCTAATTGTCTCTTCAGTTTCCTCAGATCTTTTATAAGGTCATCAAATTTGACTTGGGAGGCCAGAAAGAAATCTTGTGGCTCAGGCAAGGGGAAAATACTCTTTTCAGTCCCTGCTTCCTAAAAGATATGGTAAACAAAAGTACATTATACTTCTTAATCATCACGTTCTGTTGACATTGCAAAGCATCAGGCATGTACACACATGCACATACACACACATAATCTTCAATGGATCGTTGAATGAGAATCATAACATTCCTCTTCCGTTCCTAGATGTGGATTGGTTACTTGAAAGCTCTTTCTAGCATTTCACAATATTCTTTTGGGTCTGTTGACATGGAAGTTGCCTATGGCATGAGCTACAATCTATTTTGCTTTATGAATTAAAGAGAAAATTGTCAGGTATGTCTGAATCTTGGACACTATACTCCCATGGAAAATGGCATAGGGGGAACACATGAAAGTACTTATACTTAAAGTTCCTGTTTGCATTTCACATGCTAGCAATTAGAGAAGTCATCTTTGGGATACGCCAATGGGTGTGAGTTGAAAGGTTCTGGGTAAGAAGGCACACAACTAAAGATGCAATCACCCACCCTCACACCTCTACCCACCTTCTACAGCTTACAGCTTTGTGTTATGTGCACATATGATTACATTCCTCATACATTTGTAATTTGTCCAAATGGTGTTTTATAAGACATTTACTTAGGGCACGGTTAGGCATAGTTTTGACAAGCTCCACAGCTATACCTAATAGAGGATCTTAGCTGAGGAACATCTTGAAGGAGAAAATCTTCTGGCACACTGAGAAAGGTAAGCTAGCCTCAAACGTCTTTTCCAGTTAGCTGCTTTATCCTTGAGTTGTTTAATATAAGCTTTGTGTCTTGCATATTTCAGGCAGTCTTCGGTTATTCATCTCTCTACTCAGGCTACTTTGCCAGCATTCCTTCACATCCCGTCTTTCCTACTGCCATTAGGACTAATTCCAAACTCTGAAATTGCTTTACAAGTTACTTTGGGATTTGGTCTCTGTTTACCTCTCCAGTCTTACTTCCACCTCCTCTCTATCTCTAGTGCCTTCCCTTCAACTCTTTCGTTAAATAACAGAAGAGGACACCAACTCTTGCCTTCAGACCTTGGCAAAACTGTCCCTTGCCAACTCTTCCCCAGACTCTCCACACACCTTCTATTCACATGGTGGTGGTGGTGGTATGCCATGGAGTGGGTTCCAACTCATAGTGACCCTGCATAGGGTTTCTGAGCCTGTGAATCTTTACAGGAGCAGAAAGCCTCATCTTCCTCCAGTGGAACAGCTGGTAGATTCTCACTGCTGATCTTGAGGTTAGCAGCCCCAAACCACTAAGCTACATGCTTCAAATCCCAAAACAGTGTCACTTCCTCAAAGATTTCCCTTAATATCAGCACTTGAGGTTTTCCAAGATACCCCTGGTAATTACCATTATCACAGTGCTTATCACCATATATTTAACAGTAGCCTGGTTAGCTTCTAGGTCCTCCCACTGCACTAGGCACACCTAGAAGGCAGGAACTGCATCATGTTCTTGGTACGGTGTACAATGTCTAGCATATGAATAAACTTTGTTTTTAGTTGGTCAGCCCCATTACTGAGCGCTACAAAATGCTGTTCAAGGAAGCGTGTGCCTTTAGCAGAAGGCATCAAATTTACTATACGATTTCTTGGTCTTAGAAATTCCTTGAGCCCTTCCCCCACTTCCTTTAAGAACATTAACTTCACTTGTACTGTTAGGAGGAGGGGCTTTTCATTGTTCTACTGGTGGTGGTGGTGGTGGTTATGTGCCGTGGAGTTGGTTCCGACTCACAGTGACCCTGCACAGGGTTACTGAGGCTGTAAATCTTTACAGGAGCAGAAAGCCTCATCTTTCTCCCATGGAATGGCTGATAGTTTCAAACTGCTGACCTTGAGGTTAGCAGCCCGACTCGTAACCACTGTGCTATCAGAGCTCCTTCTTTGTTTTACTAGAGCACAATATTTTCCAGGATCATTTTTTTTCCCCTCATCTTCCTATACTTATTTAAAAACAATGAAAGAAGCACTCCAGTCTGAGTGCCAAGTTAGAACGACATCTATGCTGCTTTAACACAAAGCTCCAAGGTAATCAATATTACAGGACTCAAGTGTCATCGCCTCATATTTTCCAGATTTTTTTTATCAGACTCAGTCTTGGTTTCGGGTTTTTTTGTTTTTTAATCTAAAAAATACTACTGAGCAAGTCAGCCTGGTTGCAGCTTTCTCCTGTGAAAGCTGCTCAATTAGTGTTCAAACGGTAGGGCTTAGGCGGCTTCTTTAAACTTTGCAAAGTTAGATTTGGACCCAAAATCCTGCGCTGAGTGGAAGGCAGCTTGGAGCAGAAGCCACCTTTCTTCAGCTAATTGTTCATCATCACTAACCACGAAAATCATCACTTATGCTCCTAGAAGGAGGGGATGGTTTAATAAATCATATATTTCTACACTCTTGCTGAGTGAAATGAATTTTGCACAGCAAAAGCCAAGAGAGCACCACAGAAATGTAGACTTTGTATTTTTCCCAGACTGGGACATCCCAGGTATGAAAATATTCCCATTGCAGGATTTTCCTACGTGAAGTTGAGTCCACTGGGGTTATCTCTCTTCTGCAAGCGTCATTTTTCACAGGCAAATTCCAGCTTCTTACTCAATGCATTTGACTTGGTTGAGGCTGACACTACCAGGCAAATCTGCAAATGCCAAGTTAGGACCAGAAACTTCACTTCCCAAGATTCTTTGGGATAATTCTATCCCACTGGAACCTCTATCAGAGCTCAAAGTATGCACATATACTCTTGTCATTTCTTCATTGCCTGAAGCTCCACATGCTTTTACAACTCTAGCAGAAAAGAACTCTCCCTACTACTCCTCATACCACTTCGTTTTAGAGGCCACTGATTACACACTTGTGGATATTTACAAGGGATTCAGTTCACCAAGTGTTTATTGGCATCTACTTTATAGACACTAAAAAGAGACAACAATGAATTCTGGATTAATGGAGCAATGTCAGAATAACAGACAATTGCTCATAGACAACTACGTACAATGCAGAGTAAGAAGCCCAAAGTGTCCCTGGCTTTATATGAGTAGAAGATGAGGAAATGAGTAAAGACTTTATGGAAGAGGTACCATGTAATATTGGACTTGCAGTATGACTAAATTATTTTTCATTATATGTATTTTCCCTTTTACAGAGGTGATACATGTTTAGTACACTATATCATTGAACAAACGTGTAAGTGAAAATCTCTTATGATCCTATCACCCAGAAATACTCAAACATTTTAACATATACCTTTCCAGATGTTTCTGTGTTAGTATCTATAGTTACATATTGTACTTACATGCATGTGCAGTTCAAGAATACTTTATAATGCCACTAAATTTTCTGCTACATATTTCCCATAGCAACACATCTTTCCATTGTATGGCTTTGCCATCCTTTACTAAGGATCCCTGGTAGCACAGTGGATTATGAGCTGAGCTGTTACCTACAGGGTCAATTCAAATCTACTAGTCACTCTGTGGGAGAAAGAAGAGTCTTTCTGCTCCCATAAAGAATTACAGTCTGGCAAACCTTATGCAGGCTCACCATGAGTTGGAACTGACTCAGTGGCACACCACCACCACTATCATTTACTTGCTCTTAACTCTCTCTACCCTTGGACATTTAGATCCTCTTCAATAAGTTGCCCATTATAAATTACAATAAAGTAAGTGATACAAATCTTATATAGTCCCTATGCTTTACTTATTTCCATGGCTTTTGATAGGGAAAGGTCACAAATCTTAGCCTGTTGTTGTTGTTGTTGTTAAGTGCCGTGGAGTCGGTTCCGACTCATAGCGACCCTGTACATGGTTTCCGAGGCTGTAACTCTTTATGGGAGCAGAAAGCATCATCTTTCTCCCACAGAACTGCTGGTAGTTTCGAACTGCTGACATTACAGTTCACAGCCCGATTCGTAACCACTACGCTACCAGAGCTCTTTCTTAGCCTATATAACACTTTTGTATGAATTAGGAAAATGTATTCCCTGTAGGTAAGAACATCTCCTTGGGCACACCAAATGGCAAATAAATGACATCGTTTGGGAATTTTTAAAACAAGTGCTCTTTACAGGGTTAGAGTTTGGTGAGTCAAGGAAAGGCTGGATATGAATCCTATTTGACCTATACACTTGAAACAGTGCATAACCTGGTCAATTGTACATGATGGTCTGAGAAAAATTTGACTAATCTAGATTTCGATTTCTCTTTATCTTGGCAATTCAGGGTTTTATTATTAAAAAAAAATAATAATGACAAAAAATCTTTGTTGATTTAATAAGAAAAATATGGTGTTTCATCATATTTGCATATTTGATTTTACTACGTAACCTAACTGGCTATTTATATCTTCTAGGTGGCTCCATACGATAAGCACTGGACTGTGAACCACAAGTTCAGTGGTTCCAGCTCACCAGCTGCTCCACAGGAGAAAGATGAGGCTTTCTGTTCCTGCAAAGATTTAAAAGTCTTAGAAATCCTATACAGGGTTCCTATACTCTGAACCAACTAGACAGCCCTTAAAAACAACAGCATGTCTTATGTAAGTTGCATTTTTTTCTACCCCCTCATGAGAAGAGATAGGCTTTTTCTTTTTGTTGGTTTGAAGAGCTCTTTACATATTATGCTGCAAAGTTTTTCTCCAGCATGCTATATATAATTTATTTTTATATGCGTAATTTCTGAGATATTGAAGTTTTGTTGCCGTTTTTAAACTTTTAATCAGCTACTAACATTTGTTCCCCAAAAACCCTATACAGGGTCGCAATGGGTCAGAATTGACTCGACAGCACTTAACAACAACATTTATTTTTACTTTATGCATTCAAAGTTATTAATATTTCCTTTAATGGTTTCTGACTTAGCGTAAAAGAATATCTACCTAATTTTTTTGCATGTCTTTTATTTCAATTTTTGCTTGTTTCTACTTTTAATTCATTTGTTATTCAAAACTTAACTTTAGTTTCTGGAATAAGACAGAGGAGATAATTTCTTTCTCTTCCCACTTTTTTGAAATTTCTCTTTTATTTCATGCTTTGATCCATTTCTAGGTTTCTACTTGGCACCACTGAGTTTTGTTTTGTTTTTATCTGTTCTTCTGTCATTACATAATTTTAATTATTATGCAGTTTTATCATAAAATGAAATAAATTAACATATGAGATTCTACTCATTATTATTTTTAAATTCCCATGCAAGTCTATCCAGATATTTTTGGATATAATATTTAGAATCATTCTGCCAATGTACAAAAATCAACTGGAATTTTGACTAGGGCAATATTAAATATATATTTAGAAATAACTGAGTGTTTTCAATTATTAGTATTTCCACCAAAGAATATATCACTCTCCTTTTTTAAGTCTTTCTTTTTATGATTCTCCATCAAAATTATGTATATTTCTCCATATATGTCTATTTTTCTGTTTAAATATAATGTTTCTGTTTAAATCTATCTATCTATCTATCTATCTATCTATCTATCTATCTATCTATCTATCTATCTATTTAGAGATGCATACATATACATATACGTGGAGTCTTGGTGTGGCACTGTGGTTTAATGTGCTGGACTGCAAGGTCGGTTTGAGCCACAAGGTTGACAATTCAAACTCACCAGCTGCTTCTCAGAAATAGTATGGGTTGGAACCCAACAGCACTTGACAATAACAACATACATATACCTACTGCTTACTTGGAGTCCTAGTGTGTGTGGTGCTATAGGATAAACACTGGACTACTAACTGCAAGGTCAATTGTTCAAACCCACTAAGTCAACCCTTGAAAATTCATTAGAGTTGCTAATGATTGGAACTGACTCAGTAGCACTTACTAAAGTCTCACTTCTTGATTATCTTGGTATTTGACATTTCATGTCTATGACAAAAGTAAGCAAATGACTATATGGTTATTTTGCACATTAGTGATGTACTTCCGGTAATAACGAATGAACCGGTATGAGGTGAGAGTAATGCTAGCTGATATGGTTAAGGTTCTGTGTCAACTTGGCTAGACCATGATCCTCAGTGATCTGGCAGTTATGTAAATGTGATTTGACAGTTATGTAATAGTGTTATTGTTGTTGTTGTGAAGTGCTGTCGAGTCAGTTCCGACCCATAGTGACCTTGTATAGGGTTTCCTAGGAACAGCTGGTGAGCTTGAACTGCCGATCTTATAGTTCAAACAGTTTTGTGGTCTGACACATTAACCCACAGTGCCACACCAGGACTCCATCACCCCTTATTTGTGATCTGATGTTGTTATCCTTTATTTTTACACAATAGCAAGTTTCACATAATGACCTGATCTTTGGAACCTAACCATGCTGATTAGCAAAGAGTAGCAAAGAGTATTTTTTCTGGGCTGCCAGAAAAAATAACATCATTCTTGGAAAAACAGCCAGAATGCTCCTTAGAAGCAAGGATGATGATACTACACTCACATAGTTTGGACAAGTCATCAGAAAGGACAAGTCCCTAGAGAAGGACATCATGCTTAGCAGAGTAAATAGAATGGAGAAAGGCTCTCAGTGAGACGAGAGTGACTGCAACAATGGACCCAAACAGACCAATGACTGTGAGGCTGAACTAGGACTGGGGAGCGTTTTGTTCTGTCCACAGGGTGGTTGTGAGCTGGAATTGACTTGACAGCACCTAACAACAACAAGAGTGGTATGTCAATAAGCATCTTATTATTTTCAAAGAGACTTAATAAGAGAAAAGATAACTCTCAGAAAAAGACTAGAGGTAAGGATAGTCCCAGGGAAGGAGAACATCAGAAGTAAAAGCACATTAAAAAGGGAAGCACAGGGTATGTTTGGAAAACATTAAGACTTAAGTTAGATCCTAAACTACACAGCTGGTGGTGGTAGTGGTGGTTGTGTGCAGTCAGGTCAGTTCCAACTCATAGCAACTCAGTATAGGATTGCCAAGGCTGTAAATCTGTTTGGAAGTAGAAAGCCTCATCTTTCTTCTGCAAAACAGCTGGTGGATTCAAATTGTTGCCTTGTGGGTTAGCAATCCAACAGGTAATCCACTATGCTACCAGGGCTTCTAGAATATGGGTAGAGGTTAAATAATAAAGCAGGAGTACAAAAGACTGGAATTAAATTGGCCAGAGTCTCAGTTCACTTGAAAATAGGGAGCCTTTTCTGTTTTTGAGTGAGAAAGTGATACGATCAGAACTACACACACAAAGAGTAAACAGACATTCTACACAGAGTGTAGAATGGTGAGTAACTTGAGGTGTGAAGGTGGCCTGACAGCATATTGCCATTCTAAATGTGGGCTATCTTAAAGTCGGAACAAACTGGGCCAATAAGGCTTGGAAAAAGGGGAAGGACACCAGAACAACTGGTGTTAAAGGACAAAAAGAAGCCAAATGAGAACTCTGGTGAATTAATGTCACTTCTAGACATAGTTTTTGTAAACTCCCACCACCATTTTTGCCCTGATGGGCCTGCTTAAGTGAAAGTAGAAACAAATGTTGACAGCATTATATGATTCAGTTGTCAATAGTTAACAAGGTTAACTGTAACTATAAAACCTGGAAGTCTTAATGGGTATCAGAGGAGCCATCTCAGAAACATGGCCATCAAAGAAGAAGAGCCAGGATCCATGCATGTTGAACCTTCTCAACCCAAGGCTAGAAAGCAGCTACATCAAAGGGATGGCAGAAGAGCAACAGAATCAAGAACCAGAGCACCAGACAGAGTGTTGTGCTTCCCAGCTCATGGAGCAAGTAAAGTTGAATGACTTTGGGCAGAAGACCTGCTTGCAGAGTGGGGTGCCTCCAGGTGCTTAATTGGGGGAGCAAGGTTCTGCTGCACCAGACCTCTTTAAAGGGTTCAAAAGCAAATATATCAGTTTGAGGACTAACGTATGCCTGACTGGAGCCATGGTATTTTCAATAGTCTCATATGCAGATGAAAGTTGGACAATGAATAAGGAAGAGGGTAGAAGAATCAAGGCATTTGGGTTACAGTGTTACAGAAGACTATGAAAAGTACCACAGACTTTCAGAACAACAAACAGATCTGCGCTGGAAGAAGTACAGCCAGGGTGCTCCTTAGAACCCAAGATGATGAGACTTTGTCTCTCAGTCTTTGAACATATTATCAGGAGGGATCAGTTCCTGGAGAAGGATATTATGCTTGGTAAAAAGGAGAAATCCATGAAAAAAAGCTAGATCCCAAATGAGATGAGTGGCTGCAGCAATGGGCTCAAGCGTAACAATTTTGAGGATGGGTAGGACGAGGCAGCATTTTGTTCTGTTGTGCACAGAGTTGCTCTGAGTCAGAACTGACTCGACACTACCTAAGGACAACAAAGGTTAACTGGCCCAGTGCTTTCTG
This sequence comes from Chrysochloris asiatica, assembly GCF_000296735.1. Taxonomy (NCBI): domain Eukaryota; kingdom Metazoa; phylum Chordata; class Mammalia; order Afrosoricida; family Chrysochloridae; genus Chrysochloris; species Chrysochloris asiatica. The sequence goes on from NW_006408522.1 coordinate 44,591,478, forward strand.
GCTGAAGATTATGGTGGAGTGATGTGCCCTGTGGGCATTGGTCAGCATCCCTGAGAGAGCTTTGTAACTTTGGCAAAGCAGAGAGGGGCCTGTCTGTAAGCACAGCTGAAAAGGTTGTCCTCACTGGAAGACGTGTGCTCTGAACATTTCTGACCCTGAATTGTAACCTGTAAATTTCCCTAATAAATCCCGTAACTGTGAGTATGGTATCTGATTTCTGTGTGGCCATTGCAATGAATTATTAGCCCCAGCCCAGAGGACTGTGGGAGGGATGGTTGGTTCATTTTTTGTAGCTTGGTGTCATTTTTTTTTAAAAACAGGACCATAAGGCATCATGCCTGAATGACCAAAAATTATGATATCCTTAATCAAATCAGAGAAGAAATTTGCGGAGAGGTGGGATAATTATAAACCTGGTTGCAGATACACTGAGAAATTTTAGATAATTCTACCAAGAGGTAGGAGAAAATTAAAGTTTCTCAATTGTTTTTCACAAGTGTTCAGCTTGTCTTCAGGATATAATTGCAGGCCTTTCAAAAACAAAGTCATTACATCTTTGCTTTTTTCCCCTCAGTCCTAGACAGAACTCTGCTTACATGGATAGTTAAAGAATCCTAACAACATTTTCCTATGGACTGCTTCTATTCATATTGATTGCTATACTTCTCACTACAACAGAACCTCTGTCTTCTCAAAGTTAGGACTTCTCGTCTGAATTTAATGAGAAGCAGTAAAACACAGAAAAGTGTGTTCCGGTATATTCTCACAGAAACTACTGTTTCTAATTGCAAGTGTTATCTAAGCAGAGAAGGTAGATTTCAAATTCCATGTCCTGAACTTATTCACAGATGAACATTACTGATAAAATAAAAGTGCTCATTGCACCACCAGGGACTACAGCATAGCTTCCCTAAATTCTGTTCTACATCCCAGAATCTAGTTTCAATGATAACTGATTACTGAATGAGTCTAAATTTCATAAAGAACTTCACAATGTGGTTGTAAGGCTTTGAGGTAAATTGGGGTCTGTATGAAGCAGCATTATATAGTGGATTGATCAAACAGAGCTGATCTATTAAATAATGCTTCCCTTTTCAAGCATCAACCAAACCTCTTGGCTTTAATGTTTTCATCTGTAAACAAATGAGGTTGGACAGCTCTCAGATTCTATGTTGGACTTGAAATTCATCCATTCACCTATCCATCATTTACCCTGTGAATGCCAACAACGTGTAACAGTTGAAATCCTTTTAGTGTTGTTTTACTCAAAATGCTGTACCTTACCTGGTCATAGTAACGCAGGTAATACTTCACGACATAGTCCACGAGATTAATCCCAGTATCCTAGGTTTAGAAGAGAAACAGTGGAAAATTATTTGTGTGCTATATAAAATCCTTCACATAGGCAGTTTATATAGTTGAGAGTTGAAATCTCAATTTGTGATCAAATACTTCTAAAGTGATATTTCTTTGTAATTCTGCTTGAGACTATGCAAGATTTTCTTCCTTTCTTCTTGTCCTATCCATTTTTTTAATGCTATCTATACAAAGAAGTGACACTCTACTACCCCCTCTGTGGAAAAGAAAAACAAACAGATAATCTGTAAGACCTTGGAGGGAGTGTCTAAAACAAACAAACAAAAATGGGCCCCTAATATTTTTTTGGTATAAAGCCAAGACAGGAGGGGGCAGGGAATGCTAAAGGGAACCAGGGACTAGAACAGAAAAACATCCCTCCCTTCCCACCTTTCAAAAAAATGTGTGTTCTTAATGGCGTGAAAAAAAATCAGGGCAGCTTAAAAGGAACACCATGCCACTTTATGACCCTGGGAGGCCAGGGGCGAGCAGGCCCTCCCACAAGACAGCCTTTGTGTCTTGTTCACATGGGTCTAATTCTAATTTGCCTGTGTGTTTCCCCTTCTTTCCTTTCCCTGGCCCCCATGGGACGCCTAGATATGGGCTGGTTGTTTCTAAAGAAGTAGCTCTGCAGGGGTGTGGAGCCAAATGATAATCAGGCTCAGAGACTTTGACAGTAGACCCCAGTCCAATTGTTTTGTGGGCAAAAGAATAATTCAAATGCTCAGCTCAACTGGTGATTCAACATTGCTCTGCCACTCAAGAATAAGTAAATTACAAGTAGTCCGTGCTAAATTCTAATCGACCGAAGCTTTGCATTATGACTCACATCATCTGCTATCTATTCTCTGCACTCCTTGTAGCAGCAGCTCAACACCAAATTGTGTATTTGAGAGCAAATGAAGAGCGAGATTTTGCCAAGGAAGATAAGAGCTAAAAGGAAAACTCTACCTTTATTCAGAAACCAAAAGAAAGAAAACAATGTGTGCTCTAAAATAAATGCCTGTGAATGAACAATTTAGAGATTTTGCTTTTTTGTTTTTAATTAAAGGTATAGAAAAAACATAAGGATAGATCAGTAGCATTTATTATGAAAAATAAATAAATACTTAACCCGACTTTTGACATCCTTGAGTTTAGGTAGAATTTCTAAGCTATAGCCATCTGCTTGTCCCCGAGTCCTGTTTCCTCCATTCATGTAATTTCCAAAAGCCAAAATAAGAGCTAAAATATCCTTTACACTCTTCATGTGCAGCAAACCCTGTGACAGCAAATATCAGTTATTTGCAATGGATTTCACATGACAATGTACCTAAGTTCATTCAACAACAAATGTTTGCTGAGTGCCCAGAGCCTGAAGCAGGGTTTACACTAGTAGGATTAATAGTTGGTGAAATGGAAAATACACTTTACCAAGGGTCAGCGGTTCGAAACTACCAGCTGTTCCGCGGGAGAAAGATGAGGCTTTCTGCTCCCGTAAAGATTTACAGCCTCGGAAACCCTGTACAGGGTTGCTATGAGTCAGAACCGACTCCACGGCACATAACAACAACAACAACAATTGTCTTAAAAATATACTAACAGGCATTCTTTTCTACCCAATAAATGAATTAATTTGAAACAGTACAAGTTTTAATATGGAGAATGAAATTTCAAAATTTAAACCTCTATGAGAGACAACTCTTAAAAAATTAGTTATTTAAAAATATTTATAAGGCTTTTTTTCCTTTTTCTTCTTAGAAAGGAGCTGTTCAATTAGCCTTAACTGAACTTTAATGACTTCCAAGTAGAAAGCAGTTTAGTGTCATTTAAGAATTTTTTTGGATTATATATCTGTACAAAAAGTTAGATGTAAGATAAGGTTAATAGTAAGCTAGTGCTTCCTTCTCACTGGTATGATCCTTAGGCAAGAACTATGATAACATATTTTAAAGGCCACAGGCTGTGTTTATTAAGTGTTTGCTGATATGTCTATTAAGTTTTACAGTTTCAAGCTGCTTAGAGTTTTCTTCAGTTCCCATTCTCATTTGCTTTCTCTCTCTTTTTTTGTTCCAAGCGCATTATTTGCAAAAAGCAATTCTCCCCACACCTAACCTTCCCTATGGTTTTGGTTGATTTCATTTTCTTTGATTTCAGGGTAAAGAAAGAAAGCAAAGTTCAGCTCTAGGCAAACTGCTGTTCTTCTCTTTCAGGGCACTGTGACGGGGCATTTACTGAATTTGGTAATATTTATGATTTCTTTATTTAAATCACTACTCTCTTAGATGCAAAAACATAACAAAAACCCAAACCCCCAACAACAACAATAACAAAAACAAGTCCCCAGAAAAGTAACTAAATACCACAACATTTTAGGGGGAAAATTTAACTTCATAATAAATGCCAGTGTGGTAGATAGAGACAGCAACACTTTACTTGCCAATTATTCATTACCAATATTTCATTCATCAGTTCCCTAGAATCATTTATTTTGCCATGTAGACATGGGTCTAATGCAAAATCTCTTCCAACCCAGAAAACAAGCTAGACAATTTGGACTGGTTTTAAAAGGCCAGAATGTACACTGGTAAGTGTCTGGAATACTTAAGAAGAAAGCTCTTAAAATGACATTTTTCCTTCTTCTTTTTCTCAATTTCTGTCTCCCTCATCTCCGTTTCTCTCTCTCATTCTCTCACACACTAACTCATTCTCACATTCGGGCAAGAGAATCATCACACTCAAAATGAGAAAAACACACAAGCTTACGTTCAAAAGGCTTTGTAGAGGGACCCTACTTCCTCCTTTACCCCCAATAAGTGCAAGACTATCTTTTACATTAAACAACAAACCTACCTTAGAAGCTCGTGTTATGATGTCTACCTTTCGGTGCAAGGAAGTGATACCCTCAGAAAAGACAGATCTGAAGATTATACACTGGGCACGTTCAGCAAAATTGGGGATCAGGGCTAACTCGTGTAAGAATCTGTAAAGATAAAATTGAATCATCTAGCTTCACATTCACTTGTATTATATTAAAAAAAAAAAAAAAAGGATGGCTGAAAAAACAAAGCTATTAAGCAGGCTCAAGAAACTCTGAGTTAACAACAAAGCCACTTTTTTTTCATAGGTTTCTATAATAGGTGAATAAATATATGATGTATAAATTACTTTAGGAACAGAAAGTTAATGAATGTATATTGAAATGCTGTGGGATAAGAAAGTCCAAGGTCGGCAGTTCAAACTCACCAGCCAGTCCTTGAAAATCCTGTACAGGGTCACTATGAGTCAGAACCAACCTGAGGACACGTAACAACAATGACAATACCCTAGTTTTTAGCATATGGGAAAAATTGTACAACAAACTTTGTTTATAACACAATATTCTTCTAAAGATGGATTCATGCAAGATAAGTAGACTGAACGCTTGAGGCAAATGTCCACAACTAAGTGATTTTAAAAATACCATATTGAAATGAGATGCTGTTGCTGACTATAACTCAAAGAATCATAAAATAGTCCATAAGGATCAAATTCTTCAGACGTTTGCTTTTTTCCTACTTCAAGTTAGCTGTAGAGACACAGTTCCTAGCTTAGTGCTTAGAACAAAGTAGGCACTCAGTAAGTGGACAAAATCTGAAGTTTCTTAAAAGTCATGGCAAGGCAGATCTTAAAAGGTACTGATCTGCACACAGTCGTTCACTGTCTGAGTTGGGCACTGGCACCTTTTGCAAAATTAAGTTGGAACTTCAACATACTCTCTATTCCAACCATGAGAGGAAGGAGTATAAACTAAAATTGGTAGAAATGGCTGGACATGAATTCAGCAAAGGGAGAATCTACTAAAAATAATTAATTTCCTTTTGAAGTTGAGATGACTAACTGATATTTGTGACAGTCTTGGCCAATATATAATGTCACTGCCCTGACACTGCAAACTCTCACCAAGAAGGCTTTTATATAGGAGCAGAGCTGGACACCGCCTCCTTTGTACGTTTGAAGTAATTTCCTTGGCCCAAATTCTCTGCCTCCTCTATTTTTAGGAAGATTTAGTTTTTAATAAAGATTTAAATATCAGCTGTTTTCCTGAGCCCTGGATGTGCAGTGGTTAAGTGCTTAGTTGTTGTTGTTAAGTGCCATTGAGTCAGTTTTGGCTTATAGCAACCATGTATAGTGTTTCACAGGAATGGCCGGTGAGTTTGAACTGCCGATCTTGCAGTTCAAGCCAACCTTGCAATCCAGTGCTTATCTCACAGTGCTATAGGCAGTTCAAACCCAACAGTAGCTCTCTGGGACAAAGATCTGGCAGTCAGCTTCTGTAAAGCTTAAAACCTTGGGGACACTGTAAAGTAGGTTCTGTTCGGTCCCATAGGGTCACTATAACCTGGTCATAATCCTTTCCTTCCCTTTCTTTCTCTTTTAAAACAGACATTTAGGATGAAACAGGAAAGAAAAGAAAACATACCCTCATTTTAAAGCTTCACAACTCTATATTATTAAAATCTCTTATTATAAAAATCATGTGATGGAATATGAAAGCAGAAACCAATAGGAATTCTGTATTAGGGAAAAATAAAGTGTATATATATATATATATGTAAATTTCCCCCATAAAAACAATAATAAATTATTTACAGTGATATCACCAGTTTTCACCAATAATTGGAAATAAAAAGCTCATGGAGCTGACAGTATTTGGTCATGCAGTTATTTATTCAGATGCTGGTAAATGCTGCCTTAACAGTAGCAGTCTACATGTTTTCCCTTTCATATGTGACCGTAAGATGCCAATACCCAAGTAGCAGCTGAATATTGTACCCTTCCCAGTTAAAATAGACACAGTGAGGGAAACATTTCCTGAGATGGTATGAGAGAAGATACAGACCACCTCAATTCGCCAACAAGGGCATAGATAAAAAGGAAAAAATGCTGGATGTACAATTCATTATAACTAGTATCAAACCAGGAGATTTAGGAAGAAAATGAAGAGCAAAGGCCATAGACTCCCCAGCTTATACTGTTCAGGAAAAATCAAAAAGAGCAATATTGTAAGACTAAGACCAAGACTGAAGCCTTACTGGGGATGGGGCCTGCACTGGGCTGGCTCTGTTGTTGTTTGTTGTCAGGTGCCATTGAGTCAGAACCAACTCATAGCGACCCCATGCACAGCAGAATGAAACAATGTCCTATCCTGAGCCAACCTCACTACCGCTGCCATACTTGACACCATCAATGATGCCACCTGGCCGATCCATCTTGTTGGGGGGTCTTCCTCTTTTTCTCTGACCCTCCATCTTACTCAGCACGACATCCTTCAACAGTGACTGTTCCTTCCAAACAATATGTCCAAAGTATAAGAGACTAAGTTTAGCCATCTTGGCCTCCAAGGTGCACTCTGGCTGCACTTCTTCCAAAACAGATCTATTGGTTCTTTTGCA
>NW_006408522.1:44598925-44600095 GCF_000296735.1 Chrysochloris asiatica
CCAGGTACAGATTTCTCAGAAGTACAATTAAGTGTTCTGGAATACTCATACTTCTCAATGTTGTCCATAGCTTGTCATGATCCACACAATTGAAAACCTTTGTGTAGTCAATAAAGCATAGGTAAACATCTTTCTGATATCCTCTTCTTTCAGCCAAGATCCATCAGACATCAGCAATGATATCTCTCGTTCTTCGGCCTCTTCTGAATCCAGCTTGAACCTTTGGAAGTTCTCTGTGTATGATTATAGCCGTTTCTGTATTACTTTTAGCAAAACTTTACTCGCTTGAGATATCAAAGAGATTGTCTGATGATTTCTGCATTCCATTGGGTCACCTCTCTTTGGAATGGGCACAAATATGGATCTCTTCCAATCAGTCGGCCAGATAGCTGGCTCTAGGGGCATCTTAAATCCCCATGTCTTTTGTTATGGAGAAGGATCCGAAACACATTTCCAGAGTTAGAAAGTGCCATGGGTTGAATTGTATCCCTTCAAAGTATGTGCCAATCTGGCTAGGCCATGATTTTCAGTGGCTTGGCAGTTATGCAATGATGTAACTTAGTGGTTAATAATACAATCATATCCATGATGTGATCTGATGTGATCACAGCCCTGAGCAGGGATGTGGCCTGCATCATCTTTTATCTTTTAAGACATTAAAGGAGTGAAAAGGGAGTAGAGGAGGAGGAACCTGACCACTACCAAGATAGTAGATTCAGGAGTAAGTGCTTTCAACCCAAGATCTCTATTATGAGAACCTACTAGACCCAAGGGTAAGATTGATGCCAAGACACATATAAGTCTCCAAGGAACACCAGGCCCACTATGAGACAAGGATCTTCCTCCAGAGCTGACCAAGAGAGAAAACCTCCTAGAGCTAGAGACCTGAATTTGGTTGTTTAGCTGCCTAAAGTTTGACATAATATACTTCTGTTTGTGAAAATATCCACTTGTGGTATGTCTGTTATAGAAGTACTAGATAATTAAGGCAGAGTTGTTGTTGTTGTTAGGTGCCATCGAGTTGGTACCGACTCATAGCGACCCTATGTACTGCAGAACGAAACACTGCCCGATCCTGGGCCAACCTCACTACTCTTGCCACGCTTGAGTCCATCGATGCTGCCACTTGGCCAATCCATCTCGTTGGGGGTCTTCCTCTTTTTCTCTGGC
>NW_006408522.1:44601190-44641421 GCF_000296735.1 Chrysochloris asiatica
TCATATGCTACCTCTTGAAATGGCTGAACATTAACCATTTCCTTTTGGTACAGTGACTCTGTGTATTCCTTCCATCTTCTCTTGATGCTTTCTGCGTCATTCAATAATTTGCCAGAGAGGGTAAGGGAATTCAGGAATTGCACATTTTTTATGTATGATGGCAGGGAATGTGTTACTGACAATTAATTCTCCAGAGCATCAGTCCTCAAGAGTTTCAGTCAGTCCTGTAAACATAATCTGAAGCATTTAATGTGTGTCAGACACAGTGCTAAGACCTGGGAAACATAATTTGAGCTGATGCATAATCCCTTCATGAAAACCTGAAAAATAAACCATTGATTACTATGGAGAATAGTAAGTACATTAGTAATTGAGTCTATAATGGGAGCTACAGAAGCCATACAATTAAGTCAGAGCCCTGGAGGGTGGAGGCCAAGTAAGGCTCCTACAGCCCCGTGATTTTTGAGCATGACAAGTGTGAGAAACTGTCACGCAGAGCTGAGGCAGATTGACTGACATTTGTGGGAGCAATGAGTAGAAGTTAGATGTTAAGTGGTTTTGTGTTCTAAAATAAGGACTCGAATTTTTTTCTGAATGAATGAATGAAGGGTTTTATGAAGAGAAGTGATGCTTCAAGTTTTTTTAAATTTTGGATAATAACCATGGCATTTGCTTGGCTGACTGATAGGTGGTGGTGACAGATTCAAGGCTGTAAGACCTACTAGACTTCTGCTGCAATATTGTGAGAGGAAAAGTAAGACGGGCCACAGGGTAAGCAGAGAGGAGCACATGCATGAGGCCCAACAATCCATCACAGGCTGCTGACAAGACACAGGATGACTTGTGGGCTCCTGGCTTGAGAAATACAAAGTATTGGAGGAACAAATTTGGAAAAATATGATTTTATGGGGAAGAACACTGTAGCTTTTTCCCATTTATCTGGGAAAGTCCCAGAAATATCTTATCATAAAAACCACGAAGAAGTGGTCTCATAAATACCATGTTACCTCAACTGTGATTTAAACTCTACCCTTATAGGTAGACAGAATAATTTTAGATATCCCCTAAGCATAAGCATCCTGGTGTGTGCCCTAGGACTGCTAAGCACACAGTCAGTGATTCAAACCCACCAGCTGCTCCTCAGAAAACCTCCACAGGTTTTCAAGCTTATGGTCCCGCAAATGATAGATATTTAAAGATTGAGTTCCCTTGGGCTAGTAAGTTCCTTATGGTCAGTAATTGCTGTTAAGTAACATGGATTCAGTTTTGACTCATAGTGATAATTGTATTAAGTGCCGTTGAGTCGGTTCCAACTCATATTGACCCTGTATACTGTTTCCAAGAGCAGCTGGTACATTTGAACTGCTTACCTTGTGGTTCACAATCCAGTGCTGACCCTACAATGGCACATCAGGAGTCCCATAGAACTAACACCGTTGTTGTTGCTGTTGTTGTTAACTGCTGTCGAGTCATTTCCAATCCACAGCCACCGTGTATAGGTTTCCAAAGATCAGCTGGTGAGCTTGAACTGCCGACCTTGCAGTTCAAATAACTTTTCAATCCAGCACATTAACCCACAATGCCACACCATAGTGTTAATGGGGAACATTAAATACCCCCCAAAGAAGCTACAGATAAGGCCTCTTTCCCCAATGCAGACCTACTTTCTAGGAAGGACTGTAACTTCAGCCTGTATGTATGAGAGGAGTTCTACACCTCACACTGTGTGGGTTACGCATTCCAAAGCAGCTTCTCAGCTCAGAGTGGATTGAAGCAATATGACCCATTGTTTCTAAGGACCTAACCTGTGGTTTATCATTCCGTACCCTCTTGAATGGTATTCTCTCAGGTGTGTCTCCTTAGTCAGTGCTATGTGTCCAGCATAACTTTTATGGTATAACCCTTGTCCTTCTAAACCTTGTTTCACAAATCAGTGCATCTTCTTTGGGGGGTGCCCCAGAGCAGCTCTGGACCCTAATGTAGCACCTCAGTAGGCCATGATGGACATGTATCATGCTTAACCAAACCCAGTAGGACCTCACCACCAACACAAGCATGGTGCAAGAGAGTTGAGGACCATCGCTGAAGGAGGTGAGTTTCTGTCAGCCTGGTCCTAAGCATGTGGCACTTCTGTGGGAAATGGTTTTCTAAATCTGGCACGGAGGTGTAAGAGAGCTGATGAGGTGAGTGATGAAGCTAGCCTCTCCACGCTATGATTTATAAGTCCGGGCACCACAGGACTCAGGAAATTGCAATGCTAAGACCATAAATGATTCATATTTTCCAGTATGTAAAACATGCTTATAGTCGACTCACTGAAGTTAATGGCAAATAAATTGCCAGAGAATCAGACTCTGATATAAGTCAAACAAATGCTTCACTGTGCAGCAAAGGCGACAATCATTCCATGTGACTGGGTCCAAGCATATCACCTCACCAGTACAACACATGAACCTTCTTTGCTGTCAGTGATAGCCATTTGAATGGCTATCACAAACTTTCAAAACCATTTTTCTGACAAGCTCATCTGGAGAGAAAACAGCAATTGTTGTCTGTTAATTACCTGCCACTACTATTCTGTGGAGCCCTGGTGTGGCACTGTAGGTTAATGTGCTGGACTGCAAATTCGCTTGAACCGCAAAGTTGTCAGTTCAAGTTCACCAGCTGCTCCTCAGAAACCCTATGCAGGGTTGCTATAGGTTGGAACCAACTCTACAGGACCTAACAACAACAACAATTATGCTGTGTCCTAGCACTTATTCTTGAAGAATAACGCAACCACGGCAATAACACAAAATGGAAAGGGGAACATTTCTAGTAGTAGAAACAACAATCTCTCCCCTACTGTTAATTCCACTGGGCCAGCCACTCCCATAGTTTAAAGCAGAGGTTGTAAACTACAGCCCATAGGTCAAATCCTAGTGTTTTTGCACAGCCCACGATTCTGTATTATTTAGATGATTAGGAGAAAAAAAAATCTATAGAAAGATACTATTTTATGACATGTGAAAATAGTATGAAGTTCTAATTTTAGTGTGTATTAAATAGTTTTATTGAAATATAGTTTTGCTTATTTGTAAATATATTGTCTATAGTTATTTTATGATATAATGGCAGAACTGAGTATTATGATGGATGGTAAGACCTTCAACCCCTTTGTAGTGAAAGTCTGCCAACGGCTGGCTGAAATTACGATGGCCCAGCTTGATACAGCTGGGACTAGTGAAATGCATGATAGAACCAACTGTCCTCAAACACCTCATGGTTAAGTCAGTGTCCAAATAGCCCATTAAAAAAAATAATAAAACTCAACTAAACCCACTGCCTTAGAGTCAATTCCAACTCAGAACTGCTCCTTAAGGTTTCCAAGACTAAATATTTACAAAAGCAAACAGCCTCATCTTACTCCCATGGAGCAACTAGTGGATTTATACTATTGATCTTGTGGTTGGCAGCCCAATGCCTTACTCACAGTGCCACTGGGGATCCTATTATTAGTCACTTTATTATCAGTCATTAGCACTTTCCAAAACCCATCACCATGGAGTTGATTCCAACTCATAGCTTCCCTATAGTGCAATAGAACTACCCTACAGAGTTTCCAAGGAGGAGTCCTGATGTGGTGCTGTGGGATAAAGCACTAGACCAAAAGGTCAGTTTGAACCACAAGGTTGGTGGTTCTTCAAAGTCACTAGCTGCTCCTATATCGACCCTGTATAGAAAACCCTATCCAGGGTCAATTTGAGTTGAAACTGACTCAATGATACTTAACAACAACAATCTTTATGGAAGCAGACTGACACATCATTCTACCATTGACTGGCTGGTGGGTTCAAATCATCAACATCGCAGTTAGCAGCCAAGCGCTTAACCACTGTGTTACCAGGAAACATGATTTGGGGATGGAGCACAGAATCAGTAAGGGGTGGAAGTCAGTAAGAGAATGGTTTCAGTAAACTCTACAGAGGGCACAAGAACCCCATTTGCACTAATTCACATGATTCCTAGGCCATGAAATAACTTTAGGAGGGTGGGTCGGGTGGATGAGAAGGGGAAGGTTCTGGTCCACACTTCATGTGATAATGTCTCATCAAAGTCTTCCAATATTATCATGAAGGTTTGTCAGTATCTGAGTAAACTAGATGTCACCCCCACTAGTTACTTAGAAATGTTTTTCTGGGCCAGAATGTCCAGGCCTTCAGAGGACTAGGGCAGTTCTAGTGGACCCCAGGGCAAGATGTGAAGGTTTCAGTGCAATCCATATAATCCCAGACTCGTCTAAGGCCACCCAGAGTAATCTGAACATGACCCCTTCATTTTGTCTTTTACTTTCTACCTCCTTGCCTCCTCTCCAGCTTGAGAACGGTGGCCTGAACAGGACATGAAGATTAAAGGCAGCAATAGGCAAAGGAGCCTGCTGAAGAGTTGGGTGAGCCCCTGAGGCTGATCTGTGGCTTGCAGACTCCAGCAAGCTCAGCCAAGGACAACAGTAACTCCAATACACACTAGAGTTCTGGGGCTACAAAAAGGATGAAATGACACCCCAAATGACAGCAGAAACAAACCTGGACAGAAAAGGGAAAGAGAAGAGCAAGGGTAAGGACAGGGAAGATGAACTAGGCAGAGCAGGTGGAGCGATTCGGGAAAGCTGGCTCATTCAGGCTGCATTTACTGGATAGGGCATTTAGGAAAACGAATTTGAATTCTGTGACTCTGATGTCATTTCTTTAACTGCATCAGCACAACCTTAAACAGAGCAATGCCTTCTCCTTTCCTCCATTACCCTTTTGGCCAAAATTGTTTAGTCTAGGAGGAATTAACAAGTTGCTAGAATAAGAAAGCGGAGCTGTGAGGGAGTGCAGGGAGGGGGTGAGATACTGTATCCAGCAGCACACATCTCTGCTCTGCTTTTCCTGGCAGCCGGGTCATCCTGCTTTGTGCAATAGGTCACAGGCACGACTTGTTGTGACTGAGCTCAGAGCACAGTTTAGGCTTGGCTACTCCAGGCTGGGAGGCAGGAAGACGCAGACAGCAGTTCTGCTTTTGGAATAACAGAACAGTGTTTAAGTGTCCTTACTGTTCGGGTTTATCCAGCAACTTCAATTCTTCTTCTTTGGATGTCTCGTAATACTTTTTTATTTTAACCAATTCATCTTCTTGGGCTCTCTGTTGAAACAGGGTTAAAAAAAGAAAAGGCCAGTGAGAATCTGTGTAAAGCAGTGGGTCTTAAAGTTTGGTCACTTGACCCCTAGCATCAGCAGCACCTGTCATGGTAGAAATGCAAATTGTCTAGACCCCAGAGGGTAAAAATTCCAGGGGTGGGCCCAGCAAGCCCTCTGGGTGATTCTGATGCATAGGACAGTCTGAGGATCTCTGCTCAGAAGCAAATGGTCCTAACAAGTGAGGCAGAAGGCAGGGCATTTGATGTTATCTTGGAATACACTGACTTCCACTGTGAACATATATGGAATATGCTGTCCATCGTATTTGCTTCCTTAGTCTCAGACAAGCGCTGCTAAATCACATTTGTTATTGTTGTTGGTAAGAGCCACTGAGTTGGTTCCGACTTACAGTGTGAGTGACCCTATGTAGGGTTTCAAAGGTTGGAACCTTTGACCTTGCAGTTCAAACTGATCTTTCACTCCAGTGCTTTATCCTACAGTGCCACATCAGGAGTCTGCTAAATACATAGACCCTCAATTATTTTCTTTCTAGTCACCCAACTTCCCTTTTTTCCTGCATTTTGAAAACACTCATATTGTATGACTTATTTTGGCATACTTTCTCAATTTGTCCAAATAACTCAGTTATGTGCAGTTTACCTCTACTATGAGTCAACACGTAATGACAATGAAGATGGTGCTGAACTCATGCACCAGCATAGCATATCTAGAAGACTTTCACAAAGTCCCTTCACATCTACAGCTTGTTTCATCCCCATTTTCTAGATAATTCTAGGAGAGCTTGCTCTAATAAAGTAAAAACCTCACTTTCCCCTATGATACAGGAGTACCTGTGCTCCAGGTACTCCACAAATGTATTTCCTGTCACCTGATACTTGTGTGCCACTTTTGTCTATTATTGGAAGCCTCACTAATGGAAATATGTGACAAGTTCCCACCCAGACATACTGGTGGCACAGGATTAAGCCTGTGGTTGCTAACTGAAAGGTTGGTGGGTTGAACCTATCTAGTGTGATACTCTAGAGTAAGCACTGGACTGCAAGATTGATTTGAACTGCAAAGTCAGCAGTTCGAATCCATCAGTCACTCCATCAGGCCTATACAGTGTCTTGGCAGCACTTAACAACAACTGGCTCCAAAGAAGGAAGACCAGGCAATTTGCTTCCGTAAGATCACAGCCAAGATCCAAGATATACCATGGGATGACTATGAGTTGAAAATCAACTGCAGGGCCTACAACATCATAAATAAAGGATGTGAGAATGTGCCAGGAATTGATAATACCATCAGGCGTGGACTAGTGAACTATAGACATCGTCTATAAAATATCCTTAAGGTACCAGAGAACCACAAGTAGCAAAATAGATCACTTTTTTAGTTTGGTGACCAAAGTCTACCATAGCTGCCAGGGCAGCTTCTTGAGAAATATCATTATTTAAGAGGAGGATCTGGCTCAGTCTATGTTTTCACATCTTACTAGTATACCAGAACAAGTTACCAGTCACAGGGGTACTGACTCTCCTACATCATCTTCTCAAGAAAACCTTCAACATATATAACCCAAATCAACATATCTTTTATGTTTACAGTGCTTTTTACTTTTCAAAACACTCTGCTGCTGATTTATGTATTTATTTATCTTTTAGTACTCTTTCTCACATATAAATCCATAAACAATTAGGCAGAATCCATTATACTCCTACTGTGTGACCATCAAACAAACAGGCTTAGAGAGCTTAAGTAGCTGATCCAAAGTCACTCAGCAGTCAATGGTACAGTTGGACTTCAAACCTAATTTCCCAAACACATACCATCTTCCTACACTGTTTCCTACCTTCAATGCCATCAGCTTATATGGTGTGCAGTAATCATACAAGCTGGTGAATGATTATTCTCAAAAGGAGACATAGGTGGATATACGGACATTGATCAGGGAGCTTAACTTGAATATTAAGTCATACGCTGGATTCCATGTCATATGAGTGGTAGCCACCTTGAACCACCTTCCCCTGCAGGTGTGCAGTGAGATTTACTAACCCAGATCCACAGTGGGAGCTAAGAATCTAGTACTTTGCTCATGTCTCTGTAGGATAAGCACTGGACTGCAAACCACAAGTTCTGCGGTTTAAGCCCGCCAGTTATTCCACAAGAGAAAGATGAGGCTTTCTGCTCCTGCAAAGAATTACAGCCTTGGAAACCCTATATAGCATTGCTATGAGCCAGAAACGACTTGACAACGCTTAACAACAACAAAGTCTCATTCAAACTTGTGTTTCTGAGCTGATATTTAGGATGCAAGGTCAAAATCCTTACTACCAAAGACGATGAATGGCTTAGTGATTTTTCAAGTGGAAGGAATCACATAGAATCATTTTTAGATATGAACTTTTTTATTGGTAAATATATGGACTATGAAAACTTCAGCTTTGTTTGTATTTTGACACTCACGTTTTCATACAAGGCTGCCAGCGTCTCCAGGTCGACCACAGAATCGTCCACATTGAAAATAGCTGCCAGAAAGAAGACAAAAGGAAAATAGATTGGATTAGATTCCCCATACTAGCACTTATTCCAAATCACGCTACCAAGCAATATAACATCACACTTTCTTACACACGTTGTGCCTTTCAGCATGTTCTGGCTCTCCTTCCTTTCGCATCAGGGGGCACAAATGAAAGGAACCAAAATGGTTCCTATTGCTGGCCTGGGCCTGGGCCTGGGCCCCACCCCAGCTTGTTTAATTTCTTATGCTCTGTGTCCTTTCTGTGGTTTAATTTAGGCTCCACAGGAGGAGTGTTTGTGCTTTTAAAACTAAATCAGTTTGTAAGTTTCAAGCACAATTTTAAATCTTTCTTGCCGGCTGGTAATTGAAGAGATTTAGTACCTAATGCACCAGAACCGACTCTTGCCCATTACCAGGAAGAGAGAGAGAAAAAAAGACAATGTTAGCAAATTAAATGAATTCAGGCATGTGATTTGAGGAACCTTTCCACAGCCACTGCAAACAGCTTGTTCGGATTAAAAAGACAAGAAAAAGCAATAATTGCATCAATGGCAAATTAAGATTATGGAAACCTCCCATGAGCCAGTCTTAAGGCAACTTCTCATTCCTTTGGTTTTATTAGGATTCTTGTGGTTCTGTATCTTAAATAAGTCACTTAGCTATTAATTAATATGCATATGATATCATCTCTGGACATTCCTTCCCATATGTACTGGGACACAAACATTGAGATTTTACAACCATAATGGCTTTGACTATCAAAGATGTTTGGAATGGGCAAAGTCCACATCTTTAAATAATTATTCAAAACTAATAAGGTTTGTTCCCTCAACCCTACCTCTCTTCCCCGACTTTACACTGTGAAATTAACCAGCACGCTAGTAAATTTTCTCCGTGGAAGGCTAATTAATTTTATTAAACCAACCAGTGATATTTAGAGAGCCTTAAAATCTTGTTCCCCAACCATTACTCTGTTCATTGGCATTACATCATGCATTTTGTAGAAGGTAGGGATCAAAGTAAATGGTAAGTTGATTTTGAATTGTTTTGCCTCTTCTATAGTTTAGAATAATATGAGTTCCTTTATATCATTTTAACAAAATTAATTAACTGAGCCACGATCAAATATTTGCAGAAGACTGAGAAATGTACTTAAAATTCCTTCACAGGCCACCTTCTCTAGCCTAGGAGTTAATCACCAAACTATCCCTAGATATGTGGTGTTGTAAGAAAAGAAGAGGTTAATATACCAGTGACAAAGTAAGTTGTCTCAGAGTCCACCAAGACAAAAGGAAAATGACACTTCCAAAAAGGACAATCTGAAACCACTAAAGAAGAAAGTAGTCTACAGAAAAATGAGAGAACTTGCCCGCTCAGAACTGTTTTTGTTTGTTTTTTTAATGTGTAGAAATGTGAACTCGTTAATTTATGAGACATATGAGGAGGTTTCAAAAAGTTTGTGGAATGATAGCATGATCTTTTCATTCAATTTTTCCATGAACTTTTTGAAGTCCAGCCCCATAATATATGTTTAAACAGCTAGTCCTAAACCAAAGTAGCCAGGAACAATTTGTATTTCATGGAAATCACAATATTTACTATAGAAATTCAGCCAACAGGAATGCAGTAAGAAAACATAAAATTGTAAAGATAACAGATTTTAAAAATTCCTATCTTAACTAATTCTGCGTCCTGATACATGCTATCCAGTCAGTTCTGACTCACAGCAACCCTGCATAGGGTTTCCAAGGAGCCCCTGGTGGGTTTGAACTACTGACCTTGTAGTTTGATGTCCAGTGTTGATCCTATAGTACCATGCCTGGAGTCTAATTATACATCCTAGGTGCTATAAATTAATTATAAGTTTTAAGACAGATAACCTTCACTTTCAAGAAAGAGAATAATCTGTGGTTCCCTTTTCTCAGTAAGTAACTATTTGGTTTTAAAGAGTGAATCTGTCTGGATCTCTGATACATAGCTGGTAGGTTATATGCTCAATCAGTTTTCTTCCCAGGTACTAGAGAAAAAACACTTAGTGGGTATGGGGCTGGATAGTGAGCATGGACTTTGGAGACATTTACTTACCTTCCTTTTCACTTATCCATTCTTTTAATAAATAATTCTTCAATGTGTACTAAGATCCAGAGACTGTTCTAAAAACTCTCTAGATATAGAAGTGTATAAGGCATGTAAAGTACTTGGTCTCATGGAATCAACATTCCATTCTAGTGTGTGAAATAGAAAAGAAATTAGAGACAATTTCAAACAATACTGTACTATGAAGGACATTGTGCAACATTACACAGGATTGTCAAGAAGACTTCTTTAAGGGGTGATATTTAAGCTAAGACTGAAGAGACCAGTTTGTAAATATCTGGAAGAAGAACATTCTAGGATTAAGTTTTGTGTTTTTCCCCCCCCATAAAGGAACAGAAAAGGGCACAGAAAAAGGCCAGCATGGTTATCATGAAGAGAGCATAAGTGAAAAGACTGTGAGGAAGTTGTGGTGAAAGTATCAAATCCCTCACTTATTGATAGGTTACATTGTCCAAGCTTCAGGGTATCTGTAAAATAGGCCTTGTACAACATACTGAGGGGAGTGAGGTGGCTCCATAAGATAATACTGGACTCAGAATCACAAGGTCAGCGGTTCAAGCCTAACAGCCACTCTGTGGAAGAAAGTTGCAGTTTTCTGCTCCCCTCAAAATTTAAAGCCTTGCAAACTCTATACAAGGTGGTCAAGTGGTTACGAGTCAGACTGCTAATCTTAAAGTCAGCAGTTCAAAACTACCAGCGGTTCCACGGGAGAAAAATGAAGCTTTCTGCTCCCATAAAGATTACAGCCTGAGAAACCCTATGCAGGGTCGCTATGAGTCAGCACCAACTCCACAGCACACCACCACCACCATGCAACAGAACCAACTCAACGGTGGCACTTAAGAACAACCAACACACACTGAAAGTATGAAGTGATGTCATATGTATAAAGTATTTAGTAAAGCACATGGATTATGCTATGAACTCCCTTAGCAAGGGCAAAGAATAAAATAAAGGAGAAAAATATACTCTGTACCTGCTTAGTTTAGCTGGTCGATGAATGCCAACTTTCAAGAATTTTGGAATGTTCAGATAAGAGTTGTTGTTAAGTGCCGTTGAGTCAATTCTGACCCATAGCGACCCTGCATAGGGTTTTTGAGGAGCAGCTGGTGAGCTTGGACTGCTGACCTTGCAGTTCAAATGGTTTTGCAGTCTGCCACATTAACCCACAGCACCACACCAGGATTCCCAGATAAGAGAACGTGTTACTAAAACCTTTCCTTCCTTCAAGACCCCATTCAAGGTCCAGCTTCAGGAAGCATTATTCATTGGAGAACGAAATATACAAATGACTCTAATCACAAAAAATACTGTATCAAGTGTTTTAGGAGAAATATAACTAATCTCTGGCTCCATTGAAGAAAGAACTTCATTTTTACCTCTGGCTTCAGTATTACCCATGAATTCATCCATCATCGTATTGCCAAAGTAAATTTTTCAAAAACAAAACACAAATCTCAAAATTTTTACTTTGATGTTTAGAGTACTTTGGGATACTTTAAATACTGAGTGAATTCTCATCTCCCTGGCCTGATTTTTAAGCTCATTCCTTGCCTGTCCCCAAGCTACACTTCCAAACCATCTTACATCTCACTTCCTCCATCGTGCTTTCTTGTCATATTGGACAATTCCCCATTCTGGTACATGCCAGGGCTTCATTCCTCCCCTCAACTCATCCTCCAAGAGCCACATCAACTGTTTCCTGCATTGTAAGGGGTTCCTTGACCTTGGGATTATTAAATTCTTACTCTTCTCCTCTGCCATGCCATTTCACTCATATTTGACGTAGGGTGAGGGTGGTATATTTTAAGAATCTGTACAATGACATACGCTTCATTGTCTCCCTCGTCCACTGTGAATGCTTATGTATTTTGATAACCCCAACACTGAGTGTAGTATCTGGTGTTTGTTGTTGTTGTTAGATGCCCTCGAGTTGATTCCAGCTCATAGCAGCCCTATACAGGATTTCCAAGAAGCTGCTGGTGAGTTTGAACCACTAACCTTGTGGTCCAGTGCTTCATCCCACAGCACCACACCAGGACTGGGTATTAAACAACTATTTGTGGATGGGATAGATATCACAGGACTCCCATATTTTACTTGGGCTAAGTGTCAAGAAAAGTTTATCAGCAATGAGAATATGGGGATGAGCAGGGGCTGCTACTCAAGGGGCATGGAGTTTCTGTTCAGGGTGATGGGAAAACGACGAAACAGAGAGTGATGATGGCTGCCCAATGTGACACATGAAACTAATGTCACCAACTTTTACATGTAAAATGTTAAAAACGTCAAATGTTTGCTATATATATATATATATATATATATATATACTTACCATAACAATTTTTTTTTTTTTAAAAGAGAGAACATACAGACTTCACAGAAGAATAGGACTTCAGAAAATTAACATATTTTATTACTTGAGGGTGGGTGGGTTGGGAAATATAGGAATTAAGGTTGATTCCTTCCCACCTAGATTTTCTCCTGTTAAGAAAAATCAAGGTTTAGCCAGTAGAGTTGAATAGGTACGTTCTCACTCATATATTCAGTATACTTCAATTTGCCTGAAAAGTCCATACCAAAAAATAATGAAGCGTAATAAAGAAATGTTCTCATTTTTGAAGATTTCCTTTTAGTCTTACCTCTAAAAAAGTTTTTAAATAACATCATGTAAGAAAAAAAATAAGGTCACAAATCAAAGTTCAACTGCTCTACTGCTATAGGCAGATACCTGAAACACACCTTGAATGACCCACATTAATTAAGCCAAGCTCTTTCCAAGCAATGACAATTAGTAAATTTACAATGAGTGCCAATGAACATCAGCTGTAAGACCTTTCAAGCAGAAGCAGCAGATACAGAAATGCTCATGGGATGGTCAGGCAATGGCAGCTAGTCCAGTTTTTGTTTTAAGAGTAAATTAATTATGGTGACTAAGGGAATCCTGGTGTGGTGCTGTGGGTTAATGAGCTGGACGGCAAAGTCAGTTTGAACCTCAAGGTTGGTAGTTCAAGCTCACCAGCTGCTCCTCGGAAACCCCAAGGCGTGCAGGGTCACCATGGGTCAGAACCGACTCGACAGCACTTAGCAACCACCAAGGGAGTCCTAGTGTGGCGCTGGATTGCTTAACCACAAGGTTGGCAGTTCAAATCCATCAGCTGCTCCTCAAAAATCACTATGAGTTGGAATCAACTTGACGGTGCTTAATAATAACAAAGGAGATTCTATTCCAAACAAAATTAGAGGCAAGAACTTGTAAAATGGTATGCTATGATTAAGACTCTAATTCATTTACTATTTGGTAGGTAGTCATTGAAGAGGTCCAAGTCAAGGAGAACACTGAATAGAATTATGTTACAAAGCAAGAACAAGCAGACAAATCCACTGTGTCAAATCAGTTTAACCCTTGGTGACACCATGTAGTCCAGAGTAGAACTGCTTCATAGGATTTCTTGGCTGTAATCTTTTCAGACAGAAACCGATTACCAGATCTTCCTTACATGGTTCGGCTGGTTGGGTTCAAACAGTCAAACTTCAGGTTAGAGGTTGAGGATAAACATTTGTATCACTCAGGGACCTAATGTTACAGAGGTCAAAATTTTGGAAAGACCAGTTTGTCACCTATTACAGGGTTGGACAAGAGGTAGCAGAAACCTGAATAGTACAGCCAGCCATGAGAGGGTACGGAAGAAAGTCATATTACTAAGTATCAGAATTGAGGAAACTGGAATGCAAAAACATTCTGAGATTATAAACCTCGATCTGGTAGAAGACCTTTGTATGACACATAGAAATAATCAGTTGAGCTTAAGATCTGGACATAACTGTGAATCTTTCCCCCAGAACCTTGGGGAGAAGTAAGGTAAAAATAAA
This sequence comes from Chrysochloris asiatica, assembly GCF_000296735.1. Lineage (NCBI taxonomy): Eukaryota > Metazoa > Chordata > Mammalia > Afrosoricida > Chrysochloridae > Chrysochloris > Chrysochloris asiatica. The sequence goes on from NW_006408522.1 coordinate 44,614,847, forward strand.
GGACTGGTGAAGCAAAACGTAGATGAGGAGGGGAATTTAAGGTCAGTGCCAGGTATTCCACCAAGATTTCTGGTAGCGTAGTGGTTACGAATTGGGCTGCGAACCTTAAGGACAGCAGTTCGAAACTACCAGCCGCTCTGCGGGAGAAAGATGAGGCGTTCTGCTCCCGTAAAGATTTATAGCCTCGGAAACCTGGTACAGGGTCACTATGGGTCAGAACCGACTCGATGGCACTTAACAACAACAAGCGTATTTTTTAAAAATAAAAAGAAAATTAGAAACCGAAATAATATCAAGAGATTATGTGTTTGGGCACAGAAGCTTAAAGAAATTCAATGAGTTTTATCATCTCTACTTTACAGAATGGCCAAGGAAGATGAAGTTACTGACCAAAGAACCGAAACACAAACACACTTAAGATCTATGACTCCTAGGAACCTTGTCTTGGATGGACATAATCATACCTCTTAGTGTGGTGCTTTAGGATAGGCACTAGACTGTTAACCACAAGGCTGGTGGTTCAAACCCACCAGCCACTTCTCAGAAACTCTATTCAGGGTCTTTATGAGTCAGAGCTGACTCAACAGCACTTAACAATTCACCAAATACCGTTTAAATTCCTAGAGGGCCACACCTGCCAATTCATTCTAGACCCAAAATATTGGAATGTTGATGTTAAACGCCTTCAAGTCAGTTTCGATTCATAGTGACCCTGTATAAGGTTTCTGAGGAGCAGCTGGTGAGTTTGAACCACTGACCTTGTGGTTCGCAGTCCAGTGCTGATCCTAAAGCACCACACCAGAAGTCCAAAATATTGGAACAGTTATCAGAAAATCAAGAAACACTCTCTGATTAAATATTTCTTTGTTGTTGTTGTTATGTGCCGTGGAGTCGGTTCCGACTCATAGCGACCCTGTACAAGGTTTCCGAGGCTGTAAATCTTTATGGGAGCAGAAAGTCTCATCTTTCTCCCACGGAACAGCTGGTAGTTAGGAACTGCTGACCCTGAGGATAGCAGCCTGATTCGTAACCACTACACTACCAGAGCTTTGTTGTTGTTGTACCGTGGAGTGGGTTCCACTCATAGCGACCCTACACAGGGTTTCCGAGGCTGTAAGACACTCTAAAATGTATTGTTGTTAGGTGCCATTCGACCCTGTATACAGTTTCCAAGGAACAACTCGTGGGTTTGAAGCACCAACCTTGTGATTTACAGTCCAGTGCTGCTCATACAGCACCACACCAGGAGTCCATTAACTATATTATCCATTATTAAATAAGCCCATTTAATTAGTTCACTTGTGGATCACAGGGTAGAAAGAAATCATTCTTTGATTAAAACATTTCTGGAATTACCTCAGATAAGATAGCTCCCTCCATTTTATACTTTTGGAACTCTCTCTCAATCTGTCTCTCTCAGTCTTTCCCTCTCACAGACACCTTTCATTTTATAAGTTGAAGAAACAGAAACCAGCCTACACACTTCTACAGCAAGCCTCTAAACCCTGATACAGTAATTCCAAGTAACCTCAGCTTCCATTCCCATCTGTACAGGGCTCATTATACCAACACTCCTGCAGATGGTGTCAGAAAGGTGAAGTGTCAAATCCACAAAGGGGAGACCCCAACAACTCATTGCTACTGCAATATCAATCATTGCTGGTGGTTTTTACTTTTATCTCCCTCTCTCCTTAGTTGTCCCCACTCACACTGTCAGTTCAGTTAGAATATTTCACCTACACCTCACAATATGTCGAAAGGAAGTAGACACACGCTGTGAAAAGCTGGTAATTTTATTGGGTTCCTTTACCTTTAAAAATCTGTTACTTGGTCAAGTCTGGTTTCTGGGCTCGTTTTTTGCAGGGAAATTGAGGCAAACATTTTTATGTGGTCCTCTGGTGCCTGCTCTGTACTACGAGAATTATATACACAAGGATCATTAGAGCAGTGTTTTGCCCATTAAGATATAATAACCGTCAGCAGGGACAAAAAGCAGATCAGTATCACAAATTCAAACTAACAGGCTCACATAAAAACTACGTGCCTACTTCAGGCTCACGCACAAGGTCAGGGTCTTGCACAACAGGCAAATTCCCTCTCCAGCATGGAGGCTACTTTTCACAAGACCAGGGTAACTAGAAAGAGCATGCAGGAATTCTCTCAGCCCACCAGCTATTTTTAACCCTTAATTCTTTTCTATCCTCAAGTGTACCATGTCTAAATAAACAATGAATGATCGAGTTTGTTGTTTGAAAGACTTCTAAAAACCAAGCAGAGTTATTTAAGGAAGCTGTTCCTTTTGACTTGGCCTTTAGGCAAAAATCATGTGGAAGACTGGGGTAGAAGAGGCCCACAGTTCCATCAGCCAAAGTAAATCTGGTCAGACAAGGTGTGGAAGATGTCACAGACAAATGGGGTTGGGTTGGCTCACCAGGTTTTGGCTGATACTGGTTCTAACAATAATCTCTATGTAGCCTGTTTCATGCTTCTTTGAATTTTCCTTAAGGAGCTGACAATTTGACTCACATGGAATGAGTGTTGAGTAAATATTACCAACTGACTAGATTTATTCCCAATCCAGAAGAGCAAAGATGGATTGGATTTTTTTACTTTATTAGTAGAAATTATTTTATTAACAATGTTAACTTTCAAATAGCTAACATATATTTAGCTGTGTTGCCCAAATTACCGATATTTTCCAGGTTCACTAAAAACTCAGCTTATAAAGAAAATAGAGCAGAAGGGGAAAGCCCCATTCAGGATTTTAAACTTTTACATAACTAGCCAGATGAAAATCTCATGAAGCTTTCCCCCTCTGACTTCTATCAAGAAAAAGGAAAGGAGAATGGAGAATGGTGTGTGGGGGTGGGGTGGGGGGATGTGCTGATGAGGAGGGATAGTGTAGGATCTAAGCATCGGAGAAAGGGGAAACAGAAACTTCCATCATGGGAGAGATAGGAATTGGGTACTAGGAGAAAAGAAGGGAACAGGCACTGAGTTGTGTGGAGAGCGGCTGAGCAGGACAGTAGGCTGTACTTTTGTCCCCACTGTAACCCAGTGTCTCCTCTCTTTGCAATGGTCATAGCTCTATGGTAGCTTTCTTCAACAGGTCCTGCTGTCTCTTACTGGTCACTAAGTTCCAGTGACCATCAATGAGCACTCACACATCTGTGTGCACACAGACACATGCATAACCTCTTTCAATGCATGTATCTCTTAAAGAAATGCTAAAGTGCACCGATAAGAAGTAGCTTAAAAGAAGCTCTGTGAACTTTACCAGATGGTAGGCACAGCAGACAAACCTTATTAGGAATTAGTTTCTTGGAAAGCACTTATTGGGAGTCCTGATGTGGTGCTATGGGGTAAGCACTGGACTGCTAACTGCAAGGTCAGCAGTTCAAAGCCATCACTCGCTCCTTGGACACCCTGTACTTGTTGGCTACGACTCGGAATCCATTTGATAGTACTTGCCAACAACAGCAATGGCAGAACTTATTGAGGGGCCTAGTGTGGCATTGTAAGATAGTCACTGGACTGTTAACCACAAGGTTGGTGGTTCAAACCTACCAGCTGTTCCTTGGACACCCTATACAAGGTTGCTGTGTATCAAAACTGACTCAACAGCATACAACAACAACAACACTTATTTAAGAAGCCTTGGTGGGGCATGGGTTACTCATTGGACTGCTAACCATTAGGTGTGTGGTTTAAATCCACAATTGCACCTTAGGAGGAAGATGAGGCTGGCTGCTGCAGTAAAGATTCACAGTCTTGTAAACTGGGTAGAGCAGCTGTACTGTCCGATCGGGTCACTGTGAAGCAGAACAGACGCACCAACAGTAGGTCGGTAGCATTTGTTGGATGATCCTCTGTGACAAGCATTGTTCTCCACATTAGACACTGACTTATATCAGGCGGGTGCAATTGTTTTCCCCAAGCTTGGCAAGTAATAAAACTGAGGCACACATTTATACACCTGGATTTCCCAAGCTCAGTTTCTTAATGGCCCCACAGTCTAGTGCTAATCCTACAGCATCACACCTGGACTCCAATACTTGCAGTAAAATGACCAAACTAAGTCTTTGGTATCTGTTTGAAGTTTTCAAAATAATCAGTATTATAGTTGAAATCATACTAAAAAGCACTTCTGAAAAAAAAAGAAAACTGGAACCTGAAAAGGCTCAATTTCAAATAAAAAGAAAGTAAAATCCTCAGTAATCCAAAGCCTAATTTTCTTTAAAAAATAGTAATAATTGCAATTTTACACCACATGCCAGAATTGATTGAAAAGGCACACACACACAGAAATGAAGGGGCACAGATGAAAGAAATGTAGAGAATTCGAAATATCAAAAGACTGTATTTTGCCATCTTATTTGCATTTCTAACTGCCTGGTGATATAATGTGTTACTTGGTAAAAACCTTAATTTGGGCTCTGGTGGAATAGAGACAAGTATAAATGACATATTAAACAGGAGATATCTGGGAGGGGAAAGAAATGACCATCACAAAAGAGATACTTTCCAAGTATACTACAAATGCTCAAAATCAAGCAATGTTTAAAAGCAAAAACACCAACTCTCACCTAGGTCCAGGCATGTACTATGCCTGAAGGTGCCCAAGGTACCATTTTATAGGTGCAATTAAAATTGTCCATGGTTCAAACCTCAAAGAAGGGCATACAGCATAGAATTCACAAAACTTCCCCCTTGTATCCTCTCTGTTCTCTGGAGAGCAGTGGAATGAGAAACAGTTTGGGTTAAGCTGCTTCTGTTCTTCCATTAGTTCTGGTTCTTTAAAACCAAAATTACATTCCAGGCAGATTGGATGGTTTCAGCCAGTTGCCTGAAGGTAGAGTACAAAGAAATGCCACCCTCTGCTTTCTGGACTCAGCTGGATGAATGAAGGAATGTGTAATAGTTTAGAAAGAGATGGGGAGGATTCCTGCTGCTCAGATGGCTTGAACTCACTGGGAGGAAGAGGAAGGTGGCAAAGGAAAGGGAAGTATTAGAATTACTATTTTGACTTATCTAAAAACAGCCCTGGTGTGGCGCTGTGTGATAAGCAGTGGATTAGCAACTGCAAAGTCGGCAGTGCAAACTCACCAGCCACTCTGGGCAACCCTATGCAGTGTGCCATAAGTCAGAACTAACTTGATGGCACACAACAACAACAAACAGCAAAAAGAAATTAAGTCCTGCCAGTATTTAACGTGTGGTTTAGACACTGGCATCCTCATTCAGCCGTATGCGGAAGGTCATGATCACATGTCATGTTTGGTGGGTTAGCTCCCTCATACGTAGCACCCCCACATTTTCATTTGCTTTCATATATTACAGACTTTTTGGGGATTTTGTGTGTGTGTGTGTGTCCAATAAAATAAATTTTTTCAGATTCTAAAATCTGGTTTCAACTAGACTAAACCTCACCAAACAAACAAATCGGCTTCAAAAGATTCCTTCAGAGAAACCCCAGATTAAAGATAATCTGTCAACAAAAAGAAGATGGCAAAGTTGACGCTTCCAATGCTAGTACAAGCTCTTCATCAGTCATGGAATGAGATAAAAGCAAGAACAATTGAATCAGATTTGCCAGAAAGTTGACCCCATAAAAACAACAGAACTTGTCAAGATGGAAATGTTAGTTTATAGCCACTATTATTAGTAATGAGTTTTACTCTACTTCTAAATTGAGCTTTGACATACTAGTTAATGAGAACTCAAAGCCATAAAAATTAGAAAGACATTAAAATACTATCCATCTCATTTAACTCATGTTTTATAGTGAGCCTATTCATTAGACTATTTACATAATGTATATTTTTCAGAACCTATACTTTGGGATGCATGTTCTAAAACTTCTAATAGGGATGTACAAAAAAAAAAAAAAAAAATTGGAGCCCACTGTCTTTACATGTAGAAGCCCTGGTGGCAGGCAGTGCTAAGCTTTGGACTGCTAACCTAAAGATCGGTGGTTTGAACCTACCAGCTGCTTCCTGGACAAAAGATGAGGCAGTCTGTTCCCACAGAGATTTACAGTCTTGGAAATCTATGGAGCAGTTCTACTCTTCCTCCAGGAGCACTATGAGCTAGAATCCACTCGAAGGCAGTTGGTTTGACCTTTAAGTGTAGCCTCTTCTAGGATACACTTTGAGGCTAGTTCTCAATAAAGTCCTGGACAATTCATAGTGGATTTCAGACGCCTGGTCACATTCATTATGGTTGAAACAAGCACCATAAACCTAGACAGAGATTTCTGGAATTTATTAAGACAAAAGGCAGTGAGGTCTAGTGGCCATTCTCAGATTTGGGAGATTAGGTTTTTGACTCCAGGCATAAAACTCACTTGCATCCCTCTCTCACATTTTGAATTGAAAGTCTTAAACAACAAAGATAATCTTTGATGCAGATAAATTCCCAAACTGAGATTTTGCATGAGATTCTGAACGAGTAGGAACTAAACTGAATAATGTTTTATTTTGATTTTAGGTTAAATATTATAAATATGAATTCTGAGTGTACGGGAATTTCCAAATGAATTCCAGGAGGTTTCTGGCACCTAGTCTGTTGCAATGCATACGGAGGTTTATATCAAGAATAGTCAACAGCAATTTTCCATATCCCCCGGGAAAAGACTAAGGGGAAACCAGTAACGTGGGATGAAAACACTAATTTGCAATCATGTAGGCAGTTAGTGTGTCCAAGGATGTCAAAATGCTTTCAAATACAAGTCATACCCATTTAGTAATTGAAAAGGGAGCAGTAAAGTAAATCACATATTCAGAGGCTCCTCTGGACGAAATGTACCAGCTGTGGGTATTAACAGTCCGCCTCCTGAAACCATTCTTCCTCGACAACCAAGGTCTTTATGCAGTTTTAAACTTTAGTCAGGGTAAAGATTTGGTTTTCCCCCACAAGATGTCAAACACCATACTGGGTAGAGAGAAACAGAAAAAAAGGGTTGCTTTCCTAAAAGATGTACTATCTCCAAACTATCTATATCCACTTAGCACCAGATTAGAGTTTTCATAACCTCATTGAACACTTTAACTCAAATGTCCCAGTCTTTTCATTCTCAAAACATCCAAAATAGAACTCAATTTTCCACTTCTAATACCATGTGCCTTCCTAGACTTTTTTTTGACACCATTTCAAAGTGTGTGAAAAAAATAGAATAAAAAGATAACAGAATTTCTCCATGAAATTTCTCAAATTCCCTTGTACACAGAGTTCCTGAATATAGAAACTCAAGGTACATTCAAGACTTGTCCTACATCACTCCTCACATCAGATGTGCCTAATTCTGGTAATTTTCTCTCTAAACACTCTTTGTGATTATCTCCTTTACATTTCCTGTACATTTCTCCTATACATCTCCTATCTACATTTCTGCAGACACAATCTTAGTTCTTGCTTTTGTCATTTAACAACTGAATTGCTATGGCAGCTTTCCAACACGCTTAGCTGCCTTCAGCTATACATGTGTTTATTTATTCAACAAACGCCTGTCAATCATCACCCATGTTCCAGGCACTATTGTAAGCTGTTGGAGATTCCTCAGTGAGCAATCTACCTCTTCAATCCACCTCTTGGAACTTTATATTCCAGTGGTGCAGGTAAATGAAAACATAAGTAGAGGGACACACAAAGTAAGGGCGATGAGGAAAGCAAGAGAATTGCCTTTGGTGACTTACATTATGGAGAGGTGCCTGTAAGTTCAAGGAAATATATTTCTGTAATCAAGATCAGATCGAAGCTCTTCTCCTATTCTACCTGTTCTTCCTGTTGTTGTGAAGTGCCATCTAGTCGGTTTCAACCCATAGCAACCCTGTATAGGGTTTCTGAGGAGCAACTGGTAAGCTTGAACCATCGACCTTGCAGTTCAAATGGCTTTGCAGTCTGGTGCATTAACCCACAGCGCCACACCAGGACTCCGTGTTCTCCCTGTTACTGACAGGATAATATCCCAATGTCTTGCATGATCTTCAGAACCCTTCCTCGTCTGGATGCTGCTTTTACTTCTTGATGTGTGCCTTGAACAACTCACATTCACATGCAATCTCTCTACTCTAGCTGTGCCTCCTTTTCACAGGCCTTGTTTTATGTTCTTTCCTCTGTTGTAAAAGCTCCTTCTCTGTGAGATGACTACTGTTCCAATCTCTAAGGTTCAAGTTGTATGAAAGTTCCCTGAACTTACAGGCAGAGTCAAGACATTGCTCTCTGTTATTCTATTGCCAACTCTACTATAATCTTGGGCTGCTTGGATATTTCTCATGCCATCCTGTACACTCATAAGATTGTTGTTGTTGTTAAATGGCACCAAATCAGTTCTGATCCATAGTGACCCTGTACTGATAAGCAGCTGGTAAGCTTGAACCACTGACCCTGTAGTTCAGACCAACTTTGCAGTCCAGTGCACTAATACACAGCAACACAACAGGACTCTGAGATTGTTGTTGTTGTTATTGTTAGGTGCCATAGACTCAGTACTAACTCACAGGGACCCTATGCACAACAGAATAAAAGTGCACAGTCCTGGGCCAACCTCACAATCATTGCTACATCTGAGCCCATCACTGCCGCCACTGTGCCTTGTTGGGGGTCTTCCTGTTTTTCTCTGACCCTACACTTTACCAAACATGATATCCTTCTCCAGCAACTGGTCCCTCCTGATTATATGTCCGAAGTATGAGAGATGAAGTTTGGCTATTGTAGCCTCCAAGGAGCACTCTGGCTGCACTTCTAACACCAATCTGTTGGTTCTTTTGGCAGTCCATGGCACTTTCAATATTCTCCTCCAACACCATAACTCAACAGTATTTCTTCTATGGTCTTCCTTATTCACTTTCACATGCATATGAGGTTACTGAAAATACTATAGCTTAGGTCAGGCGCACCTTAGTCCTCAAACAGACATTTTTGATCTTCAACACTTTAAAGAGGTCTTGTGCCTCAGATTTGCCTAATGCAATACGTCGTTTAATTTCTTGACTGTTGAGTCCATGAGTGTTGATGGTTGATCTGAGCAAAATTAAGCTTTGCCATTTTTTTTCAATCTTTTCTCCATTTATATGTATGTTGTTTATTGGTCCAGTGGTGAGGATTTTTGTTTTCTTTATATTGCGATGCAACCCATACTGAAGGCTGTGGTCTTTGACCTTCATGAGTTAAGTATTTTAAGTCCTCTTCACTTTCAGAAAGTAAGGTTGTATCATCTTCATATCACAGGTTGTTGATTCTTCCTCTAATCTTGATGCCATGTTTTTCTTCATATAACCCACCTTCCCAGATTATTTGCTCAGCATATAGACTGAATAACTATGGTGAAAGAAAACAACTCTGGCACACACTTTTCCTAATTTTAAACCATTCGGTGTTCCCTTGTTATGTGTTATTGTAGTCAGTACCTGATACAGAGGCAGCGCTCAAAATATGAGTAAACATGAGAATGAATAAATGAATGAAGTGAAGGTAGTTTGCTCAGAGGTACTGGGATGGAATATATGACTTTACCTGATTTCATCTAGTCCAAGGCTTAGTCTATTGTTAAAATAATTTAATTTAATGAACATATTAAATGTCTTTTAAACATTAACACAATTAGCTGTGGACAATGTTTGATTATCAATAGTAGAGAAAATCACTAGCAAAGAAATACAGCATTACATAAAGGAATTAACACTGACTTTAGCACTCATAATCTGGCAAGGTTTAGAATCTTAGAATTCTACTTCTGGAATGTATATTCCAGATAGGCAGTGCTAGTGAATAAGCGAGGAAAATAAGATTACTCTTAAGAAGCTGAATTTGCAAAAGCCAGAGCATCCATCTGTGTGAGACAACTGTGGACTAAATACCCAAAACTGTTACGAAGGTACCCAGCAATACTCTCAGCCAGCCAGAACTGAAATGCCAGCGTAATTTAGAAAACGGAATGCTTGAAGCCCTCTAGGATGCCTGTGGACACTTCTCTTTCTACTGAGTTATATACTTTACAAGATTCAAGTGTTATATTTCCAAATTTGTTTATGCTTATTTCTTTATATATTTATGTCTCCATTTCTTCATTTGTTCATTCATTAAATCAAAGAATATTTACTGTAGAGTGTCTATAATGTATGTCGAGTCCTGGTGTGGCTCAGTAGGAAAAGCACGAAACTGCTAATCGTGAGGTGGACAGTTCAAACTCATCAACATCTCCTTGGAAACCCTACACAGGGTTGTTATGAGTCAGAACCAACATAACAACAATAAGGGACATGACTGGAATTGCATTATGGAACTGCTGTTCCATTTTAACGGGGGAGGCTAGGATAAACAAGTAGATGTTGTTGTTGTTGTTGTTAGGTGCCATCGAGTCAGTACCAACCCATAGTGACCTTATGCACAGCAGAACAAAACACTGCCCAACCCTAGGCCAACCTCACTATTGTTGCCATGCTTGAGTCCATCGATGTTGCCACTTGGCCAATCCATCTCGTTGGGGGTCTTATCTTTTTCTCTGACCCTCCACCTTACCAAACCTGATGTCCTTTTCCAGCGATTGGTCCCTCTTGACAATATGTCTAAAGTATGAGAGATGAAGTTTGGCCATCTTGGTCTCTAAGGAGCACTCTGGTTGCACTTCTTCCAAAATGGATCTATTGGTTCTTTTGGCAGCCCACGACACTTTCAATATTCTCCTCCAACACCATAACTCAAAAGCATCAATTCTTCTATGGTCTTCCTTATTCACTGTCCAACTTTCACATGCATATGAGATTACTGAAAATACCATAGCTTAGGTCAGGCGCACCTTAGTCCTCAAGCTGACATCTTTGCTCTTCAACACTTTCAAAAGGTCTTGTGCATAAGATTTGCCTAATGCAATACGTCGTTGGATTTCTTGACTGCTGCTTCCATAAGTGTTGATAGTTGAAACAAGAAGAAATGAAGTTCTTGACAACTTCAATCTTTTCTCCATTGATAAGAATGTTGTTTATTGGTCCAGATGTGAGGATTTTTGTTTTCTTTACATTGGGATGTGATCCACATCGAAGGCTGTGCTCTTTGATCTTCATCAGTAAATATATTTTAAGTCCTCTTCAGTTTCAGCAAGCAAGGTTGCATCATCAGCATATCACAGGTTGTTAATGAGTCTTCCTCCAATCCTGATGCCATGTTTTTCTTCATAGAACCCAGCTTCTAGGGTTATTTGCTTAGCATACAGGTTAAATAAGTATGGTGAAAGAATACAACCTTGTCACACTTTTCTTAATTTTAAACCATTCAGTGTTCCCATGTGCTGTTTAAACTACTGCCTCTTGGTCCAGGTACAGATTCCTCATAAGCACAATTAAATGTTCCGGAATACTCATACTTTGCAATGTTGTCCATAGCTTCTCATGATCCACACAATCGAAAGTATTTACATAGTCAATAAAACACAGGTAAATATCTTTCTGATATTCTCTGCTTTCAGCGAAGAACCACCAGACATCAGCAATGATATCCCTTGTTCCACGGCCTCTTCTGAATCTGGCTTGGCCCTCTGGAAGTTCTCTGTCAATGTATGATTGCAGCCATTTCTGTATTACCTTTAGCAAAACTTTACTCACAAGGGATATCAAAGAGATTGTCCCATGATTTCTGCATTCTGTTGGGTCACCTCTCTTTGGAATGGGCACAAATGTGGATCTCTTCCAATCAGTTGGCCAGATAGTTGTCTTCCAAATTTCTTGGTAGACATGAGTGAGTGCCTCCTGTGCTGCCTCACTTTCTTGAAAGATTTCAGTTTTTATCCCATCAATTCCTGGTGCCTTGTTCTTTGCCAATTCCTTCAATGCACCTTGGACTTCCTCCTTCAATATCATTGGCTCTTGATCATATGCTACCTCTTGAAATGATTGAACATAAACCATTTCCTTTTGGTACAGTGCCTCTGTGTACTCGTTCCATCTTCTGTTGATGCGTTCGGCATCATTCAATAATTTTCCCAAAGAATCTTTCAATAATGAAAGTCGAGGCTTGAATTTTTTCTTCAGTTCCCCCAGCTTGAGAAATGCTGAGTGTGTTCTTCTTTTTTGGTTTTCAGGTTCTAGATGTTTAGTATTTAAAATATCGGTGGCATAGCTTTCAGAATCACAGCAACTCAGAAGCCACCACTCGTCTGTAAGCTTGTTGTACTGTGGTGGCTTGTGAGTTGCTGTGATTCTGAAAGCTATGCCACTGGTATTTTAAATACCAGCCAACAAGTAGATACTCATATATAATGTCAAGTAGAGTTAAGTGATAGGAAGGAAACAATGAACTGGGACAATAAACATTGCAGTCATGAGAACAGAATAGTCTCCTCTATAAAAATTAATATATTAACTTTATTATTTATGAATTAGAACAGAGCAAGTTAGTACTTCTGCTTTTGTGTACTGACAAAGGTGAATATATGACAAAGACACTGAAGGACAGCCTCAGGACTGTGGTAATTTCACCAGGGTTGATATGCTGTAAGACCTTGTTTCAGCTGCCAGCTGGCCTCTCCTGAGTCCATCTCAAGGCATCCCTCCTAACATAACAATAAACATCTTAGGCCCACAACAGCACAGGGAATCCTTTCATCAGGATGACAACACAAGGCCAAGTGCATTCCATTCACGACCAGACATGGGTTCAGAATGAAGTAGAACTGACACAGCTCAGGCACCTAAGTGACCTTCAGATGCCAGTGTCAGTCAAATGACTCCTAAGGAAGATTAAGCTCCAGCTATACTGCCATATTCATCTGGAATGTATTACTAAATGAAGAAATGGAATGGAGATTGTTGTGTTTTTTTCAGAACTTAGGAGCCAGCTCTCTGAGGTGGGCAGTGGAGGTGCTTGAGGCAGAATAAATAATTATAATGCTGCCCACAAAGCCTACAAGTTTATGATACTGTAATTGACATTTTCAATGCTGAAATAAATATCTACTTCTTACTTCGTGTAAGCCTATTCTTCCTCAGAAAAGAATGCTGGAGAAAGGTCTGGGTGAACTACTTACTATTCTATTGTGCTCATAATGAATATTCAGTCCAATAAGACTAGAATGCCACAGGAAGGCTTATGGTCCTGCTTTGGAAATTAAAATATCACATGGCTGGGGACACCCTTTTCTATGTTGAGGTCTGATGTGCTATAGAAGAATGTGTCTAAAAAGAACTGTTCTTGTTACTGTTCAGTGCCATCGAGTTGATTTCAATTCATAGCAACTCTGTGTGAGAGAATGGGGTTTTCTAAGCGTCCCATGAGCAGGCTGCTAGGTCATTCTCCCATGGAGCTGCTGAGTGGGTTGAAGTTGCCAACCTTATACTTAGCCATCAAGTTCTTAACAAAAACTAACTTGATGAACTAATACATCAAGAAGTAATAAAATCTACATTTTTAAAAAAAAAGAAGTAATAAAATCTAATATGATGCCCCATTGTGAAATCTCTAATCTGCATGGTTTTCCCAGATTCAGCAATAGTATTGTTTAGTATTAGAATCTACTGTTGTACCTCAAGAATCCCTGCTTACATCAAAAAAGTTAGTCCCCTTCCCAAGTAACATTTTATAAGCTCCTATGTCTAGGTTCTTTATTTTATTTTATTTTTTCTTTCTTTCGTTTTTAATCCTAGTATTACATTCACCAGGAACTCAATTCGTCCAGAAGATATAATACTTAAAGATGGTGAAAAATACTTCTGGGTTGACCTTATTATCACTTTTTGTCTCAAACTCCGATCAACTACTAGAATCATATTTTGAGGCTTAATATTCACACTTACTTTTTCAGTTCCATTATTGATTTTAGACACTGAAAATAAACCAGCTTACTGGAGTGATCATAAGTAATTTAGGATAGTTTAGATTTTATGTAGAGCTTGTACAGTTTGCAATATACCAAAAGTTTAATGTATTTCAGGAAAAAAAAAAAAAAAAGCTTCCTTGAAAGGAAAAGCATTTTGTGGAAGTATATTAAGGGTCTTTTGGTTCTGAACCTATGGGAATCTTCTGCTGGCTACCAAAGTAAAACAACTTTGAGGTAAGACAGACTGAAGCCAAAAGGGCTATGTATGTGGTTTCAGAATCTCCACTGTTACATCCATGTTTAATTCTACTAAAACTGTTGAAGAGAAGAGAAACTGTATTACAACTCAGACCATATTATAAATGGCATATCAAAATAAAGATTTACATTTAATGGTCTACTAAGAAATGGGAGTATTGTTTCCATGCTTTATGCAAGATACAAATTTCAGAAGAGCAAGGGGGTTATTTGTCCACATTTCTAGAAACTAACAAAAGTACATACAACTAAATTTTTCTTTAAAAATGTCTTTTTTTTTTTTTTAATGGAGCCAAAGGTAACCCAGTGGAAATAGTCTTATTGGTTTAAACAAAGAAAAAAACAAAAAGGAGGGTGGAGAGGAATTAAGAAAGTATGTCATAATCAAATGGTTGATGAAGGAAAGCATCTTTCCATAGAAGATGTCCAGCTAGTGAAAGGAAATGATGGAATGTGTACATTATTGTGTAAATGTCTAATGAAATAAGAGATCTAGGCAATAATCATCGCTAACAACATAAAAGGAAACAACCAGATGTTTTGTATATCCTGATAGAATATACAATAGTACCTATGAGATATTCTTCTCTCCCAAATTAAACCAAAATCAGATTAAATCTCTAGATAGAATTAACAATTTACAGGACACACAGGAACAGAGGAACATGAAAAAAATGACAATATGACAATAATCTTGTCTAACTTCATGAGGAGGAAGACAAATCGTTAACAGCACAAGGCTGATTGCTATGAGGTGGAAGTCAGGCATACCGCCTTCTCTGTAAACTGTTGACCAATTCTGACACTGGCTGTACCTCTCCCAGCCATTTCTACTCCCTCTACTGGGTTCGATAATTCACTGCAATGATGGTCACACAGAACTCATAGGCAATACTCATGATTATGGGATTTCATAGAGAAGTAAGTCAGGAGAGCGTCTTGGCTGGCCGTGCTCTCCCTGGCCCTCAGCCTCTTGGCCCCTGGGACCATTTTGGGCTGGCCAGCCTTCTTTTCCACTGGGTAAAGTATTGCAAAAATCTTTCCCTCTATGGCTAAATACCAGATGAAACCCAGCCAGCCAGTTAGCCTTGGTTGGAAGGCACTCAGATCTCACTGTGTATTGGCAAGCTTAGCTCCACTGACATGTGCTTGGAGGCATTTCACTCTGCCAGCAAGCACTCAGTTTTCTTGCTCCATAGGCTAAGAAACATCCTGAGGGTTTTTTGGTCCTGTTGCCACTGTTTCGCTGCCACTGATTCTCATGGTCTCTTAACATCTCCAGTGTTACAGCTCTGTGTCTCTGTCTGGTGGGTCTATGAGGTTGTCACTGTAGGGACTCTGGGCCTAAAGGGCACACTCTACCCCATCTCTTCTTCATGGTGATAGAAGTGCCCCCCACCCCTTCCTGTCTCTGGGATGGTTCATTTTAAGCTTAGTGGGATAGCAAAGCTGACCAATCTCCTCATTAATGTTCCAAACACCTTATTTGTATGACCCCAAGCCCACAAAAGTGCAATGCACCTTATTTACATTGTTAGCAAGTTATCACCTTGATGGGCTACAAGCAACTTATCTGCATAGGCCCACACAATTTTTTGGTGGGAGTTTTAAGACCATGGTGAAGAAGACCATATAAAAGCAATCCTTTGCACTGTATCTTCAGCAAATAAATTATAAAGAAAATAAGAATGGAGGGTAAAAACTTAGAGCTTACAGAAAACTTGACAGATATACCAATGACACTGCATGAAACTTATTTGGGTCCCCATTCAAATGAATTGTAAATGAACAGATGAATAATTAGTATATGGGCACTCAGAGCAATTAGAACTACACATTTAATGATAATGGGGAATTATTAATAATATTTTCAAAAGGATGATAATGGCATCGCTAGTGTTTGGAAAAAGTTTCTGTATCTTTTAGCGATAGTACTAATATATATATATTTTTTAACAGATGGCACTATAAAATGTGTGAGATTTGCTTCATAACAATCCAGCTGGGGAGAAGACATATAAGAGGGCGCAAAATGAGTTGATTGATGATTTTGTCGATGGGTATTGGGTACACAGGAAACATTAAAACACAGGTTCATTTGAACATTCTCTGTATTAAGTTAGAAAAATTTTGCAGTAAAATGTTATATTTAAAAGTTGGAAATGAATAATGTGGAAGACTTACCCTGCTGGATATCCTTCATTTCTAAATGTAGACTTGATATCAAGATCCCCACAGTTTGAGACCGTTTTCCATCCAATAGCTTGATGATCTGAAATGTTGAAAACCATGAATATGAGCAGACATGACCAAGCAATCTTTCAGCATACAAATCTTTCAAGCATACCAAAACTTTAAGATTTTCAGATACCCCGAGAAATTACCTAAACTGACTGATTCTATCGGCACTTTACTCTGTTTCAGTAATACCTGGACTTGACAGTAACTTATCCACAATCGACATTCTAGAAAACAAAGGATAACACAGCACCCATGGTTGGACTGTTAATCAAAAAATGGTTGGCAGTGCAAACCCTCCAGCTACTCCGAGGGAGAAAGATGAAGCTGTCTGCTCCTGTAAAGATGTGTCATCTTGGAAACCCTATAGGGGTAGGGTCACTAGGAGTCAGAATCAACTAGGTGGCAGTGGATGAATATAAGCATTAGAATCGTTACAATCTTTTCCTCTTATCTGTCTATACAAATGCATCTTAATTAAGTTGTAGTTCATATGCAATGTGGGTTTGTTTCCACTTATGAGAGGCATATTTTCTTATTGCTATTGTTTAAGTTACTTCATAGCTTCAGATCTTCTTGGCTATGATGCCTACCAAGTGATTTAGTGGAAAGAACATTCTGAACTGGACTGAGACATTTACTAGCACAATGGTCTTAAAATGGATCCTGGTGATGCAGTGGGTAAAGCTTGTGGCTGCAAACTGAAAGTTGGCACTTACAACCCACCAGCGAGTTCCCAGGAGAAAGAGTAGCATTCTGCTTCCATAAAGAGTTACAGTGAAAACCCTATGAGGCAGTTCTACTCTGTCCCGTTAGGTTGCTCTGAGTCAGAATTGACTCCACAACAATGTTCAGCATGACTCTGGAAAAACTATTTAACCCCATGGAATTCAACTTCTTCTTCCTAAAGTACCAAGGTCCTTGTTTTGAACAGTTAATGTGCTTCCTGACTGTACTATCATCAATATAAACAGTGTAAGACTTTGCAGATAGAGCTTAAATTTTCAATTGTTTACTTTTGCTCTTATACAATAAAACATATACATATATCAACTTTTACAATCTTTTTAGAAACTTGAGATAATTCACAATTTTTTTTTCAAACTTAATGAAAATTCCATGGAGAGTGTTTCATTGCTTTGTTTTCCTCTAAACCTAGAAAACCAAGTCAGCTATTAATAGCACAAAGCAGCCATGAAGGGAAAAAAAATATGTATCTTTTTTTCTTGTGAAGCAGGTTTACGAAAATCAAATAGAAAGCGCACTACACACAAAACATCACCAAACCTAACAAGTGATTTTAATGCACTTTCCTAGGCAAAATATAATCTAAACAGCAATGCTTCCCTCCCACCAAGGTACATATTGTTGTTGTTAAGTATCATTGAGTTGGTTCCAAATCTTAGTAATCCTGTGTAGTTTCTAAGGAGTGGCTGGTGGGTTTGAACCACTGACCTGTGGTTAGCAATCCAAGTGCTTATCCTATAGGGTCATACTAGGATTCCTTTGGTTCATAGAGACATACCAAAATACAGTGAAGAGAAGCCTAAACAATAAGAAGCATCTCTATTTATATTGTTATCAGACTATCACAGTTGTTTGCTGGGTGGACAAAAAGGAATAGCATGAGTCTGTTCTAAACTAGATTATCTAATTGCCTAATTACCTACCTATCAGTTGATCCAGAATCACTTACTGCCTGCCCTTTGTCTCTTCATTTCCTTCTTAGAATGGCTACTGTTAAATAACTATTAGATCTAAAGTCAATCCTAAGCTTTAATCAAAATGAAAGGGAAATTTGAGTTTTTAGTTTAGTGTGTTTAATCATTTCAACATTAGCTGTAGAGAAAGATTCTTGAGGGACACAAAATTTCAGCAGCTGTAAAAAGAAATAAAAGTGCTTGCTATTTTTAGTCTATTTTTCATTGATGATAGCAAAAGCAAAGAAGGAAAAGATTAAGATAATCAAAAATCCTACCCCACGGCCATCAAGTTGGTGCCAGCTCACAGCGACCCCATATGGCAGAGTAGAACAGCTCCTTAGGGGTGGGTGGTGGTGATGTGCCGTGGAGTTGGTTCTGACTCATAGCGACCCTGCATAGGGTTTCTGAGGCTGTAAATCTTTACAGGAGCAGAAATCCTCATCTTTCTCCCTCGTAACCACTGGAAGTTTTGAACTGCTGAACTTGAGATTAGCAGCCCGATTCATAGGTTACAATATTATAAATCTTTAATGAGAGCAGGAACCCTCATCTTTCTCCAGTAGAGTGGCTGGAAAGTTCGAACCACAGGCCTTGTAGTTGTAACCAACAGATAATCCAGTGTTCTACCAGGGCTCTTTTGAATCAAATAAATTCTTTAAAAAAAATAATTGCTGGCTTTTTAGCAGCAAATACCAAGACAAAACAAAGCAAAAATAAAAACCAACCATCCAACCAAACCCATTGCTGTAGAGCTGATTCTAAATCATAGCAACTCGGGCATAGTAGAACTGACCCCAAAGTGTTTCCAAGGCTGTAATGTTCTCTACAGAAGCATCCGGCTTCCTTTCTCTCCCGTAGAGTGATTGGTGAGATCGAACTGCTGACCTATGGGTTAGCAGCTGAAGGCTTTTAACCATTGCATCACCAGGACCCCTTCTTTTTAGTAGATTGTTGTTTTTCAGTGCCCTCAAGTTGGTTATACCTCACAGTTAACTAGGGTTTCCAAGGAGCTGCTGGGAGTTTGAACTGCCACCTTATGGTAAGCAATTCAGTGCTTATCCTAGCGCGTCACACCAGGACTCCTTGTTACTTAGTAGATCAGTAGATCGCTGTTGTGGTTAAGTGCCATCGAACTGGTTCCAACTCATAGTGACCCTGTATAGAATTTCAAAGGAGCGGTTGATGGGTTTGAACTAGCTAACCTTGTGGTTAAGAATTCAGTGTTTATCCTATAGCTCCACACTACAATTCCCATTAGGTAGACAGAGAAGGCTAATTTAAAGTAAAATGATTAACAGAAAGTCTAAGGTAACATTGAGAAAGCACACATAAGTTCTAAATACTCTTCTAGGAGTTCGTTCACTCAGCGAATATTTGTTATGTTCCATGCTTTCTCTAGGCACTGAGGATGCAGAGGTGACGAGATAGACCTAGTAACTGACCTCAAGAAGGTTATAGCTAAGTGGCATAGAGTCATTTTGGTAAAATTGCCGTTAAGAGTCAGTAAGGCTAATAAAATCAAACCATGAAAACATGAACCACTTGGGGAGCAAAGTAACAAAAAGAAGGGCCTTGGGAAGTGACTATATTTATTCCTAATGTCCAGGATAGTGGCCGACAGAATGACAGTCATGTATATATATATATATATAAATGTCAAGGAGACGGAAGCAGGAATCAAAGTCATGACAAGATCATAACTGAGGTGCAAACATTTCTTCAAATAAACACATGCCAAACTGTCCCATTTGTTGTTGCTGTTAAGTGCCATCATGTCAGTTTCGACTCATAGTGACCCTGCATAGGGCTTCTGAGAAGCAGTTGGTGGGTTTGAACTGCTGGTTAACAGTCCAGTGCTGATCCTACAGCGCCACACCAGGACTCCTGTTAGGGCTGTGAAGACCACTGGTAGCACATTCTGCCTACTGGACAATGTGCAAATACAAGTTGTTCTGATAGGCAACAATAAAGGAAATAAAAACAAGTTTTAACTGTAAGTGGACTGACAGAAAACCAGGAAAAAGAGAAATTGAAACTGAAATTGAGATTCTGTCTGTGCTTCCATATTCAGTCAGTTGAACTGATTACTACGGAAGCTAACAGGCCCACATGCTCTCATTTTCGCCGGATGTTACCACCATCAGCCACCCCTGAAATTCTGTCTCGTGACTTGACATGGCTGGTGTTTGGTAAGAGGGTGTCTAAAAAAAGATGATGGACTAAAAACATACAGTTGTTCTGTTTGAATGACTGCCACTTGGTTTATGTACAGGTTTCACATTGAGCACAAGTGTTCTGGAATTATTACCATTCTTCTCAGTGTTATCCATAATTTGTTAGTATCCACAGAGTCAAAGGCCTTTGTAAAGTAGATAAAACACAGGTTAAGTATTGTACTGATAGTCTTTGCTTTTAAACTACAATCCAGCCGACATGAGCAATGATAGCCCTCATTTCTCTTCTGAATTTGTTCTCTTCTGAGTCTGTCCTCTTCTGAATTTCACTTGAATTTTTGGCAGTTCCCTGTTGATGTAAGGCCACAAACTGTTTTGGGGAGAATAAAAACCAAAAATCAAACCACCTATATTATTTTATCTTTTAGCCATATGCCTTCCTTTTCAGAGAAGAATTTTTGAAATTCACTCTGTGTGTTTAGAAGCTAATTTACCAAGTATGCATATAAAGAAAAACAAAAAAGAAAAACCAGGGGAATTTTCAGATAACTGAATGTTTAACATAAATTGGATTGTGGTGATTTGAAACTTAGTAATTATTTTTTAATTACAAATATAAAGCAATATAATAATTATTGAGCATCTTTTATAAAAATATTTTTTATATCATGTTCCAAATCTTTACTCTGCCTTTTTCTTTTCCTTGTTTGATCCTCCATCAGTTTTCTTAGCTCCTGTCTTTTCCCCTCCTTAATGTTTGTTCCCTAGCTACTTTGCTATAAACGTAAATGCCTCCCTCAGAGGACAGGTCTATATGCGGATATGAAGGCTGTGAGGTTTCACCTCAAAGATCAAAAATGACAACTGGATTATCAGAACAAAGTGTTCTTCTGTTTCTGGACCAGAGCTGTTCTGTGCCCACTGCTTTAATACCCTAGCAATGAGATGACCCCAATTAATTTTATAGGACTTTTAAGAATGAAGTATTGTTATTTCTCTAGAAGTCCACAGGGAACCACTAAAGGAATAAAAGTTTACAATATTGTGGTCCATTTGGGTGGAAGTGTGCAAAGAAGCACAATACCTAATTCTTAGTAGGGGTGCAGTAAAAGGTAGTTCTCAATCCTTTTCTTTCTTTAGAAAACTGACTCATCCACAGCAGTCTCTTTGTAAATGTCCTTCTTCCTCTTTGTTGTTTTTGTTAAGTGCCCTCAAGTATTACTACATGGTTTAAAGTCAGAAAAGATATGCATCAGGGTTGTATGCTGAGCAAATTAATCCAAGAAGCTGGATTCCATAAGAAGAAGAAGGCATCAAGACTGGAGGAAGAACAATTATCAACCTGTGATACACACATGAGACAACCTTGCTTACTAAAGGAAAGAGAACTTGAAGCATTTACGGATGCAGATAAAAGACTAACCTTCAGTGTGGATTATATCTTAACATCAACAGAAAAAAAAAAGTCCTTACAACTGAACTGCCAAGCAACATCATAATGAAGGAAGAAAAGACTTAAGTTGCCAGTGATGTCATTTTAGTTGGACCTAGAAATGACATCCAGGGAAGCAATAGTCAAGAAATCAAATGATGTATTATTACACTGGTCCATAGAGCTGCCAAAGACCTCTTTAAAGTTTTAAAATAAATCACCATGAGGACTAATATGCGTCCATCCCCAAGCCATGGCATTTTCAGTTGGCTCATACTCATGTGAAATCTGTGAAATAAGAAGACCAAAGGAAAATCAGTGCATTTGAATAGTGATGTTGGTGAAGAAAACTGAAAAAGGGACTGCCAGAAGAATGAACAAACATGTCTTGAAAGAAGTACAGCCAGAATGCTCTTTAGTAGTGAGGTTGGTGACACTTAGGCTCACATACTTTCAACATGTTCTCAGAAGGAACCACTTCTTACAGGAGAAATTCTACATGGTAAAGGAGAAGATCAGCAAGAAAGAAGAGCCTCAGTGAGATGTATTAACACAAGGTTGTAGCAATGTGCTGAAATACAACAATGAATGTGAGGAAGATGCAGGACCAGGAAGCATTTTGTTCTGTCATACTGCGGGTTGCTATGAGTCAGAACCACTTCATTAACACCTAATAACAACAACATTCATCCAAATCCACTGACTTCCTTGAAGTATTCTGAGTTTGAAAGAAGCTAAACTCAATCCACCATACATTTCATATTTGCATATTTAGCTACTGAGCATTGTAGAATGATCATAATCATTATCTAGAAAATCTTTAGAATCCTAAATTGCCTGAGATTCTCCAATATCTAATATTCCTACAGTTCATGTAGGAAACGTAAGTGATTTTTTTATTATTATTATTATTAGCAACGGAATTTAAAGCACAAAAGTTATATCAAACCACTTACAAATCAAATATTTAATTCCTGAACACCAACTCATTCTTCATGCATTCTTATTATTATCCCATGCTTAAAATGCATTTTATTCTTTAGTTATATGACCTAATTCAAAGGTTCCTGACAATATAACAATCTAAGCTGAAATATAAATGAAAAATTGTATCCATACAGATAAGACTTTCATGTCTACTTTGAACTTTAGTATGCTAAGCTGTCATGGTCCCTCACCAAGCTTTGGAAAGTGATGGGTATCACACTTTGGTGGACTCATTGTTATTTGAAAAGTCAGGAGACCAATCTTCTATTTTTAAGGCTCGTACTCTTCATCACACCACTACTGAAATACCATCAGTCAAATTACACAGCACTTACAATAGGCAAAATCATATGTTAGTATACTGGAGGATAGAAAGATTTTTTTAAATTAGGCACACACACATTGTTGTTTAATGGGAGTATGAAGACTAGCTTAAAAGAGGAAAAAATTATATATATGGACAAATAAATAATATGATAAATAGAGAACAGAAGTTGCCAAATACTTTACTTTGTTTGGATCCACAATCAATGCTTATGAAAACTGCAGTCAAGAATTCAAATGAATCATTGCATGAGGCAAACCTGCTACCAAAGACCTCTTTAACGTGTTCATGAGCAAAGATGTCAGTTTGAGGACTAAGGTGCAACTACGCAAGCCATGGAATTTTCTATCACCTCATATGCATGTGAAAGATAGATAAGGAAGACCGGAGAAGAATCAAAACATATGAGTAAGGTATTGGTGAATAAAATTAGGGACTGCCAGAATAACAAACTAATCTGTGTTGGAAGATGTATAGCCAGAATGCTCCTTAGAAGGGAGGATGGTAAGATTTTGTCTCTCGTACTTTGGGCGTGCTGTCACGAGGGACCATTCTCTTGGAAAGGATATCATGCTTGGAAAAATTAAGGGCTAGTGAAAACGAGGAAGATCCCCAACAAAATGGACTGACACAGTGGCAGCACGAATGGGCTCAAGCATAACAATTGTGAAGATGATGTAAGACCAGGTAGTGTTTCTTTCTACTGTGTATAGGAGTAACAGCACCTAACAACAACAACAACACACACACACATAAACACACACACTCTTAGTGTGGTACTGTAGGATAAGTACTTGACTGTGAGGCACAAGGTTGGCAGTTCAAACCATGAGCTACTCCTCGGAAACCCTATACACGGTCGCTATGAGTTGGAACAGACTTGATGGCACTTAACAACATCAACAAAGATTTACAGCCTTGGAAACTGTATGCAGGGTCACTATTAGTTGGAACTGACTCCAGGGCACACAGCTATCACCACCACCAGTTACAAAGATCAGTAACATAAAAAGTTTCTAGTTGTTTCTTAAGAGCCCATGTGGTGCCGTGGATAAGCACTGGCTGCTCATGGGAAGTTTAGTAGTTAGAACCCAACAATAGATCCAAGGTAGTAAAACTTAAAAATCTTGGAAATCAACCCTCTGGGATAGTTTCCTGTTCTACAAAGTCACTAAGATTTGGAATTGACTTCACAGTAATGGGGTTTGGGTTTTAATTGTTCCTTAGGTCCCTGAAAGTGCCAGGACTCCTATTGAAAAGTGGGAGTTTGTAACCACATGTCTGTTCCTGGTACAGTCTTCCACTGCATCACCTGAAAGCATTCCCAAAAGAGTGTTACACTTAGTGCTTTTCCCCTGAAATATAAATCAAGGTATCACCGTCAGAAAATCTCTCCATGAAGAGGAGTTGAGAGATAATGCATTCACAAGAAGGTCTGCAGCCCAAGAACTCCAAACTACATTGTAACCTATGTTCCGCTTAACCATAGAAAAAGGATATCATTTCCATTCTGGATGGCCCCCAGGGTGATGGAATTAAGAAGTAAGACCAATCAGTAAAATGTGCTTTCATACTGTAGAGGACTAGAGGGCTAGACTCACATTTAAGGGTTGGAGATTGGTGGGATTCCTTATTTTTTTAGTCCACAGCTTTGTAACATGAATGCTGACTTAATCGATTTCCATGTTTATGTAAAGCCTGCAGGCAGAATTTATGACTTGAAGCTCCCAACCTGATTTCATTTCATGTGGGTTCATGGAAAGAAGTGCCTACTTCAAGCTGTTCAGGAAAGCTATTTAAGAAAACATTTACTGGAGAATATAAGTAGTTGTAAAATTTTGATCATCTAATGTAGACTCTGCTTGAATTGGATTTTGGAATCATTGAACCCTTAGCATTGAAAACACTGGAAAATACTGCCTAATTTATCCTTCCGTCTTTGGGCTGGCCCAGAAGTCCAGATACATAAGGATGGACCTTTCTTTAAAAGATTCACACTTTAAGAAGTTTTAAGGTTACACTCACATGTACATACATCTGGATTTTTTCTAATACCAAATAAATTAAAACATAGTCATACCTCAGCTTATTATAAATAAACACTAAATTCTACATCCTACTCCTTGTCCATAACCTCTCCTAATACCCTTTTTTTTTTTTTTAATTCATTGTCTTCATGTGCATATTACTTGATTTGAATAATCCTCAAAACCACTTTGTAATATGAGACAATGTTGGGTGCTGGACTGTCTCACTTTAAGTCTGACTCAAATTCCTCATGCTTCCATTTCAAACAATCTTTTTTCTGCTCTTGGAGGCAGACAACAGCTGGTCACCATCCCCTAACAAAGCCCCTGCATACACTTCAAGGCCATCATTTGTTTAATAAGAGATGCCTGACATCAAATCTTGAAAACTCCATTTTTGAGGAATGCTAGCAAGTCCTCAGTTTGTCTTGCTCCTATCTGGAGCCAGCTGAACTTGGCAACACATGGACTTCTAGGGATAATTATAATCTGGAGGAGAATGCAATTTATGCAGCCTTGCACTGACCTACAAGCCGACCTTGTGCAGGGGCAAATTCACAAGTTGCCTTAAACCCTATTAGACATGCCTAGTTTGAGGCAAAGCCTTTCCAGACTCTCCCTGCATGCCCGGATTAGGGCATGTCACACATGCGCACTGTTATAGTGCCTAAGGACCTTTCGCAATGCCTTCCAGAGAAGGAAAAGAGGACCCACGCCCCACACTGTCTAAACCTGTGCTTTCCAGTCAGTGTATCCAAAATATTATTATTTCTTACATATGTGGATTAAAAGAAAAGGAGAAGAAGAAAACGAAGAAAAGCAACCCTGTCTCTGAATAGGTATTAAGACAGAAATGGAAAGACAGATTTCCTACACTGGAAAAACCACACCCTGACCACTCAGCTAGAAGAGTCTTGCCAGACAGACTGAGAGTGAATTCATGCCAGGTCCAGTGATATTTTCACATCTACGGAAGCTCTCTACATATTGTCAGCTTTCTGCCTGAAGAAAAAGTGAAAATATATGATTCTGAGTAGCTCATGAATATTGGAAGTATGCTGGGCCAAGTAAGTTTGACTCAGCTGCAGAATTAAGAGAAGCCTAGAATCCTTCTTCTTTCAGGAAGCCTTCCTTGTCTGGAAAGAAAAGTGATTAATTTCTACACCTCTAAGGCGCTCTGGTAGCGTAGTGGTTACGAATCGGGCTGCAAATCTTAAGGTCAACGGTTCGAAACTACCAGCTGCTCCGCGGGGGAAAGATGAGGCTTTCTACTCCTGTAAAGATTTACACCCTCGGAAACCCTGTACAGGGTCGCTATGGGTTGGAACCGACTCGACAGCACTTAACAACAACAACTAGTAATCAACACATTCAAATGTGTACTAGACCATGTGGATAGCTTAATTCTAACATTTGAATGGTTTTTTTCAGATTTAGTAGTATGATTTCTGTACCCGTTTATTTATATATATATATATGGAGCTCTGGTAGCGTAGTGGTTACGAATTGGGCTGCGAACCTTAAGGTCAACGGTTCGAAACTACCAGCCGCTCCGCGGGAGAAAGATGAGGCTTTCTACTCCCGTAAAGATTTACACCCTCGGAAACCCTGTACAGGGTCGCTA
>NW_006408522.1:44642579-44643082 GCF_000296735.1 Chrysochloris asiatica
GGGACTACAAAAGCAAGTGACTGGACTTTAATTCAAGATGTGAGGTAGGGATACATTTGTTTCTGTTAATATACATTTTTATAGCCCATATTTAACCCACAGATCTGCAGTTGCATATCAGTTTCCATAGACGCATGAATCTGCTTCTGAACCCTCATTTCATTCTAGTGATTTCTGTTTGTGTTTCCATGCTCAATACTGCAATACTGTAACTACTAGTACATCTATTACCTTACCTTTCTATGTATATCTATTATTCCTTTCACCTATTTTCTTGATACAATGTCTTTTGTTGCCGTTGTTATTAAAGTCAGTTCCAACTCATAGCAATCCTATATAGGGTTTCTAAGGAGTGGCTGGTGGGTTTGAACAGCCAGCCTTGTGCTTCACCTCCAGTGCCACACCACCTCTTTTTTCTTTTTTCAGAATTGATTTTTGGGTTTTCATTTGTGAACCTTTGCACTTTCACTCAAATTTTTCGAATGAGCTTTAAAAAAAAAAAA
>NW_006408522.1:44643182-44649958 GCF_000296735.1 Chrysochloris asiatica
ATATATACATACATACACACATATAATTAAGAGCCTTAGTAACAGGTATTATATCTATCAAACAATACATGTTACCACTCACTAATAATCATGTTTTGATCATGTCAGGTAAATAAATGCATATGAAAGTTGCTGCCTTCCCTGCCAATAACACCCTCCTCCCACCAAAAGCACTAATGAAGGACCCATGTATGTGGGCGGATACATTGCTGATTGCACAGAACAAACGGGCTTAAGGCTTACCTCTCTCAGGGGGATAAAACAACAAGTTGGGAAATACACAGATGGCAAACGATTTCCCAAAGCAGAATTGTAAATAACTCAGCTTCTATGTCCATGCCTTCAGACCGACAGCATCTTCTGCTCATTTGTTCTATCACTGAATCCTGCTTCTTGGCAACACTGCAGACATTAAGTAAGAGGCTGGTGCAAAGCACATGGGACATAGATGGCAAGTCAGCTCTTCTTATTAAAATCAGCCTTTTACATTCCTAAGTCACAGGTTTCCCAAGGGACCAAGATGCTTTTACACTGACTGCCGCATTTACTAGCATATCCATGAGACAACTGTGTAGGCTGTTTGAAAGCAGGTAGAATACAATGCTAATGATGTAGAAATCAACACACCTTTCCCAAAGTGTGGAGTTCTGGTGTGTGGTGCTGTAGGATAAGCACCAACACAAGGTTGGTGGTTCAAACTCACCAGACACTCCTCAGAAACCCTATATAGGGTCTCTATGAGTTGGAACCGACTGGTTGGCACTTAACAACAATAACAACAACACCCAAAAGTGTAACAAGCTCAGATGGGTAAGCTAATAAATTCCTCCAGGTACCTTCAAGTCATAGACTGAATCAGCAGGGCAGTCCACACTTTGTCTGGTTAGACAGCAGTGTCCTCTGGGGATGAAATATGGATTATCAGGGAAGCGCTCAATTTAATTTCCATTTTTATTTGACTGTCACCCACTCACATACCTCTATATTGAGAAATCTAATCAGTAATATAAAACATACTTGGAAAATAGAGTGAGATTTCCAGTGAAAAATTCAAAAAGTGCCACAGATGGTGTAATGCGATGAAGGATGGTAGCCCATAAGGGGAGGAAGCAACTGACGCAAACACCACGTTACAGCTGTGACTATTCTTGCATCTTCCCTGCCATTTCCAGTGTTGTGGTCACTGAAGGTGGGTCAGGTAAGACACTTCTCGTCCCAGCTCATCCCAGGAATAAGTGCCAGCTGGAGGACCAGACCTGGCTCCTCATGGAGAATGATCACTTCCTTGGAAACATGTAATCGTCTAGACAGGTTCCCAGGAAAATGAATGCTGATTCAGGTTCCCTGTCCCCTTGTTTCTTCTGTGCTTCCCCCCTACCTCCCCACCTCCTGCCACTCTTAGGCATCACACCCAGAGATGGTGGTTGGTGTGCTTCGTAGCACCATATTATGAAAAGTCATCTGACGAGGTTCCAACAAGCCCTGACTGCTGATGACCAGCATGGCCTGGTATGCTTCTGGGCAGAAGGCTGTCAACTGGCCTGACAATGCCATTAACATAAGCTTTCCACATGCCACCTGATAATCTGCTCCACTTAACATTTCAAGGAAAACTAAACTTACCTGTTCTGTCAAACTCTTAGGTCTAAATTTCTTCCATGGCCTTGTTTTTTGGGGACACAGACACTTGCTCAGAAGTTTACTTTAAAGATTTAGGCCCTTCACCAAGAAATGTGAAAAGGCAGATTGTCATCTTGTCCTGCATCTGAGAACAGGTTTGGCACCCCACTACCACCTTGATAAGACAGAACAAAGCACTTTTTATTAGTTTTCAGCCTAATGAATGCAAGTCAGAAAAACACAGAAGAGACCAAGGTAAAGGCTGCAGCTAGTGGTGGAGGGGATGGGGAGCATGGCAGGGGGAGCAGTGGCTGGGGGCAATAGCCAAGAGGTGCTTCTGTGCGTTCTAGAGCTTTGTGTCATGTGGAAACCCAAGTCCCAAACAAAGTCACAGGCACAGACACTTCAGAACAGAAACGACCAAAGCAGCACCATGGTTGCTGCACTGACTTCTGATAGGACCAAGTTCACCGTAACAGAAAGGTACAGACAAGTCGGTGATGGTTGTTGTTAAGTGTCGTTGAGTCACTTCCCACTCACAGTGACCCTGTATAGGGTTTCTGTGGAGCAGTTGGTGAACTTGAACCACCAACCTTGAAGTTCAAACCCACCTTGCAGCCCAGCACATCAATCCACAGCACCATACCAGGGCTCCACAGACAAAACGAGCCATCCGATTATTTTCAGAGTTCCAAACCAAAACCAAACAACACTGCTGTTGAGTCAAGTCCAAGTCACGGCAACCCTGTGTGTTACAGAGTAAAACTCTTCCACAGGATTCTATGGCTAGGCCTTTCTCCCACATGGTTGCTGGGTGAGTTTGAGCGCAAACTATTTGTGCCTCTCAGGAATCTCGTGAGGCCTCAGAAAGAGCACTTACATATAATGAACATTAAATGGCTCTAAAACGTCCAAACCACCGACAACTAACCTGCTGAGAAGCAACAGGCTAGCGGGATATACATGGCAGGGGAAAAAAAGTGGCAGATAACAGAAGACTGTGAGGTATAAAAAGATCCAATCTCTGGTTTAAGAAAACAAAACAAAACAAAAAAAGGTAAATGAAACAACAAAAAACCAGGCCCAACCATTAAGACTCGGGCTTTCAAACTGATGGTGTGAATGCTAAACCAAGACGATCAGGTGACTGGAAATAAGGACTCTGTTTGGTACAGATGTTACTACCACCAGGATATCCGGAAACAATTTGATTCCCTGCCCTCATGTAGCCTCGAACTATCAGGGTCAAAATTTCCAAGGCCAGGAATTTCTTTGGCATATATATCTCAACCTTCTCAACAGAGTGAAGGATTTATTTATTCTGTTTTAGGAGGGATGGGAGTATTGGGTTATCATTCTAGATACACCTGAGACAAGCTGTCATAAGATCACCAAGCCATGCTTGCTGCTTTTTTTGTTTGTCTCTGGTGCCATAGGACAAGCACTTGACCTCAAGGTCAGTTTGAACCATAAGGTCAGCAGTTCAAATTCACAAACTGCTCCTTGGAAACCCTATACAGGGTCTCTTTGAGTCGAAGGTGACTTGGTTGCTCTTAACAACAACAATTACAAACTTACCTTAAGTTCCTGTCCCAGTCTACATGGCAATCAATGACAAGCAGAGGTAATGTTCTGTTTCTACCCCTTCTCACTCTTCTGGATTAGCATTAAGAAGAAAGTTGCGTGGGTAACATTCCCAATTCTACATACCACTGCATACTACAGGCAAAGACCTTACAGAAACCCGGTGGAAATGCCAAGAAGTTGTTGATAGCATAAGAAGATTACGAATTTGCAGAATATCCTTTAAACGTTTAATGTGCATGTGAATGAACACAATCTTGGGTAAAAGTACTGATTTGGAACTAGTAGGTATAGAATGGGACCTGAAATTCTTTACTTCTAATAAGCTCCCTAAGGAGTCCTGGTGTGGCGCTGTGGATTAATGCGCTGGACTGCAAAGTCAGTTTGAACCACAAGGTCAGTGGTTCAAGCTCACTAGTTGTTCCTCAGAAACCCTACACAGGGTTGCTATAGGTCAGGAACTTGATGGCACTTAACAACAACAACACTCGGCTCCCTGCTGATGCTTATGGACTGCAGGCTGCCTGTGAACATGCTCACTTTCACTGGCATAGAGCTCAGTGGCTGACACCAGGGATTCTCTGCTAACTAGCTGGCTGGGAATATACCAACCCCTTTCTCCATTAACCTCCTTGGAGTCCTCTCCTAATGCCATATGCTTAATCAAGAAGGATGGTTGGTTTCTCCATGTAAAGCCAATCCTAAATTTACAAACAGCCATACGGACCTCCTAAAACCTTTATCTAACAAAGTTTGCATGACCTCTGGGCTTCCTGTCTTGTCTATATAATTTCTCACTTAATATAAAGCCTTGAACCCAGTCTCATATATAAATCCTTGGTGACCCAAATAGGGCTTTTCTTTCAAATATTTAGAATGTTAGGCTTTTGGAAAGAACACATGCTAATAATTACTCCAAGCTGGTTAGAGATAATAGGCAACAGAAAAGTTATTATCTTCAATGTCATCGTATGTCTTTGATATGATAATCATTGCATTCAAGATATCAGAAATGATGGATGGTCTTTGATTTAGAGCGTACCCTGATGCAAATGACCTAGCTCTTTCTCACTCTTTCTTGGAAAGTGAAAAGCTACCGACCGTGAACACTCCTATCTTCCAGACCTCAAGCCACAGGACAGCAAAATCTTTGACAGAACTCAAAGGGTAACACTCCCTTCTTTAAAGACAAACGAAGGCTACTTTGCATTCTCCTTTTATGGACAGCCTTCATCAGAACGACCCCTCACACAGTCGTAACTTGCAGCATTGGCTTGCAAAATGTACACTGTTTATAACCCAAGTCATTCTCCTCTATTAACTTTCTGGATAACAACCACTGACAAAAGGTCTACAGGGCTTTTAGAAGGCTCGCTGCATTCATTCCATAAACACATGAAGATTCCAGGAAATGTTAAAAAGAAAAGAAAGATGAAAGGGCACTACATATACATTTTCAAAACTGCTGCCAGATTCAGTTAAGGCATATCCTCCTTACTCTTACAGAACCTCTATCAGGGGAAGCTGGCACATACAATATTGTTGTTGTGAAGTGTCGTTGAGTCAGTTCTGACCCATAGCGACCCTGTATAGGGTTTCCAAGGAGCAACTGGAGAGCTTGAACCACCAACCTTGCAGTTCAAACAGCTTTGCATTCTGGCTCATTAACCCACAGCACCACACCATAAAACCCTTCATTCTTCCATGTGGATGGAGAACATCATAATCCAAACTGCTCACTTACCACCAACCACGCAGAATGAGCCCCTGCTTCCATTCTAAAAGAATAATGACCAACATGTACCCTGAGGTCCTCACATATGAACAAGTCATCTTCCAATAATAAGAGCATAATACACACAAAGTAAGTGACTTTTTCCACCCAGGATGTCTGAATCCTATTCCTGTGTCCTTTCCCTTAACCTATCATTGTTGTTGTTATGTGCCGTGGAGTCGGTTCTGACTCATAGAGACCCTTAGAGAGTTTCCGAGGCTGTAAATCTTTCTGGGAGCAGAAAGCCTCATCTTTCTCCCGCAGAACAGCTGATAGTTTCGAACTGCTGACCTTGAGGTTCGCAGTCCAATTCATATCCATTACGTTACCAGACATACATAGATGTATATCCTTAATCAGTCAGGTTGCAACAATAAAACAGCCTTCCAAATGTGCAAATCAAAACTAATTTGAATTTGATAATGGTAAAGACTTTTCTATTTCCTTTTCACCTATAAAATCAGCCTCAAATTTTAAGACTGAAAATCAGAAACACAAAATCCATCTTCAGTGGAACTAGAAGATATATATATGTATAAAATCTCAAATCAGACCATGTGAAGGTGTAAGTAGTTGGAGGAGAGGCACATTTCTTGGCAGACTGCTGGAAGGACAAACCTAATTGCAGAGGAAGGCAGATGCCTAGACAGGTACAAGTTATATACATCATGTGTTGGGGAAAATGAAGGTGAGTGGGGAGGTAAAAATAATCAGATTACTTTAAAGTGTGTATGCAGAGCAGCACTTAGCTACCTTACCATAATTCCACCTATCCTCAAAGAGCACAGTGTCTAGGGAAATTAAACAAGGCAGACTTTGGAATCAGGGACATCAGGTGCAACAGAGGGTTGGGTTAAGTACTAGAATGGAGTGATTAATCCAAATTCCACACCCTTTATTGGCTTCCCCTCAAAATACTGGCTGGCAGGCTGACGACAAACAACTCCCCAGTTAGGTTCTTGGAAGAATTCCATCTGGAAATACTGATCCATCTATTATCTTGATGGATCTTGATCTTTTAAAAAAACAATTTTATGATTCCATACAATTATTTTGTTTTTCTTGTTTTTGAACATCAGACAAAGGAAATCATTCTTTGGAGATTTATTGTTTCCACTGAAGATCATGTTTAAGAATCATGGATGCATGTAACTGGAATCCACTCTTTTTCAAAGCAGCATGACTGCACCTCACACACCTCACACACTACTGTGTGACTGTACCTCAAGCCATTTATCCATCTAACGCTGGGAGGCAGTTTTGCTGTTTTCAGGTCTCTGCTATTACAAACAAAGCTTTTTAAAGCATTCTAATATTTGACTCGAATGTACCAAAGTTTGGGTATATATACTCTCATATTAATGAGATAGAGTTAAATTGTTTTCCAAGTAGTAAGAACAATTGCCCTTCTGACCAGCAGTGATGAATGTACACAAACTCCACATCCTCTCCAAATTTTTGAATTTTTTGCCAGGTTGGTAGGTCTAAAACAGTATCTCAATATAGTTTACTTGGCATTTTCTAGTACTGATTTGTTGATCATCTTTTCATATGTTTATTGGCTAGTCATCCATAACAAGCCTGATCTTTTACTTCAATTTGATCATTTTTATTACTGATTGATAACATCTCTATATATTTTAGATCGTAACTCTTCTTCAGCTATTTATATTATAAAGGTCTTCTCTAAGCTGTGGCTTGTCTTTTCATAATCTTTATAATGTGATCACAATATATATCCATAGAACTGCTTAAGAAGAAGAATAAGGTTGGAAACCTCTCACTCCCCGACTTCAAA
>NW_006408522.1:44654798-44697296 GCF_000296735.1 Chrysochloris asiatica
GGTGGAGGGTCAGAGAAAAAGAGGAAGACCCCGAGTGAGATGAATTGGCCAAGTGGCAGCATCAATGGGCTTGAGCATGGCAACAATAGTGAGGTTGGCCCAGGATTAGGCAGTGTTTCATTCTGTTGTGCATAGGGTCGCTATGGGTCGGTAACAACAACAACAACAATAATAATAATAATACATAGATTTAAACAGCAATTACTTTGAAATTAGAAGTCAAAGTAGGGATAACTGACATCCTTTTAAAATTGGTTTTCCTTTTTAAGAAGAGAACATGCCTTTCATTTTATTTAAGGCTCTTCTAATGTTTTCAATATATTAAATAATTTTCTATATTAAATATTGAATATGTCTGCTTAGATCTATTCCTTTTTTGATTTATTCTTACATATTTTATGCATCTATAATAAGTGTTAAAGTGTATTTTCTAATTGTTCTTTGTGTATAAAAATGCAACTGATGATTATATATTGATCTTATATCCACCAACTTTACCATATTTTCTTAGTAATTTTTATAATTTATTGATACAGGTTTTCTACACCGAAAATTACATTTGTAAACAGCACGGTTTTGTCTCCTTTCCAATGTTTACACATTTATTTATTTTTATTATCTTAACTATTTGAGTTTGATCTCATCTAGAATATTAAATAGAAGAGAGAAAAACAGGTTAGGCATTCCTATTTGGTCCAGATCTCAAAAAGAAAGTTCTCAAATTTTCATGAAATTAAAGTTTTGTCATATAATCCTTTTTTGGCTGATACTCTTTGTGGGGCTAACGGTGTTCATTTTTATTATTAAATAGGTGTGAAATTTCATTATGAATCATTATAAAACTTAGCAGATCTTTTAAATTTTCTTTTGAGATAATCAAATGACTTTTTAAAAAATCCATTAATCTACTAAATAAACAATTTCCTAATTTTGAATCAAATTTCCCTGCCTGAAATAGACCCTATTTAATGAGCAAATAACTCTTCTTAGTCATCTTTTTTTTTTTTTTTTTTAATATGTTGCTAGACTGAATTAGCTCACATCTATATTTATGCTGAGAAATTGGTCTGGAATTTTTCTCTTTTACATCCTGTACAAATAGTGCTGACTTATTCTCTAAAATATTTTTTGTGTAAGAATGAATGATCTGTTCCTTAAAAATGTGACGTAAAAAGGCAACTGGACCTGGTAGTTTCTTTGAAAGAAGATTTTAAACTACTGATAAGTATTATGCTTGGAGACCTGGTGTGGTGCTGTGGGTTAATATGCTAGACTGAAAGGTTGGTCTGAACTATAATGTGGGTGGTTCAAGCTCACCAGAAACTCTATACAGGGTCACTCTGAGTCAGAACTGACTCGATGGAACTTAACAATAAGAAGTATTTACTTATTCTTGAATCTCTTGGTAATTTCTGTTTTTCTAGAAATTTGTTTATGTGTTCTTCATTTATTGGCAAAAGTTTGTTCAGGTATTTGTATATCTTTTATATTTCAAAGGCATCTGTCATTATGTATACTGATCTAATATCCTTAGTTACGGGTGTAAACTTTGTTTATGTTTGTTTAGCTCAATCTTACTAACAATTTTGGAATTTTATTTTGTGCTTTCAAAGGATAAACTCTGGGATCTATTGATCCTCTTTTTTTGCATTTTTCAACATTTTATTAAATTCCCATTCTCATCTTTTACAATACATTCAGTTGAGTCACCTGAAATCAGAATATTTAACCACACTGGTTCTGTAAAAAAAAAAAATTTTTTTTCATGTGCTACAACCTAGTACTTTATTTCCTTTTTATTTCTTTAGCTTATCCTGAAAAAGCAGATGACCCCCCAATGAAATGGATTCACACAGTGGCAGCAACAATGGGCTAGAACCTAACAATTGTGAGGATGCCACAAGACGGCAGTGTGTCATTCAGTTGTGGAAAGGGTCCTATGATTTGAAACTGACTCGAGGGCACCTAACAACAACTTTCTATGTTTTTTTCCATTATAATATAAGGAGATATTATATTAGATGCAGTATCTAATATAATATATAAATTAGGGAGCCCTAGTATCATAATGAGGTACAAGTTGGGCTACTAACCGAAAGCTTTGAACTGCTATCTTACCACCTGCTTGACAGGAGAAAGATGAGGCTTTCGGCTCCCTTAGAGATTTACAGCATCACTAACCCTATACAGGGTCGATTTGAGTTGGAACCGACTCAATGGCACACAACCACCATTACCACCACCATCAAGATAAGCATTAATGGCTATATATTTTAGCTACATCCTATGAACTTTGACACATGACTTATTTATAGGTGTGACTGTAAAATTTTAAATGTAAGTTTGGTGTGGTTTTTTATGCTGTTGTTTTGGTTTAGTGCTCTTGAGTCCGTTCCAACCCATAGAAACCCTGTATAGAGTTTCCAAGGACTAGCTGGTGGGCTTGAGCTGCCGACCTTACAGTTCAAACAGCTTTGCAGTCTGACACATTAACCCACAGTGCTTGTACGTTCTAACTTAATTTCATTCTAATCACAGGGTATGGTTTGCATGAATGATTTCTTGCAATTTGTTGAGATTTGTAGGAACTTTGTTTCTTCTTAAATCTCTCCATAACCTTTGGCTTTTAAAATTATATCAATGCAGTGTATTGATAAAACTAAATGAAGTATAATAGTTAATTTAGCTATTTCACTATTAATATAAACACTAACCTAAATTAATATTAGACTTCAAGAGTTTCCCCATCACAGCCATTTTATGCATTTATGTGTATTTATTTATAGCATATCACATAACAGAAAAGATTACCATAAAAGACAAAGAAAAAAAGGCATTAGAAATTAGAAGACAATCTTATTATTTTTTCTACAGCATATATATATATATATTTTCTATTGGTACACCTTTGGTGCATCTTTCTCTGAGCATCTGCCTAAAATTAATTTTGTTAATTCATCTGGTTGAGTCCCAATGGTTACACGCACATAAACCCAACAGGACAATAGATTTTAGCCAGCCCATGAGATGAGAGATGGGGCTTCTTAGAGAACTGTTAATGAGTTGTAATGTTAAAGACCCTCTCCTCCTGAAGATAGCAATGATGGTGGTAATGCCTGTATATGGATACATAAACACAAATGCACCAGGCACAGAGCTAAACACTTCTCTTACATGACTTATTTTAATCCTCATAGCCACCCTGTGAAGTAGATACTATTACTATTCTAACTTTACAGATGAGGAGCCTTAGAAAGATGAAGGGTTTTTTGCCCTATGGATAAAGTGAGGTCTCAGAAATATAAAGACAAGCCTATGTGGTCTTCATGAGCCCTTTGTTGAAGCCCACTCTACTACCTCTCAAACATTGCTTAGCTGTAACTCTCAGTATGCTGGAGAAGCAGCTAGTGAGAAACGTGGAGTTTGGGCCTCAGCTGCAGTCTTGTTGCTTTCTTCCTAGTGGTTCTCAGGCTTACATAGGAGCTGATAGGCATGAACACCCTATGCTGGTCTTTGAGTCAGTCTCTCTCTCCACTCACTTAGAGACCCACAGGCTCACTTCAGTAAAAACAGAATGGCTATGCTTTATAGGGCTGAACAGTTCAGGTATCTAATTATGACAGCGCCCTGGTGTGGCACTGGAGGATAAGCACTGGACTGGTAACCTCAAGGTCAACAGTGCAAACCCACCATCTGCTACTGGAAACCCTACACAAGGTCACTGTTAGTTGGGACCTACTTGAGAGTACACAACAACAATCGTGGCCATGCTACACCCCAAGAGTACACGTATACAAAACAAAAAATCCACACTGCCCAAGCTGCTGATGTCTTAGGCATAGACTGCTTTAGGCAATCCACTGCTACATTTTGAATCATACTCTTTTCTAAGCACCCACCTCACTGGCTCATTTTTTCCACTGGTAAGATGATTATAGTCCAGCTTGATCTATTTATAATGAGGCATAGCTCAAGCAACATGGCTTTCTGCTGGCCTCCTTTAAAATAAATCTTTCGTTGTTAATTAATGTACCTTATCCCAGTGATGCAAGTAACACTGATGTTCCTGAACTGAGGAGAGCCACACCCAAAGCAAAGGATCCAAAATCATTAGACTCTGTATCCATGCTATAACCATTGGAAAACTAAGTTTTGGTACTTGTTTTAAACTGTGGAAGCTATCCAGAGTCTACAAGAGGTAAAGTGTGATGTGATAATTAGGTCATGAATTAACCCCCTGGTACTTGCAGTTCCATAGTATGTTTAAAGACCCTCTGAGCCCCCTTCTCACCTCCTAGGATATTTTGCACATGCAAAATGCCTAATGTGACTAACAAGGTACCAAGCATAAAAGTTAATTAATGAATATGAAAACACTAAAACTCAGGTTATTTAGTAACCAGAGCCTGGAGCTAGATCCCAATTAAACCAGTCTTGTGGTGAAGGAAGGGATCAAAATACCCAATAAGTTCCATCTGGCTGCTTCTGTGGGTCAATCTCGAGCATCATGTCCCGTGTCAAGTTGGCCTTCCACCTTCATCTTTCCACTCCAATGAGGAGCTATGGGCAATCCTCCTAACACTCACATATAAGGGGCTAGACAGCTCAAGAATCCAGCTAGAAGAACACCTGATTGATTCACTAGCTCTTCACTGCACAATCCCTTTAGTCATTCATTCCCCTGGAGGGGCCCTGAATTCTCCAATCCCACTTGTACCCCATGGAGGAGATCTGAGAATAACCCTGGCAGAGCTCTGGCTTTTCAAAACTTCTGGCAGGGGCCTCGCTGACCCATAACATGGCTACACACATGATTTCTTCTCATACTGTCTTTGTAAATTGACCATGGTTAACCTTGCTGCCCTAATCAGATCAATCAGAATAACATTTCTTTAGCTGCTGCATGCTGGCAGCCTCCTGGGCT
The DNA here is from genome assembly GCF_000296735.1 of Chrysochloris asiatica. NCBI lineage: Eukaryota > Metazoa > Chordata > Mammalia > Afrosoricida > Chrysochloridae > Chrysochloris > Chrysochloris asiatica. The sequence continues at coordinate 44,659,723 of NW_006408522.1, forward strand.
GAGTCGTGACTCAGAGTCAAGCTTGGATACTGAAGTGGATCTCTGAGTTTCCAGCACTCTCAGGTTTCTTTGCTTTTATCACAGTTGGTGAGCTTTGTATGGGCTGTGTTTACAGCCATGCAAATTAGCCTCAGTTGGAGAGAAATCAGGCCAGGACTAAATGAAATCAAAGCTCAGGGCCAAAAGGTGTTCTATCAAAAATTGTACTGGGGTCAAGCCAGACTAACTGATGAAGCAAGTGGACAGCTTTGTCTGATGTAACCTGAACTCTCAGCTTGGCCTCTAGACCCTGGACATGCTGCTGAGCAATGGAGGGAAGAGCAAAAAGGGCCACACCAGTTCAGTGAGGACTGGCCAATAGTTGCTGCTGCCGAATGCATTTTTTATCAACCAAGGACTGCTATAAGGGCAATAGTGCATCCTCAAAGGAAAAACACCATGGCTGAGAGACAGATTTTGCAACATATCCCATGTTCCTCACTGACTAAGCAAGGTCCAAATTCATGGTTTGAGTCTACTTACACACATTCTGTTTGAAAATGTACATGTGAAAGTGTCCCTGTATGGCTATAATCAACTTTGCATCTGGAAAGCATCTTAAACATCCATTCCAGATGCCATGTTAGCTGGGCTAGCAAGGTCTCACGGCTGCACATACAATTACTAACTAGTGCCCTTCAAGACAAGATCTCTCATTTCCTGATTTCCATTGCAGAGGCCCTCCCTCATTTGTACCCCCACCCCTATCATCCTATTTCTAGTCCTCTGAAATTATAGTATGTAAGGACACTGTGTGTAAGTTTAGATAACTACCTAATACATTTAAGCCTCTTAAAATTAGGGGTTTATTAAATACATGACAATTATTACCTGAGTTACATATAACCATGACCACATACAACATGCTGATCAGGTTTAGGGTCGTTTGATCAAATTGTGCCTGGCTTGAGAGATGAGATGTTGCTGATCTGATCACTAAAAAGTAAAATTAAAGTTGGTATATCTAGAGTGTCTCCCATCTGCAAAGCAGTAGCAATGACTAGATCTTTGGAATTCATCTAATGAAAGTTTACCTTGATAGACTGAGTAATCTGCGGCCCAGGAAATTAAAGGTACTTCCCCCAAGATGCAACAGCTGCTTAGGACCACAAACAGAACTAGAAATCATGTCTACTGTTGCCAAACTAGGGCTTCCTATTATGTGATGACCAGGAAATAAACTTCAGGCTTCATCAAGTGAATGTAAATTCAGGAACCATACTTAAATTCAGACAACTTGCCAAGCAATTAAGAGCAAAGGCTCTTGGATGGTTGCTCAATGCCATTTTTTGTCCTATCACTTATGAGCTGTATGACATTGGACAAATTAACCCCACTAACTTCTACTTTCTTCATCTGCAAAATGGGAAAAATTACTGTAATCACACTTCACTGGGTTCTGGTGAAGATTAAATGAGTTAACCTACATCCTGTGCTTAACCAAAAACCATTCACTAGCATTAGCTGTTACCATCACTATTGTTAACTAGTGAAGTCTGTTGGGTTTTCAATGGAAAGATACTAAATATGGTGCTGTAGGATAAGCAGTAGATTATAAGGTCTGTGGTTCAAATTCACCAGCTGCTCCTTGGAAACCCTATTCACCAGGCTGGGGAATGTCCAGCCTTCAAAATCATTTCATCTGTCCCTGCCAAGGTAACTGTAGTTTCAGCCATCATATTGTTGTTGTTTAAGGGCTGTTGAGTTGGCTCCGACTCATAACGACTGTGTATAGGGTTTCCAAGGAGTAAGCTGGTGAGTTTGAATCACCAACCTTGAGGTTCAAACCTACCTTGCAGTACAGTACAGTCTCCAGCCATTATATTGTTGTGTTAAGTGCTGTCGAGTCGGTACCAACTCATAGCGTCCCTGTATAGGGTTTTCAAGGAGCAGCTGGTGAGCTTGAGTTGCTAACCTTGCAGTTCAAACGGCTTTGCAGTCTGGAGCATTAATCCACAGCATTACATCACATTGTTGTTGTTGTTGTTAAGTGCCGTCAAGTCGGTTCCGACCCATAGCGACCCTGTACAGGGTTTCCGAGGGTGTAAATCCTTACGGGAGTAGAACGCCTCATCTTTCTCCCGCGGAGCGGCTGGTAGTTTCGAACCGCTGACCTTAAGGTTCGCAGCCCGATTTGTAACCACTACGCTACCAGAGCTCCTTTACATCACATAAGGGATGAGTTAATTAAATGTTTGACCAAATACAGCAGGCTAATTTTATGCTGATAATTTTGTGTGGCTTGCAAATGAGGCTATAAATTTTGGCAGGAAAAGGGTTCCCCATGCCTGCTAAGATTTCCCATTTATATTACACAATTTAATACATGTGAGAGCATGCACACATGCAGAATCTGTTCTGACTTTCGTGTATATTGGAGATATGTTCACTTAGCAAAGTATTTATGAGTTCAATTGCAAGAGTGTCCATGTATTCTAGATTTGGTGGGAGTTAAGGGTTACTTTTGTATATACAAAAGTAGGCAAAAAAAAAGTATCACCACTAGCATTCTGGAGTCCTGGTGTGGCACTGTGGGTTAATGCGCCCGACTGCAAAGCCTTTTGAAATGCAAGGTCGGTGGTTCAAGCTCACCAACTGCTCCTCAGAAACCCTATGCAGGGTCACTATAGGTTGGAATTGACTTGACGGCACTTAACAACAACAACTACATTCCAGTTCATGTATGCATGGGTATATTCCAAACAAAACATGCTTAAGTAAGTCTTTGCAACTTATCAAAAAGTTCAGAAAAATAATTGAGATTAAAAATTAATGCATTTTTCCATGAACATTTTGAAGCCCTCTCGTAGCTCAGTCTCCTCAGAGTGACTTAATAAATGGTCTGATAAAAACAATGGCTTCTGAGGGGTCTACTAGGCCAATTCAATTCAAGGCACGGAGGTCAACTAACAAGTTTCTGGCAACTGGTTTCTGGGATCCCAAAGTGGGGATCTTGAAAGATCTTCTCAAAGGACACAGGATGGCGGGGGCTCGTTAGGAAGAAGTTTTAAGAAAACTGAAAACTGTACTAGTGAGCAAAAGGTCTGGAAAATTTCAATGAAGAATGTTTTTCCATCATGACAACATACTTGATCATTCTTCAAGGATAGCAAGGGCTATCCTACAAGAATTTTGCTAGGAAGTCTTACCCCATATACTCTACTGCCCTGATCTTGACCCTTGAGACTTCTTTTTGTTCCCCCCAACTCAATATTTGTAAGGCACGTGATGTGAGTCCTTTGGAGAAGCCAAAATGGGCAGTTTTACATAGTGCAAATCAGAGTGCAGAATTCTTCAAGTAGGGTCCAGAAGTATACAGACCTAGATGGATAATATGTTGAGAAGCAATAGCTTCACACTGAGATATTTTCATGTAGTAATGTACCTTTGACTTTGTAGCACTATGTTTTGACTTACCCTCAGATACGTGTAAGATCTTCCCCTACTCTTGTCACAGCCTCACATACTTGTGGCACAGAGCTGGAGGGCAGAGTAGCTGCCTCTACCACCAAGAGCTCATACAAGTGGCTCCTCACCCCATTGCCATAGCTACAGATCATGTGCTAGGACCTAGTATCAGGGATAAATGGAGGAGGTCCAGGAAAATACAGGAAGACTATAACACTTTCCTCCACTAGGAGAAAGGATAAATGCTTTAAAAAAAAAAAAAAAGTCACAAATATTTAGAATGCTTCTCTCATTGGATATTTCTCTTATTTTCCAATTAAAACACAAAATACAAACCCATTGCTATAGAGCTGATTCCCTCTCCTGACAACCCTATAGGACAGAGTGAAAATGCCCCATAGAGTTTCCAAGGCTGTACATCTTTACAGAAGCAGACTGCCACACCTTTCTTCCAAGGTACAGTTGGTGGGTTCAAATCTTGGACCTTTCAGTTAATAGATGAACACGTAACCACTATACCACCAGGGTTCCTTATTTTCCAATCTGTATTGATAATTCCACATCTGTATTCAGACATGTTTTCACTCTCTTTACATATGGAAGAGGTTTTTTTTTTTTTAAATGTGTATGAGTGTGATGGTGGTAGTGAAATTTCAAAATCAGTCTCAAAGAAAGTAGTCCTGACACTTCATACATCATCTAGGCACTGGAAGCAAGCCTGCTGTAAAATAAGCTATAGGATAAGCACTGGTCTTCCGGAGGGTCAGCCCTGGACTGCTAGAGGATAACCACTGATCTTCTATAGGAAAAGTACTGGACTGCTATAGGATAAGCACTCTTCTCATGTAGGATAAGCACTGGACTTCTAGCCACAAGGTTGGTGGTGTAAATCCATCAGCAGCTCCTTGGAAAGCCTATATAGGGTTGCTCTGAGTTGGGACCTACTCTGCAACACTTAACAACAACAGTACCAACATTCATTTGCCTCCCAACACTTTACGTGAAAAATATGCTGTGAAATTTGGCCTCCTCTGTCACAGTAATAAGACTAAAGAGGGTGCTAAGGGACAATTACTCTCCTAGGTCCCTTTATCTCTGTGCTCCAACATGGAGTACCTTAGCTTTGCTTCTCAGCATTCTAAGGTGCCCTCTTGTGGTCTGGAGTGGTAATGAGTATCTTAATGACACTAGCTGGTTTAAGGCACAAATCGAGATTAAGTTTCTGGGTTAACAGCCAGCAAGAGAATCATTACTTGAACTCCAAAAATAATATTCAGATTCACCATTCTGAAAGAATCATGAATCATGGATTTCCTTACTTGACAAGTTATAAACATCTTTAAAAAAAAACAAATGAATAAAAATAAAGTTCAAGTACAATATAATTTTCTGGGATGTATTATTTCCAAGTAAAATTTACAAGATTTTTTTTATTGTTGTTGTTTATAAACTAGATGGTTGTTATTGTTGTTGTTTGTAAACTAGTACCATCATGGAGGCCTGATGTGGTGCTATAGAATAATGTACTGGTCTGCAAGGCCGGTTTGAACCACAAAGTCAGAACCGACTTGATGGCATTTGACAGCAACAACAAAGAATCATCGTGGAGCAGACCTCCTGTGTACTGGGGTCAATTTGGGCAGTCAAGAGTCTTTAAGCTGTTAAAAGGGAAAATCCTGATCATTCCAGATATTATTCAAAGATGGGCATATTAGCGCTGCAAGTTAGTGCATTGGACTGCAAGGTTGGTTTGAACGGCAAGGTCAGCAGTTCAAGCTCACCAGCCACTCCTTGGAAACCATATACAGGGTCACTATGAGTTGGAAATGACTGGATGGCACATAACAACAACAACAGCAACATTAATGAATCAAAGGCTAGTTATTTCACTCACTTCTGCAGATGCTATCCCTCCAGTCCCAACACCTATCTTTCAAACACACAAGACTTCTGTAGTAGTTTGATACACTCTTCTCTATCGTGGGGTGGGGGAAGTTATGCAAAGCACGCATCTTACCAAGGCAACCCTGACGATTTCTCTTTGTACTTAAATGGTAAGATTATATACACTTGGAAGACAACTAGTTATAAGAACCCTATAAACTTACATACCACCTTCCAAACAATGTTCTCCTTCCACCCTTTTCCCCTTCCCAATAAACTGAGACACAGAGTCTGAGACTCAAGAATTATAGCTAGGATTCTAGCCAAAGTGACCAAATTACAAGCAAGGCTTTTGGATCCAAGAAATTTCAAGTAGTATCTGCAGACCTATCATACTCTTCACCCCCACCTACCAAATTGTTGTGTATGTGTATGTGTGTGGGGGGGTGGGGGGAATAGGCATCATCCCACTGATTATTAGGAAACATCTTCTAAAAAAGACGGAGAGTGAAGTGGGTTCTTTTACATACCATGGGGGAGAAAACAAGTGGAGATGATTTATAATACAAAGTGAGACTTTGGCATCTCAAGAGAGGAGAAACACTGGCAGGTGGTGCTGATTTCTGAGAGTTGTTGGGCAAAGTGAGAATGCAATGGGAAGGCTTATCAGAGTAGCAGTTTCATTGACAAGCACCAGGAGAAAGAATCTCAGACAATGAAAGGAGATGTCTGGCTCCTTGTCAAGCTGCTGACCTACTCTTCCCAGGAATAAATGTAACACTATTTTTTAGTATAAGTACGGGGTACTGTCAGTGGGTCCTGTTTTTGTTTTGTTTTATATTTACCTTTGCTTTATTGACTATGCTAAGGTTTTCTTTCTTTTAAGTTTTTATTGTGAATTATGTGATAGTTTACATGGGAGAACACTAGCTTTACATTTGTCCTATCTTATTTCATTTCATTGCAATGATTACAATCCCCTGCACGTATCATCAAACAACCAAAGGGTACACCCCGTAAGCCTGTCCCCCAGCCACCAGCACTCAGCCCCTCTCCCTCACTGAGTCCAGAGTCCCCAACCGCTCCATCTCTCCATGTCATCTCTGCCTCCATCTCTGGCATCACTGCTTCTCTGGATTCGTTTTCTCCCTCAATGGTTCCAGGGACCTCCGCTCCTGGACTGCAAAATCTACCACCACCTCCTTTTGTTACAAAATGTCTACCTTTACATTTCCAACACTCACAGTCAGTCCTGATAGCAATTATTCCCTGTCGAACCATTAAGAATCTTATTCCCATCACCTGTCATCAGCCCCAGCCAGACAGGTTGGAAACCACTCAGTAGAGATTCTACCTTTTGCTGCACCCTCTGGAACTAGGTTCCCTATTGAAAGCTTGTAAACCAGTCACTTCTTGTTTTTGTATCCCCTCCCCTCTCCCCATTTTGGGTAGTCAATGTCTAAGTTGCCCATCCTTATGGACCCTGTGTACCAAGGGGGTGGGAATGATCCTCACTGTAAAGATTTGTTCCCTCCTTTGATCTACTACATCAACAAGCATAGGTCAAGTTCAACAAATTGTAGTGGATTACTCTTTTTTTCCTCTTCTTTCTTCCTTTAGTCATGTTCTGATCATCTAGCCATTGAAGCCAGGTCAAGTGGGTACTATCTGCAAGTATGGGTGTTGTTGTGCATCACCCCTCACTTCATATCAGCTGGATGCTCCACACTATGCTCTGGTTCCCTATGGCCATGTCCCTGCCCCTGGGCCCAGGAGTCCTCAGGTCTCGTCATAGTGCTGGCCAGCCAGGTCTCAATCCAGGTTAATAGGAATCTGTTGAGTGTGGTCAGAGTTAGTTCACAATTTCATCACTGTTTTTCCCCTACTTCCCCTTATTGGTGACCAGTGTGGTCAGCAGCAAGTCCACATGCCTGCTTGTGTATTTCCCTTGAGTTTTAGTCTTGGAAGGGGGTTTGCCCTGAGGGGACCTAACCACTTGTCTCGATGGCTCCTGGGGGAACGACTTGTTTGTTCTTGTAAGTAGTCAGAGTGCCGTTATTGTTTTAATGTTTCCTGCCAGTCTTTCAGAAGGATCTTCTGTTCTTCTAGCCACTCCAGGATGGTCTGCTTGTCCTTTCAACTAGAAATTCCCCACCTCAGAAGATTCTGGATGGGGATGGGTCCTGTTATTTTGTAATGCAAGGGAATTATATAAACCAACAGGGATAAACTGTCAGATATCCAAATGTGACATTAAGGGAAGTTGTAGAATTCTCCTATAAACTGAAAACAGGAATGCTTTATAGATTACTATTTGAAAATAGTTTCATGAATGTACAAATGGATTCCTCCCCCAAACTATGGAAATCAATGATTTTCAAGAATTTCTTCTTAAAGTCTTTCCATTACTTTATAAACCTAGAGATTAATACAAAGTTCCAGAGAACAAAGTACTTTCATAACCATCATTTCATTTACCTTTATGACAACCCTGTAAGCAGTTGTTAGTCCCAACCTTAAAGGGAAACAAATCTGCAGCAGGAGTCGTCAAATGGCTTGCTCTGAAGGTGATGAGAGGAAAGTTAGGAGACAGTACCAAGTCTTGGTAAGAAAACGAGGGATGATGTTCTGATCTCTGCCTACAAATTCGGTAACTGTTCTCATTTCCTGGTGTGGCACTGCAGGATAAAGCACCAGACTACAAGGTCAACTTGAACTTCAAGGTAGGTTGTTCAAACCTACTAGATGCCTCAGAAACCCAAATATGGTCATTGTGAGTCAAAGCCATCTTGATGGTACTTAACAACAACGTGTGTAATGGAAGAGTCTGGTGCCACTTACCAATGAGGATGACACCTGTCAGAGTATGCAATATATGTTATCACAATTAGTATTTATCATTGCTAATATTTAAAACGGAGTCCTGGTGTGGCGCTGTGGGCTAATGCGTCAGACTGCAAAGTCGTTTGAACTGCAAGGTTGGTGGTTCAAGCTCACCAGCTGCTCCTTGGAAACCCTATACAGAGTTGTTATGGGTTGGAATCGACTCAACAGCACTTAACAACAACAATATTTCAAACAGTTGATAGAATCAAAGTAAAGCAACAGCTCTACAGTAAAATCTAAACATCTTTTGGTTGGAGTTATATAAGAAGCATCTTTTTTTAATTCAAAGATTTTGCTTCCTTTTGGGAGACTGTGAAGAAAACTTTGGTTAATTTCACAATGTGTAAAATATCATGGGTTTGCACACGTACAACTATTTTATCGATAGCATTACTAATGACTACTCTCATTCAAAAATTTCAAACCAATCATTCTAATGAAAGTTATTACCACCATCAATGTGGCAAATTATCATTTAAATAAAGAAGGCATGAATACATATGCTAAGGTTCTTGTACATCCATTCAAGTGATCATCATTATAAATGTCTACCCAAGAAATAATTATAAGATTATGTAAGTCACATAATCTTTCTAGGCCTCACTTTCTCATATGCAAAGTGCAGGGAACTGAATGGCATGATCAGCAAGGTTCTGCTGAATACTTAACTTGTGTGTGTTGTTGTTGTTATTGTTAAGTGCCATTGAGTCAGCTTCGACTCATCATGATCCTGTATTGGGTTTCCAAGGACCAGCTAGTGAGTTTGAACCTCTGACCTTGTGCTTCAAACCAGCTTTGCGGTCCAATGCTTTATCCCATCACACCATACCAGAACTCCAGTGTATATGTATACATAGAAATTATATATATGAGAGTTTCAGAAAATTCATGACAAAATTAAGAGAATGAATTTTTCCACTAATGTTTTGAAGCCCTCTCATATACACATACATAAAGAGATTTATCTATCTTTTTTTGTGTGGTGACTTGCACTGAGTTGATTTCATACCCGATGTATAAAGACTAGACCTGCTCCTTAGTGTGTTCATGACAGATTTCCAGGTGTATCTTCTGAGACAACTCTAACAAATAGATTCTAACCACCAACTGTTCATCTAGTTGCCAAGTGCTTAACCCTTTGTTCCACCAAGGGACTCATATATATTTCCTTGACAGGCTAACTCTAAGCCAGTGAAAGTGATGGAAACTTTGACCAGGCTCCTACATTCAAAACTCATCGTGTTGGATTTTTTTTTTTTTTTTTTTTTTTTCATCTTTGACAAAAGTTCTTTCTATGTTTCAGCCTCTCTCTAAATGTGTGTATGTGTGTGTGCATCATCTAAGATGGGACCCATTCTCTGGTTAAACTGAAGGAATTGGCCTCCAACACTACGTATCTTCAGCTGCTTAAAACCTTTAACATTTACTTTCATTTTCATTTCAAGAGAAAAGAAAATAAGTATCTGATCATCTGATCCTTGGAAGAGACTAAGGGATCCATCTGGATGTTGGGAATCTGGTCACTTGCATGTAGGGAAAGCTCACAGGAAGCAAGTTTGAAGTTTTATGGCATTGATTCATTATTTTCTTTAACACATTAAACCTCAGTTCTAAAGCAGATGACCAAGTGTACTGACAACTGAAATCAAGCAACTTCATGACTTCAAAGCCCAGTAGAACCACGTTTCTGCCCTCACTTAACCACAACACTGGGACTGCAGAGAGACACAGATTCTCTGCAGTAACTTGCAACCCCACCATTCAATCAGATCCTTATTGTTGCTGTTAAGTGCTGTCAAGTGGGTTCCAACTGATAGCAATCCTGCATAGGGTTTCCAAGGAGAAGCGGGTGGGTTTGAACTGCTGACCTTGTGATTCACAGTCCAGTGCTAATCCAAATGTGCCACACCAAGAGTCCATTCAATCAGATTAGGGAGTTCAAATGAAGGATATTATTTTTTCCTCAAACAGAGAAACAAAATAAACACATCAAGTACTAACTACCTTAGTTAAATCCTTTGTTGAACTTGCAAATATTTATGAGATAAAAAATAACACATGACCAAATGCTTTGATGTTCTACAAACAAATACTTTCATGTTTTAAAAAACAAAGACTCATTCACCAAAATAGAAATAATGAGCTTTATGAGTAAACAACATGTTGCCAAGCATCCAGAGAGAAATAAAAGGAACAACAGCAATCTAAGGAGAAACAGAACAAAAGTAAGCTAAATATAATACGGAGTTTCTCATTAATCACAGAAGTCTTCCTGGAAGAGGCAGCTTTTACAAGAAAGAGAATCTCCTTTTGCTTTCATAGAGGAAAAATAGTCTGTTTCCACAGATGGCATTCTACAAGCTGGGCGACTTACAAGGCTCATTTATCTCAATTTTATATGAGTCTCATATCGGTTGACTTCTTGATTGGATCTTACTGTTTTATTAGAAAAATTCAAATTGTTCTGTGAACTATATGATCTTAAAATATCTGCTCTATATTCAGTTAGTATAGGGATCCTATTTTCCTTATTAAAATCCAATTCCAGCAATGTTTCTGATCAGAAGCACTGATCAGAATTTTTATCCATTGATTCAAGTCCATGGGAAAATCTGATGTGATTCATAGAAAATCACATTCAGATATTTTTATATTGTTTTCCTAATCATAGCATGACTTAATGTATCAATCAATGCATGATACTCCCTCTTAAATTTAAGAAGGAAGGATTGATGATAATAACATCATTAAATTTTATATACACTTTAGAACACTTCTGCAAACTCTCTTAGATTTGAATTTCACAATATTCTGGTGGGTTAGGTAGACTAAGATATTGTTAATCCTGGTTTATAAGAAAAGGAATGGTGGCCTAGAGAAGGCCCAAGTTCTACAATAAGTCCAAAAAGCCCAAGTTTAGACAACAAGCCAACAGCACAATCAAGTTCTATACTTTTCCCACAATCTCGCATCTATGCTACTGTAAAAAAATAACTCAGAGAAACCACATCAGTGGTAGGTAACAACAGTAGCAAAAACATGAACAGATGTAATTTGTTAAAGTGTGCCAGGCACTGAGTGTGACACATACATTATCTCATTTAATCATCACTTAAAATAACATTATGAGTAGATACTGTCTCATGTTATGGACACAGAGAGCAAGTTTCAGTATGTCTTCTGACATCCATTTTGACCTTTTCCTTCTTTCTTGTCTTCTCAATGATTTTGCTTTCTTCATGTATGATATTCTTGATATCATCCCACAACTCTTCTGGTCTTCGGTTTTTAGTGTTTAATGTATCAAATCTGTTATTCAGATGATCTCTAAATTCAGGTGGGATATATTCAAGGTCATATTTTGGCTCTTATGGACTTGTTTTCATTTTCTTCAGCTTCAGTTTGAATTTGCATATGAGTAATTGATGGTCTGTTCCACAGCCTGCCCCTGGCCTTGTTTTCACTGATGATATGGAGTTTTTCCATCGTCTTTTCCACAGATGTAGTCAATTTGATTTCTATGTATTCTATCTGGTAAGGTCCATGTGTATAGTCATCTCTTATGCTGTCTAAAGAAGATTTTTGAAATGAAGAAATCATTGGTTTTGCAGAATTCTATCATGCGTTCTCCAGCATCATTTCTATCACCAAGGCCATGTTTTCCAACTACTGATCCTTCCTCTTTGCTCCCAACCTTTGCATTCCAATCACCAGTAATGATCAATACATCTTGATTGCATATTTGATTGATTTAAGATTGAAGAAGTTGGTAGAATTCTTCTATTTCATTCTCAGTGGCTTTAGTAGCTGGTGTGTAAATTTGAATAATAGTGGTATTAACTGGACTTCCCTGTATGCACATGGATATTATCCTATCACAGACAGTGTTGTACCTCATGACTGATCGGGATATGTTCTTTTTGACGATGAATGCAACACCATTCTTCTTGAATTTGTCATTCCCAGCATAGTAAACCACGTGTTTGTCAGATTCAAAATGGCCAATACCAGTCCATTTCAGGCCACTAATGCCTAAGATATAGACGTTTATGCACTCCATTTCATTTTTGACAACTTCCAATTTTCCCAGATTCATACTTTGTACATTCCATGTTCAGATTTTCAATGGATGTTTACAACTGTTTCTCTTCATTTTGAGTTGTGCCCCATCAGCAAATGAAGGTCCCATGGGCTTTTCTCCCACAGGTTTTACTCCATTCGCATTATCACAGTCAAGTCTACTTTGTCGCATTTTGTCGCAAGTCTTCCTCAGTCGCATTTTGAGTGCCAGGGTCTCATTTCCCGGCACTATATCTGACAGTGTTTCTCTACTATTCATAAGGTTTTCAGTGTTTAAATATTCGGAAGTAGTTCATCACTCTTTCTTCCTTGTCTGTCTTTGTCTGGAAGCTCATCTGAAACCTGCCCACCATGGGTGATCCTGCTGGTATTTAGAACCACAGTAAGACAAACTGAGAGATGAGTGGCGGCCGTTTAGTTTTAAGTGGAAATTGTCACTTTAAATTTCAAGGAGATGTGGGCCTGCATAGTAGAACCCTCCAGGGGTGGGGGTGGGGTGTACATTCGCTCAGGCATCCCCTCTAGTCACCAGAATGGAGGTGCGCAGACAGTGAGAGACCATTGAACAGGTACCAAAAAAAGAATGTTCACACCTTATCTCTGCAGTTCTGTCAGGCGTTCGTGGCTGTTCTGATCCTTCCCCTGCTTGGTATCTCCCAAGGTGGTGGTTCCAGGAGTAGCTTAGTGTCTTGAATTAGAAAGCAATGGATTTCTTGATTCTGCTACAAATTCCTCTAGCTGTAAGCCTTCCAATCTTCTAAATATTCCTTTATATGTGGTTCAGAGTTCTAGCACCATCCCCTGAGCCTGCTTGGTCCAGTATTCTGTGTTGTTGGTGACGGAGCTCTTCACTGCATGGCTACCCAATCTGCCATCTTAGAATGAGGTCCTTTTTTTCATGGTAAACACTGCTTTATTGGTGGCAGTTAGTACAAGTGAATAAATATTGATCCCCAAAGAAGAGCTGGTATTTATCAGATTGCTGGTCCATAGAGCTCTGAATTAAACTAAACCAATTGCTGGAATGATAAATTGAAGTCAATCCTGCTTCTTGGGAATGATGCCATAGCCAACTGATATATGGCATACGCTGTTCCACCAACTGTAGGAATCATGGCAGCTCTATACAGGAGGACATCAACTGCCCCAGCCTTTAGATGCACTGGAATTCCATTATCCTCCTGAAATAGTTTTTGTTTCTATGGAACTTTATTTTCAAATGGTCTGCAGGAAGCAGTACTTATGGTCCTTTGGGCAATCTGATGAAGAGCCAACAGATTCCGCAGCATACTGGCTCTGTTTCTCCCCACCAACCGCTAAAAGTTGTTGTTTAGCTTTTAATGTCAATTGTTAGTGTAAATTTTCTAAGAGCAGGGATCTTTTTTGCCCCCTCCAAACATACCTCAAGTATTCATACAGTTCTATCTAATAGAAACTTTTGTGATGATGAAAATGTTTTGTCTGCCCCATCTAATACAGTAGCTATTAGTCATAAGAGGAACACTTGAAATGTGGCCAATGTAACGGAAGTAATCCATTTTTTATTGTATTATTTTAATTTAAATAGCCACATGTGCCTAGTGGTTATTATACTGTAAGGAGTGGTTATTATACTGTAAGGTAAAGGCTTAGAACAATGTGTAGCATAAATAAACTCCCATTAAATATTTGGTAAGTGAATACACTCATAAATACACTAACCAGACCTATTTTCCATAAAACCTAAGGACTACTCCCATCAAATACAAATGAAATTTGATACTTTATTCCACCAGAATGATTAAAATTAAGAAAACAGCCTGAAAATTCAGAAAATATGACTAAAATAGCCAGCACACAGTTCTCAAACTGTTGGCTTCTTTTTAACACTGTGATTTGAAAACTTCCAAAACATTTTTTTTTTTTGAAAGAGAGAAAGCAAACCAGCAGCGCAGCAAATAATGAATTCCCATGTAGATCTCTCTCTATATATATATATCTATAGGTAGTGGTTACGAATCGGGCTGCGAACCTTAAGGCCAGCAGTTCGAAACTACCAGCCGCTCCGCGGGAGAAAGATGAGGCGTTCTGCTCCCGTAAAGATTTACAGCCTCGGAAACCCTGTACAGGGTCGCTATGGGTCGGAACCGACTCGACGGCACTTAGCAACAACAACAACATAGATCTATAGATATAGATATATACACATATATATAATTACAACTATTATGATAATCACGCAATACCTTTTTGGCCTTGTTTTTTTTCTCATAGGCCTCTGACAAGGGTTTTTTCTTCTGCTGAGTTGTGTCTTTGGAGAATAAATACTCAAATTCACTAGGGTCCCGAATATCAGGTTCTTCTAAGGATTCCCACAACGTTGGGGCAGCATTTTGGCTTAAAAAAAAAAGATAATTACAAGTTAAACTTAAGAACCAAAATAGAGGAGGGTACAAAACAATAAAAATGGTTTCAATTCATTTTCCTAAATGCATTTTTAAAAACACATAAAATTGTAACAAATTTCAAAGAAAGTTTCTTTTCACATTATAAACTTCTTTGTTAAAGTAAAATATACTATAGGATACTAAAGCAAACACACATTCCCAAAAAAGGATCTGGAGGAATCGATATAAACCAAGATAGAGATCTAGAGATATTCTGCAATATGACTTCTAGGGAGGCAGGTTGTGGGACGCACGCACACTTGAGACACTGACTAAATATTCTTGCATAGACTGAAAATGGAGTTGTATAAGTAAAGATGAGATCCTCTTTGGATCTTTTCCTACTAGTTGTCAATATGGTTTGAGGATTAGCTCAGGTCAACTCAGCACAGAACCTTCAACGTGTGAACAGCTGTGCCCATTTTAAAATAATTGACCTTCCTCCCACGCCAAAAAAAAAACAACCTCAAAACAATAACAAGAAAATCAAATAAAAAACCTCTTCCGTAACACCATCCCCCAAAAGGATTTCAACTAAAGCAGCCATGTGGGAAAAGACTGTGTTTTTTGGTTTTGTCTTCCAGAGACTGGAGAGCCTTCATTTTGAAGTAGAGAGAAGGAAGATGCAGAAAATTCCAAAGCAGAGAAATTCCTGCTCTCCATTTCTTCAGTCAGGAAACATCTTCCAAATGTCTATTTTTCTTTTCATCATTAAGAAAAAACAAACATGTTAAATGCCCATGTTGTTGTTGTTGTTGTTAAGTGCTGTCAAGTCATATAGGGTTTCCAAGGAGCAGCTGGTGAGCTCGAACTGCTGACCTTGCAGGTCAAATGGCTTTGCAGTCTGGCACATTAACCCACAGTGCCACACCAGGACACTAATGTCCATGGAAAGAAAAAAAGGTCTCATCTTCACATTTACTGTTTTTAAGACATAAGCATATGAAGTTAAGATCTAAAGTACCTAAGTGTCTTTATCTTCATTACAGTACATATTTTCTCACTCTACAAAAACTTTAAAAAAATACAATTATATGGGATGGCCCACACATTTTTTTGAATATAAAAGACAATTTTCTTATTCAAAATTGTTGGCAAAGCTGACTTTTCAGATCTGTGTGTTTACACTTGGCTATAGGCCTATCCTGCCTATGAGATACAACATTTTGGCTCTGATTACATTTGCTTTTTCTTTCCTTCATTAAAAAAAAATTTTTTTTCTAACATTTTAATCTTTTAGGCATACAAACACACACATACAAGGGATTTCAAAACAGGTCATGGAAAATGGCATAGAAAAAGAATGGAGTTTTTTTCATGAAATCTCTCTCTCCCTCTCTCTCTACATATAGATAGATATAGATATATAGATATAGATAGATAGATATATGGAGCTCTGGTAGTTCAGTGGTTACGAATTGGGTTGCGAACTGCAAGGTCAGCAGTTCGAAACTACTAGCTGCTCCGCGGGAGAAAGATTAGGCTTTCTGCTCCCATAAAGATTTACAGCCTCAGAAACCCTGTTCAGGGTCGCTATGGGTCAGAACTGACTCCATGGCACTTAACAACAACAACATATATATATGCACATGGTGGCACCATATGATAAGCACTGGTCTATGGTTTGAGCCCTCCAGCTACTCTGCGGAAGAAAGACGAGGCGTTCTGCTCCCTCAAAGATTCATTGTTGTTTTTACGTGCCATCAAGTTGGTTTCCACTTATAGCGACCCAATATAGGGTTTCCAAGGAGCTAATGGTGGGTTTGAACCACTGACCCTGTGGTTGTCAGCCCAGTGCTTATCCTATTGTGCCACCAAGACTCAAAAATTTAAAGCCTTGGAAACCAGATAAGGATAGCTGTGAGTCGTCGGAATGGACTCAATGGCACTTAACAACACGTGTGTGTGTGTAAAACATAAAGGGTCCTTGTGGTACAATAGTTAAGCAATTTTCTACTAACAAAAAGTTCGGCAGTGAGAACCTGCCAATAACTGCACAGGAGAAAAGATTTGACGATCTATGCTGTACGGATAGCCTTTTGGGAAGTTCTACTCTGTCACACAGGGAATTACACACAGTTGGAATTACTTGATGGCACACAACAGATACAATATACATAAATTATAAAATATAATATAATAACTGCCTGGGAAATCTTCATCTGACCCAAGGGCTAGAGGTTTTGCAATGAAGTGCATCTATTTGGTCCTTCTTCAGTCATGCACCTCTTCCACTTTGTTTGTTTTTTTTAACAAACACGTAAGTCCTTGAATCTAAGTGTTTACCTCAGCTGTACTGAGAAAGGGAAATCTTGATTGGGACTGAAAGGCCAGTAAGTTGGGAGCATGCAGCAGGTTAAAGTCGGCTAGTCTGAGCTCACAAAGTTCTGAGCAGCTAGCTAAGGTGACTGTGGGAAGGAGGAGTTGATACAATTCCAATTGCACCCATTCCCCTGTTCTTGCACCTGTATTGTTTGGCCCAAGCTCCATGCACTCTGAACTCAGGCCAGGAAGACTAGTGTCGATAATTCACTCATGTTCTGGAATAAACTGGCTTTGGGATCAAATTGAGCACCTCATTACCATTTACAAAACTGATTCTATGCTTATTTCAAACACTGAATAAAAGAACTTTGGAACAGCACCTCTCCAAGAGTTGAGGGTAGCTTTCATTGAATGGAGCAATACTGGAGGACCCTGGAACAAGGCTTACAACAAGCCTTCAATTACAATGGTCAATTGTTTTCTAATCACTGAACTCAGCATTCTTGTTCAAATGAAAACAAACAAAAAGGAGGAAGAGCAAAAGAGGCAGGAGAGAAAAGAGGAGGAAGAAGAAAATACTTTAAGGAAGTAAAAAAGATAGTTTGATGAAGATCCCTTTTTCTTCAACTAATTATAACTTGCCCATTGTAGAAAGCAGGTATCAGTCACCAAAGAATGCAAAATGGAAAAACAAAACGAAACAAAAAACAAAATAAAACCTGTTCATGATGATTTTGCAAAGCAATCTAAGATGATGGACCTAATAAAGAAAATCTGTATTCTGCCTCCAAAACATCAAAATGTATAATGTGTCCATTATACAAAGTATTTAACCCTTTGAGTGCATGAACTATTAAAGACCATTTCACCTGCTTTATAAGGGCACACACAACAAAGTAAGTTTACCTTTTTTCACAAATGAATAGTAATGCCTGGGAGCTTTAGATCATCGGAGTTCAAAAGAAGCACCAGTGCTTCTTTTCTACTAAGAGGTACAAAAATATTTTGATGATCCATAATTAATCAGAGATTTAATGTGTGATGCCAGGAAGAAGCTGAAATCTTCACACATGAGAGAAGGGAATCCCCTCATTTTACATCTCAAACCTCAAGCTCAAAGCTGACAAGTTCACCATGCAGGATGCTCCTGATAGCGTGGGGAGGAGAAGTGATGTACAAGCATTCTGCTGTAGCGGAAGCCCTAGACTTAGGTGAAACCAATTAAAGCTTAAGTATTGAATTGTTTTCCTTCTCAAATGGCAAACTACCTGAGGAGGGAAACAGGCAGACAAGGATTATCTCATCTCTAGCTTGCCTTTCTACTATAATGACTAGGGGCAGAAGGGCCCTATTTCCCTGCAGTACTGTCATTACCCTGCTGCTATGGTCTATAGTGTTCATTGCTCAAAGAAGTCTCAAGGGGAACACAATGGCGGAAGGGTAGTGGACCACAGGTGTGGGACAGCTCCATGCAGCCCGAACTTTCCACTTGAAGACTGACAGGTGGGATTCGTCATCTTAGAATGACTGGTTACTAATTTGAGAACACTAATAAGGCAACATGACTCAAAAAAATACTCTGGGAAATTCTTAGGAAGTGTCATCTGAGTTTTGAATAGGAGAAAGGGGCATACTCATACTTCAGTTAATGGTAGGAGCAATTTCAAGATCATCTTATATGTTTTTTAACCATTCTTCTGGGAAATTAAAAAAGTATCAGGATTTCCATTAATAAACTCTTGGCCATTCTTTTTTGGTGAGAGGCAAGGGGATGCTTAATCAACTTAGTTTATAATATAGTTAGATTTAAAGGTATTCCCCAGTACTCTTATAATGATTTCCAGTTGCTTTACTTAATTGTGAATAGCATGTTATTTTGCTCAGTATAACTCCTGCCCCCTAGGAAATTTCTATATAAATTGACCTCCACACTTTGATTTGGGGGCTAAGTTAAAAAAATGAAGTTTCTCAAAATGTGTTCTGTATTTGCTGTTCACTGCAAACAAATGAACTTCTAGACGACAGAATGGTTATGAAGCAATGTGACAGCTCACACTTGTCTTCCTGAGAGGCTCACAGTGGAGGCAGAGCAGCTCAGTTTCAAATCTGTTTAAATCAGGCCATGAACTGTTTAATTCTAGATCCACCCCTCATGAGAATTTACATTTTCACCCCAGATACACTGTAACAGAATCTACATTTGATAACACTTCCTCAGGTGATTCTTATGTGCGTATAAGCGCTAGATGAGCATCTATAAAAATCACCTGGAGATCTTGTTAAATTGCAGATTCAGAATATCTGGGGTGAAAAGACACATTCTCAGCAGGGGTTCAAAGTGGAAGTTTGAACCCCTGGATTGAATGGAAGTTTCCAAACAACCACATCTTGCTGCCTTACAGACCCAGCTAAACAACTTACACAAATGCAAAACGCTAGCTAGCTATCCAAACATCAATACTTTCTCTGAAAGGCAAGAAGAGAAAGGAAACAAGATGTGAGTGCATTTAGCAGTTAGAGAAACCAGAGTTCAAGTGGAAAATTTTTATATTTTGAAATTTCTATCTGGCCTTGAAGTACAAAGACTCAGCTACATCTGGTTCTTTTCGTTAAAAAAAAAAAAAAAAAAGAAAATACACTATTAAGTATACAGACCATATGGCTAAGGATGCTATCCAAAGATAAGACAATCATAAAAGATACACTAGCAATTTTCCGTAAACCTGTTATACTGATTCAGGCTCCATTTCTTTATGATTACTCACTAATGGCAGGGATGTTGAAGAAGTCCAGTCCTAGCCTAGCCCTGGCCTCAGTTCCAGTCTGTAAAATGGACCATTTCTATTATAGAAAGATCTGAGACTAAAAACATCATCTCTTCCAACATTAAACCATAGGGAAGTTCTGATTGAGACAGACTTTTCTCTCAAACACTTCAGCCTTGCTTATCCAGGGCATTCATTATACCACATTTCCCTATAAGTGCTGTACTTAGTAAATACTGAGCTGTCAAGAGTGAAACAGTACTTGGGAAAATTTCTGGGAATTCAAAAGCTATGAATGGGCAAGGGGAGTTTAGCTTACCTCTTATCACTTATTTGTATTCTAGTCCAGTACAAAGGCTTCATGGGACAACTGGGCTCAATGGCTGGCTTTCGAGGACACTGGCTGGAAGGAGGCCCAATTCCAAAGAAAAGTCCAGGTGGAGGTGGGGGTGCAATTCCCGGGGGTGTTGGAGCAGGAGGAGGTCCCCCACTGGCAGGCAGAGGAGGTACATTAGGAAGTGGGGGTGGAGGAGGAGGCAGGGGAGGTCCAGCACTTGGAGGTAGCGGTGGTGGTGGAGGGGGCGGTGGTGGTGGTCCAGCACTCATAGATGGTGTAGGAGGGGCTAGTGGCAAAGTTCCAAGTCCTGGCGGTAGGGGAGGAGGTGGAGGTATGAGGGCTGGTAGAGGTGGGGCAGGAGGGGCAGGCGCTGCCTTCTGAGGATTAGATGAGCCACTTTCCACAGACTGAAGTGGCGCAGGGGTGTCTTTGTTTTCATTTGGGGGAGAAAGCTGGCTTAACGAGGATATATTGAGCTTTTTGGGTACTATTTGGTTACTTCTGGTTGTCTTGCTTTCACCTTCGCAGGGTTTGAGGAAGGTCTCCCTGTCTGTCTGGATGCACACATTTCTGTAGGTCTTTGGAAGACAGTCATCATCAGTGGAGATGCATGCATCTTTCATCTCTTCACACCCACCCCGCCATCGGTGTTCTAACTCATGCTTGAGATTCTTAATGGTTTCTTCTAGTCTTGTTGTGATCGCTGCGTGCTCGCCCCGAATATGAAAGGCTCGAAGTTCAAATTGGGCCTGGAGGGAAATCAGTGGGGGGAAAAGTTAAGAGTTTATTAAAAGAAAAAAGATAAATAGCAAAAAGAAAAAGAAAAACATCACTACTCTTGTGCCACCCAAGGAGCTCTGGAAGCATAATGGTTACGAATCGGGCTGCGAGCCATAAGGTCAGCAGTTCGAAACTATCAGCTGTTCCGCAGGAGAAAGATGAGGCTTTCTGCTCCGGTAAAGATTTACAGCCTCGGAAACCCTGTACAGGGTCGCTATGAGTCGAAACAGACTCCGAGGCACATAACCACCACCACCTGTGCCACCCTGGCTGGACTAGGCCACTTAAACACAGGGACATTCTTTCACGAATCCAAACGGGTATAAATTTCACTTTATGAATTTTCCAGGGACTTAAATAGTTGAAGTAGGAGAGTCATTTCATCCAATTTGAATAATTACCGTGGATTAAGGTTTAAAATAAAACTTGTCACCTAAGAACTTTCACCTGGTTTTAATATCAAATACAAACAAAACTTAATAACGGATTGGACATGCTTGAATATATCTTTTTAAACTATTGGCTTGCATTTGGAAAAATTAAACTATTAAAAAAATAGGTTTGGAGCTGCCATTCTCATAGTCATCTCTAGGATGTTTGCCTTTATGGGATTTCCAGGCCAGTACAAAAGCTGCAGAGGAGGAACCGAATTACATATGTATTTTATTAAAAATTACCATATCAAAGCTCCCCAGGATCAGTATTTTTGTCTTTTTCATAATCATTTATTCTATACCAATAAGTAATAAAAATGCATATAAATCCTGAGTATATTAAAGTTTGCTATTTTACTCCCTTCTACATACCTAGCATTTTAACCTCTATTTATTTAATAAGACACCAGCCTCCTCATACATATTCCTTCAGTTATTTCAATACTTTGAGTCTATGGTTTTATACTTATTAGCAAAGAGCTGGTGTACTCTCAGTAATTAGCTAGTTTATTTTCCAGCGTTCAAGGCTGTTTAGCCTATTACAGTTAAGTAGGAATCAAATTTATAATTTTATGAGTTTCCCAAATCCAATTGAACAGTAATTAAACATTTTGAGTGCATTTAATTTCTGCCTCCATCATCAGATTACAAACTTCACAAGATGTAATCAGTGGTGACAGTATTTGCCTTTACTTCTGTATCCCAGCACAGCGAGTATGTAGCATTATATATGGCTAGAGCTCTGCTCACCTTCATTTCTTCAAGAGTCATCCGAAGGCTAGCCAAGACATTTCTAAACTATAATTCCAGGCCCCAAATACTTAAAACACAAAAGTATAAACAAGTGCAGATTCCCTTTTCATTGTAAAAGTAAAGAAATATTTTTGTTGATAAGTGCCACTGAGTTCTGATTCATAGAGAACATGTATAGGGTTTCCAAGGCTATAAATCTTTGCGGGAGCAGAAAAATTCATATTTCTACCATAGAAGAGACTTGTGGGCATGAACTGCCAACCTTGAAGTCAGAAGTCCAGTGCTTATCCTGAAGTCACCACACTATCCAAAAGCCTAGTAGGGCAAGGTAAGACCATTATAAACAAACATTTGAATGATTTTACTTTAACTAGGCTTGCCTTTTATCATCGTCATTCTCATGAACCAGTTCCCAAATAGCTGTAATCAACAGAATTTAGAGACAAAGTTTTTTTTTTCTGATTATAATCTCTCTATATGGTATGGAGACAAGGCAGACTGGAGCCAATGCTGAAAGAGTTAGAGAGCTCAGGGTCCCATATATTTCTCAAATAGCACAGGGTGCTAAATGCCTGAGTTTTGCATTCATACTATCTGGTTCACATCCTGGATTAGTCAATTACTAGTTCTATGTCCTTGAACAGGGAAATCTGGGTCTTCAAACAAAGTGTCCTAAGTGTAAAATCAGGATAACAGTGAGCCATCTCTAGTCTTCTATAAAGGTAAAATGAGATACTTCATGCAAAGCAATAGACCTTACTTCCGGACCACAGTAAATTAAGAATACTGCTGTTAATGAACATATTAAGAGTAAAAGGCTAACCAAATTTTAATTATAATCATAAAATTCAAATAATTCTACCTTTGTTTAGTGATGTGCATAAAACTAGGAAAAGCTTAATCAGAATAAGTAACACACTACACACAGAGTTTGCTGAGCCTTTCATAAATTCCATTATCAATTGCACAAAAGGTACCTTGAAGCTTCATTCTGTGATCAAGATAGTCTTTGTTTCTCTCTCCCTTTTCCCCACAACCAAGCCTTGATTTCCTCCCTGAACTATTGGTCAAACACTTAACCAAATTTTAACAATTAGTTCAGTTCTGCCACAATAAAGTTAAACTCTTGGTTGCTATTCCCAACAAAATTTTCTTCAAAATTTTTAAGAAGGTAAAGATTCCTACAATTTTGATAAGCCAATAATTTTGCCCAGTATTCAACGTCTTAATGATATGAAAAGTTGCAAAGGCATGTTCCACAGAAAACTTTTCCTTCACCAGACAGCTGACCTGTATCTATAGTAAAAGACTTAGTCTTCACCTCTCATCATTTCTACCTCTCAAGCATGTGTCTGCTGAAGCTGCTAAAACTGGTGTGTAAACCTATACATTATTTTAATGGCTGAAAATTAATGCCTTTATTTATTTAGTAGAGCATAATTTGACCTTTCTGTGCCTCTGCTTTCCATAAGCAAAATGGGAATAACCAAATCCTTCACTTCAGGGATGTTATGAGAAAGTGACCACCTATGTAAAACAACATGTAAGAGAGCATTCGGAGCACCGTAAGTGCTATCAAAGTTTGCTACCATTATTATTGTCTCTTTGCTGTCAGATCATAGAGGCAAGTGGACACATCAACTTGCTTGGAATCCTCAGACTGCTTTAGGACCATGTTCTATCTGCACTGTTCTGTCCATCTAAAGCAAGAATCATTTGTTAGCTGCCACTGAGTTGGCCCCAACCCATGTACAACTGAACAAAACTCTGCCCAGTCTTGCATAATCCATCTCCTTGATAGGTTATGAATTGAATCATTATGATTCATAGGGTTTTCAGGGATTGATTTTTAGAAGTGGACTTCCAGGCATTTCTCCCCCAGTTTGTCTATGTGTAGAAACACCATTGAAATCTGTTCAGGATCCTAGCAACATGTAAGCTTTCATGAAGAGATAGGTAATGACTACATATGAGGTGCACGGCAAGGAATCAAGCCCAGGTCTCTCCAGGAAAGGAGGAGAGAATTCTACCTCTGAACCACCACTCTCTCATAAGCAGTGAGAGATATAAAAATCTTCCTTTAAACCCAACTAGATATCACCCTTTCTCATCTTCTCTCTTTTCCTTCACAGCAGAGATTTCTGAAAAACCACTGAAATGTTATTTTATCTAATTTCTCTTCCAACCACTTCTTAAACAATTACAAAGGCTTTCCATCTCCACTGCCTCATTGAAGCGCCATGGTTTTATTGACACAGTTGTTCAGTATTTTAAGTAATTGCTCCCTCTGTCACAGTTGTTAAACTGTGTTTAACAGTTTAATACATTCTCCCCCTATTTCCCTTCTGGTTTCTCTAGTCAACCTGTGAACTCTCTTCCTCTATACCCCTCAAATGTTCCCAGGCATTTTCCTCAGCATATTTTCCTTCTCACACTACACAGTCTCACTGGGTAACCTCATATGCTATATGCTGGTCACAGTTGTACCCAACATGCTAATTCCAACTGTCCCTTGGAGTGATCTTTATGTTTAATAACTCATTTCAGACATGGTGAAAACCTCAGTGTGTTCTTCTTCAGAAATTCCTACTTGTAGCCAATGGCTTCCTCATCCCCCCTGCCAAGTCAGTGCATCTAGAAATATGAATCCACACTAAATTCCTTGCTTGCTCTCACTTCCCACATGTTACTTGTCAATGAGTTCCACTGATCTCTCTGATCCATTCATTCTTTTCCATCCCACAGCCTCAACCTTTCATCACTGGGTCCTCTTCATCTGTACAGTGGCAAGAGTCTCCTAATTTTCCTGAATCCAGAGGGATTTCTTTTGTTTAACTTTTTATTATGAATTAGCTGAAAGTTTACAGAGCAGATGATCAGTTTTATAATCAACAAATCACACACTTTGTTTCAACTCATTGATTAATAATCCCCTCATTGTAACATCACCATGGAACTCTGGTATCTTAGTGGTTACGAATCCAGCTGCTAATCTCATGATAAACAGTTCAAAACTACCAGCTGTTCTGTGGGAAAAAGATGAGGCTTTCTGCTCCCATAAAGATTTACAGCCTCAGAAAACCTGTACAGGGTCGCTATGAGTCGGAACCAACTCCACGGCACACAACAACAACATTGTAACATCATTGAGCCTATTTTCTTTTTATGTTTCTTATTTCCATTCATTCTTTCTAACCCAAAGGAATTTAAAAAATATATTATTTCTATTCCTTTGAACCAGCTAATAGTAATTTTTTTTTTAACTCTTCTAATCTGTTTTTGCCTATTTTCTCCCTCTTCGATTCAGATATGCCCTGGATTCCTATCTTTAATAACTTTTTACTTCTCCAAAGGCCATGCTCTTTCATACATGTGAATTTCAGAATGGATTGTTCTTTTCAGTACCTCTCTGCTGCAAACATCTAAAGTAAGGAGACAAGATTACTACACATAGATTCAATGAATGGCTTCCTCAATACCAGTATTCAATGATGTGGAGAGAAATACAATATAAAGGAAACCAATGAATTTCCATCTACACCAATATGCTGAGATTACACAGCGAAACTCTTTTATAAAAAATAATAAATCATTCCAATTTTGTCTTGGTTGTGTTCCTGAGCTGAGCATTTCATAGTAACTCAACATGATTAAAATAAAAAGCACTTCATTTGTTCTCCATCTACTCATATCCTTCAGGAGGAAGATGCAGCTGTCTGCTCCTATAAAGATTTATATTCTAGGAAACCCAATTCTAATGAGTTGGAACTGATTCAAAGGCACTGGGCTTGGTGGCTCTTTTCCTATCAATTGTTTCTAATTGTGCTTGACTCTGTAGCCAATTAGGCATCCCAAGTCCATGTATTCCTAACATTTTATCCTTTCTGTTAATTTTCACCCTCTACTTTGAAAAACATATTGCATTGGGCAAATCTGCTGCACAAGACCTTTTTAAAGTGTTGAAGAGCAAAGATGTCAGCTTGAGGACTAAGGTGAGCCTGACCCAAGCCATGGTATTTTCAATAACTTCATATTCATGCTAAAGCTGGACAATGAATAAGGGAGACCATAAAAGAATTGATGCTTTTGAGCTATGGTGTTGAAGGAGAATATTGAAAGTGCCATGGGCTGCTAAAAGAACCAACATATACGTGTTGGAAGAAGTGCAGCCAGAGTGCTCCTTGGAGGCCAGGATGGCCAAATTTTGTCTCTCATACTTCGGACATATTGTCAGGAGGGACCAGTTGCTGGAGAAATATGTCATGTTTGGTCGGGTGGAGGGTCAGAGAAAAAGAGGAAGACCCCCAGCGAGATGGAATGGCAATATGGCAGCATCAATGGGCTCAAGCGTGGTAACATTAGTGTGGTTGGCCCAGGACCAGGCAGTGTTTTGTTCTGTTGTGCATAGGGTTGCTATGATTTGGTACCGACTTGATGGCACCAAACAACAACACAACAACAACTCCTGGAGCAGCAGCGGAGGATCAACACTGGATTACAAACCACGAGGTCAGCAGTTTAAACCCACCAACTGTTCCTCAGAAACCCTATATAGGGTTGCTACTAATAAGAACCGACTCAACAGCTTTTAACAACAATAATTTTGGTGGTTGTTGTTAGGTGCCATCGAGTTGGTACCAAATCATAGCGACCTTATGCACAGCAGAACAAAACACTGCCCGATCCTGGGCCAACCTCACTACTGTGGCCATGCTTGAGTCCATCGAAGCTGCTACTTGGCCAATCCATCTCACTGGGGGTCTTCCTGTTTTTCTCCAACCCTCTACCTTACTAAACATGATATCCTTCTCCAGTGACTGGTCCCTCCTGACAATATGTCCGAAGTATGAGAGACAAAATTTGGCCATCCTGGCCTCAAAGGAGCACTCTGGCTGCACTTCTTCCAACACGTATATGTTGGTTCTTTTGGCAGCCCATGGCACTTCCAATATTCTCCTCCAACACCATAACTCAAATGCATCAGTTCTTCTACAGTCTTCCTTATTTACTGTCTAGCTTTCACATGCACATGAGGTTATTGAAAATACAATGGCTTGGGTCAGGCTCACCTTAGTCCTCAAGCTGACATCTTTGCTCTTGAACACTTTAAAAAGGTCTTGTGCAGCAGATTTACCTAATGCAATATGTCATTTGATTTCTCAACTGCTGCTTCCATGAGTGTGGATGGTTGATTCAAGAAGAATGAAGTCCTTGACAATTTCAATCTTTTCTCCGTTGATAAGAATGTTTTTTATTGGTTCAGTGGTGAGGATTTTTGTTTTCTTTACATTGAGATGTAATCCATACTGAAGGCTGTGCTCTTTGATCTTCATCAGTAAATGTTTTCAGTCTTCTTCACTTTTAGCAAGCAAGGCTGTATCATCTGCATATCATGGGTGTTAATGAGTCTTCCTCCAATCCTGATGCCACATTTTTCTTCATAGAACCCAGCTTCTCGGATTATTTGCTGAGCATACAGCTTGAATAAGTGTAGTGAAAGAATACAACCCTGTCACACACCTTTCTTAATTTTAAACCATTCAGTGTTCCCATGTTCTGTTTGAAATGCCTCTCGATCCATGTACAGAATCCTAATGAGCACAATTAAGTGTTCTGGAATACTCATGCTTCACAATGTTGTCCATAGCTTGTCATGATCCATACCATGATTTTGGTTTGTCCTCATAAAAGTGATATGCTTTTGTAAACCATTTTGAATATAATGATTCCACACAGCAGATAAAGCTAAATTCTTTTCATGATATTAACGGCTTTTAAAAACCTAGTCTCTGCCTAAATTTTCAGGTTCATTCTCAGACACTTCCCACACTGCCTTACCATATTGTATCACTATAGACTCTCATCATATGATCAACTCCCACATCTTTAGGATTTTGCACATACTGTTTCTTCTAACACTCTTTCTCTCAATCTTTACCCAATGAAAGCTTCAAGGAAAGTTGGATGGAGTTCTAATGTAACCTTCTGGCTTAAAGTTTCCAAGACTCTTCTCAACAAAAGTTTTCCCTTGCTGTTGTTGCCAAATAATTTTCTAGGATCACACTGCATTGTATTTATGTTTATCTTCTTTGTAAATCTAAAATCTACAGGAGTATGAGATCACACCTTCCTTATTCATATTTGAACTTCTAGAATCTTACACACTGCTTTGTTAGTGATTCACAAATGCATCCTGAATGGAATTCAACTGAATTCTTTATGTTTAAATCTTAAGACGTCCTATCTCAACGTTTGTGTTACCTATCCAACTAGACTATACTCTCCTTTCTCTGCCTTCCCCCAAACAAAATAAAACACGAAACACAGAGATGTGGTCCCTTTTCTCTTTGTTAGTCAGATGCATAAACTGTAAAATTAGTTGCTGTCAAGACAATTTTGACTCATGGCAAATAGAACTGTACTATATATGACTTTTAATGGTGGATTTTTTAGAAACAGATCACCAGGCTTTCTTTCTGAGGTGCTTCTGGGTAGAAAGTGACCTCCAACATTTAGATTAGCAACAGAGTAGTTAACCCATTGGCACTCAAACTGCATAACCATTGTTGTTGCTAAGTGTCATCCAGTTGGTTCTGACTTTTAGAGACCATGTATAGGGTTTCTGAGGCTGTAAATCATTGCAGGAGCAGAAAACCTCATCTTTCTCCCATGGAGCAATTGGTAGGTTTGAACTACCAACCTTGTGGTTAGCAGTCCAATGCTTATCCTACAGAGCCACCATTCTCCCTCATAATTGCTAATGCTAGAAAATTCAGATAGCAAATTCAGGTGTTTTTGTTTTTTAATGCAGGCATTTTTAACACTTGAGGTTGATCCTGTTATGTTTTAGCAATTCAAAATACTTATATACATACATGGTTTAGCTACAGAAAGTGCAAAGGCTGCTCCCATAAGTGTAATAAACTATACAGCAGAATTGGACTGCATTTGTGATTCTATTCTAACTAAGAATTGCACTCCAGGCAACACTCCCCAGGCTCCTTGGGGGCTGGTCCTCCCTTTCCCCTACCAAATCCTCATTATTTTTTAATATCCTCCACATTACCACTGCTTAGCGATATGATCGACGGAACACACTGTACTGAAACCCAAGCAAGAGAGGGAGACTTTTGCTTGTCTGGTCCCCACAAGCACATCTGTCAAAAAAGAAGGTGGAAAAGTGCCTACTGATGAAAGACAGCATGTTGGTGCCAAACACGGTGGAAAAATCATCCACTGGCATTTTATTATGAACATTCTCTCCCAGCGATGCTGCCAGAGCCAGTTAAAAAACAGGTTATCTGACTAAGTCAACCTTTTCCAGGGACTTATCCAACGCTGTATCCCTAGGTCAGGGAAAGCTAGACAATTTCATGAAGCTGTGCAGAAACACAACAGAACATAATTGTTTCACAAGAGTGTATGTACTGTGAGCAGCAGGAAGAAAAACAACGGAACTTTGTAGGATTCAGTTCTTACAGCATGCTTGGTGAGAGAAAGAAGATGGTGCTTCTACGATTTTCATTGTGATCACCCAGTTTTTTCTGTTTTGTTTTTGAATGCTATGCAAAAGATTTCAATAATCCGCTATTTAATTAGCTTACACTATAAAATAAAAACAAAAACCATTTCACGTTCATGAAAAGAATGACACCAAGTTTAATGAAAACCTTATAAACACCTGGTTTTATTGTACTATTTATCAATGCATATTTTATTCTTATCAGAAATTAAACCAGATCATGTTAGAACTAAAAGGGCATCTCAAGAACACTTGAAAAACATGAAGCACATCTGGTACATCACTGAAGAGCTTCATAAGAAAGAGAAATGAGACCAGAAAGGGAGTACAAAGCAATTAAAATCATAAAATAGCACTTAGGTTGATTCTGGAATCAAACCAATGCTGCAATTCTAGAGAGCACAAAGTTCAATTACACAAAAGTTGTTTTTGTTTGTTTGTTTTTAAGGTAATTGTTGCCCAGGCTGATAGCCATAAAGACGGGGATGGAACGGACAAGGAATAATTATTTCAGACACTGTCTGCTACGTGTCTTCATTTAATCCTTGCAAAACTCTAAAGTAGCTGTCCTAGGGAAATAGTACTTTATATGAGATACCACAGTTGGAAAATGGTGATAACAGAGTTGAAATCTTGGTTATTTGATATTAAAATGCATATTTTTTCTACTTTACCATTTTGAATTGACCAAATGACCATTCACTTGATATTGGGTAAATTAATATTACTATTTGCTAATTATAATTATTATAATTATAGTGGAGTCCTGGTGTGGTGCTGTGGGTTAATGCACCAGACTGCAAAGCTGTTTGAATTACAAGGTCGGCAGTTCAAGTTCACCAGCTGCTCCTTGGAAACCCTATACAGGGTCGCTATGGGTCGGAACCAACTCAATGGCACTTCACAAAAACAACAATTATAATAATGATTATAATGGCTAATTATAATAATGATTATAATAATTATAATGGCTAGTAACATTGTACATCACTTATTGTTTGCAATGCATTTATATCTCATTAGTGCATAAAATTATAGCAACAGCCTTTGAAGTTTCTGGTATTTCCAGGTGAGGAAAGGAAGGCACAGAGAAATTAAGGAAAATGCTGATATATAGAGAGACTCAAATGCAGACCTTTCCATTCTAACTCTAGGGCTCCTTTGGCACTGCCATGGATCTGCATAGTTAATAATCCTTCCCATTCTATATACTTCAGGAAGCCAGGATGTCAACAAAAATAGATATACTTTCTAATCAAAAATGCTTTCATTAAAATAATTGCCCTCCACTCTCTGGAAGGAGCTCTGGTAGCTTAGTGTTTATGAGTCAAGATGCTACAAGGTCAGCAGTTTGAAACTAGTAGCCATTCCATGGGAGAAAGATGATGCTTTCTGTTCCAGTAAAGATTAATAGCCTCAGAAATCATATGCCGGGTCGCTATGAGTCGGAACTGACTTTATGTCACAAGCCACCACCCTCTGGGAAAGTACTAGAGGTATTCAGTAAAGGAGAGAGTAACGTTTCCAGTTCCCAGGAATGTGTTAAGAAAAGACCTTGATTCTACTGCACACTATCCCAGTCATTGGTGGTGGTGGTGGTGGTGGTGGTATGCCATGGAGTCGGTTCTGACTCAGAGCAACCCTGCATTGGGTTCCTGGGGCTGTAAATCTTTATGGCAGCGGAAAGCCTCATCTTTGTCCCACGTAACAGCTAGTAGTTTTGAACTGCTGACCATGAGATTAGCAGCCCAGTTTGTAACCACTAAGCTATCAGAGCTTCTATCATTAGCTATTGGTTTTTTCCTCTTATAAATATTGATATGAGATGATTAAAATAGATAATCACTAAGATAGACTCTGGAGTCCTGGTGTGGCACTATAGGATAAGCACTGGACTGCTAACCTCAAGGTCCGGTGGTTCAAACTCACTAGTCGCTCCTCAGAAACCTCTATGAGTCAGAATTGACTCAATGGCAATTAACAACAAGGTTTCCTTTAGTTTTAAAATATTAATGATTTAGATTAGCAGACGAGTAGTTAATCTGCTTGTACCACAGCTTTATAATTGGTGGTGGTAATGTGCAGTGGAGTTGGTTCCAACTCATAGCAACTCTTCATAGGGTTTCCGAGGTTGTAAATATTTCTGGGAGCAGAAAGCCTCATCTTTCTCCCGCGGAACAGCTAGTAGTTTCGAATTCCTAACCTTGAGGTTAGCAGCCCGACTCATAACTATTACGCCTAGAAAATCCAACATCCAAACTCCATCACTTCTCTTTCTCTCAAAACTTCCTTGAGTGCTGCTCTGCTCATGAATATTTCACAAGGGTTTAAAGTGCAGTGTAAGCTGAGCCACAAAAAAGGAGGCATCCCACCTCACATTTTTAATGCAAATATTCATGCAAGGACAGACTCATTTAGGTTGTCTAAAAACACACCAGTGCCTAAATATGCAACTTAGATAGAAAGTGTGCAGTATTTCACAAGTCTTATAAATTATTCCAAATACTCGGGAATATACTGTGAGAATAGGCAAATACAATGATAGGCAAAAGCATGCAAGGAAGTAGTGGGGATGTAAAAAAAAAAAACACCCTGGACTGAGAAACACCACAAGTTTGCAGCCAAAGCCCATTTGGTGAAATAAAAGGAAAACATCATTACTCACAGAGAACATTGGTAATAGTTGAAAGTTATTAATATTAACAAATAGAGTATAAATCACAGAATGGGGTACACCTTGGGATGCCATGGAAATAATTTTCAGACTTCATTATTCCAAACAGTAATTTTAAACCTAAGAGCAAGCACACAACTGTAGATTTTTTGGACATGAGCCAACATACTAATTCCTTCTTTATTAGGGGAAAGGACATGGAATTTTATGTTGTAATATTATCATTACTACTGAAGTTTACCACTAATTCAATGAGTTGTTACCAGTTTTGGAATGCATACAGGTGGCAAGGTACCAGAGGGTAAACTCTGGTGCTTAGTACTGTGACAAAGTGGGGGTTTTCAAGTAATTATAGAAAGCACTTTAATACTTCTCTCTCAATTACTTGAACTCCTGTCTATTAAGAGACACTATCCTATGGCCTCACTAGTCATCAATCAGTTTGTTGTACTGTGGTGGATTTTGTGTTGTTGTGATGCTGGAAGCTATGCCACTGGTATTTCACATACCTGTAGGGTACATCCACAGTGGACTGGGTTCAGTTGAGTTTCCAGACTAAGACAGACTTGTAATATGGAAAGGTGGCCTACTTCTGAATGTCTGGTGGTGGTAGTGGACTATGGAGTCAGTTCCAACTCATAGCAACCATGTACAGGGTTTCCAAGGCTGTAAATCTTTGCAGGAGCAGAAAAACTCATCTTTCTCTTGCAAAGTGGCTGGTAGTTTTGAACTGTTGATTTTGCAGTTAGCAGCCCAAGTTGTAACCCACTACGATATCAGAGCTCTGAATGTTTAGCCACTGGTAACCTTATGAATAGCAATGGAACACTGTCAGCATCAAAATACTGAGTACATGATGAATAGCACCAGAATATTGTCAGTTACAGTGGCAGAAGATGAACCCCTCAGGTTGGAACGCATATAAAATAAGACTGTCTTTTCAAAGTAGAGTTGACTGTGATGACACAAAACTTTCTGGACCTTCATTTTCTGATGAGGAACAACTTAAAATAGGAAAAACAACTATAAACATCCATTAATAATCATAACAGAGAATGTATGAACTAAGAATCTAGGAAATCTGTAAGTTGTAAAAAATGAAATGGAATGCATAAAGATAGATAGACATCCTAGGCATTAGTGACCTGAAATGGACTGGTATTGGCCATTTTGAATCTGACAATCATATGGTTTACTACAAATTGAAGAGGAATGGGGTCACATTCATCATCAAAAGAACATTTCAAAGTCTATCTTGAAGTATAATGTTATCTGAGATAAGATAATATCCATAAGCTTACAAGGAAGACCAGTTCATACCACTATCATTACAGACCAAACACTAAAACCATTGATGATGAAACTGAAGAATTCTATCAGCTTCTTCAGTCTGAAACTGATCAAGCATGCAATCAAGATGTATTGATAATTACATGTGACTGGAATGCAAAGGTTGGAAACAGAAGAAGGATTGATCAGTAGCTAGAAAACATGACCTTGGTGATATAAACAATGCTGGAAATCACATGACAGAATTTTACAAGACCAATGATTTATTCATTGCACATACCTTCTTAAGCAACATAAAAGACGACTATACACATGGGTCTCACCAAATGAAATAAAAAGAAATCAAACTGACTGCATCTGTGGAAAGAGATGGTGTAAATGCTCCTTACCATCAGCCAAAACCAGGTAATGTGATGGCTGTGGAACGGACCATCATCTGTTCATATGCAAGTTCGTGTTGAGGCTGAAGAAAATTAAATACATTCACAAGAGCCAAATTTTACTTTGAACATATCTCACCTGATTTAGAAATCATCTCAGGAACAAATTTGATGCATCAGAAACTAATGACCGTAGATCAGAAGAGTTGTGGGATGACATCAAAAACATCATACAGGAAGAAAGGAAAAGGTCACTTAGAAGAAAGTGAATAGAGGAAATGAGGAAGTAAAAGAGTTGAACAGAACATTTCAAAGGACAGCTCAAGAAGACCAAGTCAAATATTTAATGAAATATGCAGACATGGAGTTAGAAAAAAGAAGAAGAAGACCACAGTCAGCATTTCTCAAGCTGAAAGAACTAAAGAAAAAAGCCTCAACTAGAAATACTGAAGGATTCTATGGGTAAATTATTGAAAGATGCAGAAAGAATCAAAAGAAGATGGAAGGAATGCCAAAAAGAAGTGGTTGATTAAACATTTCAAGAGACAGCATATGATCAAGAAAGGTACACTGCAGGCACTGGCAAAGAACAAGGAACTGGGAACTGATGGAGTACAAATGGAAATCGTTCAATGAACTGATGAAGAACTGAAGACACTCACTCAACTATGCCAAGAAATTTGGAAGACAGCTGTCTGGCCAAATGAATTGAAGAGATCCATATTTGTGCCCACTCCAAAGACAGGTGACCCAACAGAATGCTGAAATCATTGGAAAATATCATTAATATCACATGGAAGTCCTGGTTTGGTGCTGTAGGATAAGGACTGGACCACAAGGCTGGTTAGAACTTCAAGGTTGGTGTTCAAATCCACCAGCCACTCCCTGAAAATCCTATACAGGGTCACTATGAGTTGGAATCAACTCAATGACACTTGACAACAAGAATAGCAATGACAACAACAAAATTTTACTAAAGGTAATTGAAAAACAGCTGCAACAGTGGATTTACGGGGACCTGTCAGAGGTGCAAGCTGGATTCAGACGAGGAAGTGGAATGAGAAATATTATTGCTGATATCAGATGGATCTTGGTTGAAATCAGAGAATACCAGAAAGATGTTTACTTGTGTTTTAGTGACTACGCAAAGGCTTTCGGCTGTGTGGATCATGACAAGCTACGGTCCACATTGTGGAGAATGAGTATTCCAGAACTCTTAATTGTGCTTATGAGGAACTATACACAGACCAAGAGACAGTCTTTCAAAAAGAATAAGGGAACATCAAATGGTTTAAAATTAGGAAAGGCGTGGGCTTGGGTTGTATCCTTTCACCATACTTATTCAATCTGTACGCTGAACAAATAACCCAATAAACTAGATTATATGAAGAAGAACGTGGCATCAGGACTGGAGGAAAATTCATTAACAAGCTGCACTATTCAGATGATACAACCTTGCTTGCTTAAAGCAAATAGGACTTAAAATACTTACTGATGAAGATCAAAGATCACAGCCTTAAATATGGGTTGTACCCCAATGTGAAGAAAACAAAAATTCTCACCACTGGAACAATAAATAACATCCATATAAATGGAGAAAAGATTGAAGTTGTTTGGATCCACTATCAACACTCATGGATGCAGCAGTCAACAAATCAAATGTCATATTACATTAGGCAGATCTGCTGCACAAAGACCTCTGTAAAGTGTTGAAGAGCAAAGATGTCAGTTTGAGGACTAAGGTGTGTCTGACCCAAGCCATGGTATTTTCAATAACCTTATATGCATGTAAAAGTTGGACACTGAATAAGGAAGACTGTAGAATAATTGATGCATTTGAGTTATGGTGTTGGAGGAGAATATTAAAATACCATGGACTGCCAAAATAACCAGTAGATCCATGTTGGAAGAAGTACAACCAGAGTGCTCCTTAGAAGCTAAGATGGTGAGACTTCAGCTGTCTTTCATTGGATATATTATCAGGAGGGACCAGTCCCTGGAGAAGGATGTCTTGCTTGATGAAGTTGAGGGTCAGCGAAAGAAAAGGAAGAGCCCATCAAGAAGGACTGGCACGATGGCAGCAGCAATGGCCTCAAGCTTAACAACAATTGTGAGGATGACACAGGACCAGGCAGTGTTTTGTTCTGTTGTATATAAGGTTGTTATGAGTCGGAACTGACTTGAGGCCACCTAACAACAACAAAAAAATCCTAGAGCTGTAGGCAAAAATTTTGTCTTTTTTTGATTCGAGAAGGAACTCAACAACAAGCCACTGGTTCCTTTGCACCATTTCCTACCCTTTCCCAGTTATAAAAGAAAGAAAGAAAATTAGGAGCATGGAGCAAACATAATTGAAAAACCCACATGATAGTTTTTAAAATGATACTCTTGGACACTGGATGATGGTCATAGGATTGTTGTAGTTAAGTGCCATTGGGTCAGTTCTGACTCACAGTGATCCTGTGCAAGGAGTGACTGGTGGGTTTGAACCATCAACCCTGTGGCTAGTAGTCCAGTGCTTATCTAACAGTGCTACATTAGGACTCTAAAACTCTAGGATTACTGATTAGAAAATAGTTTCTACATCTTTTCAAATGATAGCACTCTGTTAGGGAAGAGAGTCTCAGAGGAATGATTATAATAAATTCCCTTCTTATGGGCATACTCTTCACAGAGGTTTGTACAAACCATAGATTTAAAATAAGTGTTCATAATATCAAAATGAAGTGGACTATGGTCATTCTACCATTTAATGTTCAAATAGGAATTTACTGGACCTCTGCAGTGTATCAGGTCTTGTGAAAAGTATCAGAGAAATGAAAATAAACAGGAATCGATACATTGAGAAGCTCATATTTTAGAAAAAAATAGCAACATATTTATTAGAAATTTATAATCTTCAAGATCACTGAGGGGGTGTGGATTTCAGTCTTTTTTTTGTTATTGTTATTATTCAGACATAGCTATTTCCTTGACAACTGAAAGACATAGTGCTTTGTCTAGTAAAGGCATCCCAGATCATCCGGGTTCTTTTATGATGCCAGTCACAAGCCACTCCAGACCCAGACATTTTTAATAACTTCACTGAATATGTTTTTATGAGTAATGGAGGAGGTATTTGGCTTATTACCTTCATAATTTAATCAAATGACCAATGATGTGTGCCTAGGCCACAACCACCTTTTCCATGCCACTGCAAGGCTCCCAGGGAGTAGACACTTGATAAATCTGCCACTGAATGGGTTTAAGATTATAGGTTAATCAATAGGGAAAACAAATATGAAGGTTTACATGTTTTTCATTATGATCTGGACTCTGGATTAGGACGCTCCTCAAGAGGAAGCTAGAAAGGAAAATGTCTTAAATTTCCAAAGATTTCTCACCCCAGCCAAAGGTACACTCTCTGTATAAGACATAAATTGAGAGACCAGAAAAGGGACTGAAAAAATTGAACACACTTTTCACTCTCTAAGTAATGGGCCCAAGGAGAAATAATTTCTGCTACAATTTGAGAGACTGGGTCAGATAATTGGGAAGGAAGGTTTAGGAGGGGAGAGAAACACTCAAAAAATGGTCAGAGTACCTGAATTTACATTAGCATAAGGTTGCTGTATGAATTTAAATACACTTTATAGCTCTGGCTTTTTTTTT
>NW_006408522.1:44698421-44714371 GCF_000296735.1 Chrysochloris asiatica
GTAACCACTACGCTACCAGAGCTCCTTAATAGTTTCAGTAGTTCATCTATACTCCTTGGCTCAACAAAGTCTAGAGTGCAGGAGGCGTTGACATTCTGTTCTATTTTTCCCCCTTCTGATCAAGATTCTTCTTTGTAATCTTCTACCAATATGTTCAGTAATGGTAGTTGGGCATTATCCAGTTCTCATGGCAAAAGAGGCAGTTGTTCATTGAGGAAATTAGCAACACATTCATATCCTTCTACAAGTAGTAATTCTGCACTGGTATCTTTCTTTTAATTCAGGCTTGTGCACGCTGGTCATGGTGGTTATATGTCGTGGAGCCAGTTCCGACTCCTAGTGACCCTGTACAGGGTTTTCCGAGGTTGTAAATCTTTAAGGGAGCAGAAGCCTCATCTTTCTCCTGAGGATTGGCTGGTAGATTCAAACTGCTGACCTTGCAATTAGCAGCCCAATGCACAACCCACTACACTGAATCTATATTATTATAGTGGAACTCTTGGTTATCCACCAGCTGCTCTGCCAGAGAAAGATAAGACTTCCAGCTTCCATAAAGATTTATAGCCTCTGAAACTCTATACAGGGTTGCTGTGAGTCAGAACCAGCTCTATTCCACACTATCAACATCGCTACCATACTACCATAGCATGTGTGTACAATAGTCATTTAAGCACACTGTGGCATTGTGCATTATTTATTATGTCTTCTCTAGCCTTTGTCTTTGAAACTCTCACCAAACAACTATTTTCCCTGATGAGTCTGAGTAAATGATGGTGGGAGAAAAAACTGACAGGATGATACAATTCCGTTGTAAATGACTGCTAGCAGAGCTCATTGGGATTGTAAAAACTTGGAACTCTAGCATGGGTATCAAATGAGCCATCTCATAAGCTAGATGGGAGATCCCACTACCACCATGAAGAAAGAGCCAGAAGTGAAGCACATCCCTTGGACCCTGAGATTCCTGCACATTGAACCTCCTCAATCCAGGGACAAAAAGTTGTGGTGCCTGAGTCGTGGGAGAGGAGGAGCAGCAGAGCCAAGATCCAGAGCACAAGACAGAGTTCTGGGCCTCCCAGCCCACAGAGCAAGTAAAACTGAGTGACTTTGGACAAAAGGCTTCCTTGTAGAATGGGGTGCCTACAGTCACTTACTTGGCAAGCTAGGTTTGCTGTTCTGTAGAGCTAGAGCCGAGTGTCTTCAGGCTGAGACTTTTGGTAGAATAATGTACCCTGGGGGTATTCATCAGCAGTCCTAATATTGTCAGTTCTGTAATATTGTCAAGGCAGAAAGAGATCTACATGTGGGCCAGACTGAAAAGACACTGTCCTGATAGGAAAAACAGTGCCCTGAGTATTTTCTGACCCTACATTGTAATCTGCTAACTTCTCTAATAGACACTATAACTGTCAGTATGGTGTCTGAGTTCTGTATAGCATTGTAATGCATAATTGAACCCAGATGAAAAGTAGAGAGTGATGTAGGATGGATACTTGGTGATAATGTTTTATAATTACTGAATGCTCAAAATCATATGCTCTGTGCATGCCCCATTATAGCAAAAGAGTTGTGTGATAACAAATAATCAATATTTACAGTAACAGTAAGTAGTGCTTAAACTTTTCCTTTGTGCTCTGGATTGAGTAATGTTTATGATTTAAAAAAAACTCAAGCAGTGAATTGCTACAGTAAAATAACAATTTCCTACAGTTCATAGCTTAATATTTTTAAATTACTTTGGGATTATAAGGTAAATGTTACGAATCAGGCTGTGAACCTTAAGGGCAGCAGTTTGAAACTACCAGCCGCTCCGCGGGAGAAAGATGAGGCGTTCTGCTCCCGTAAAGATTTACAGCCTTGGAAACCCTGTACCGGGTCACTATAGTCGGAACCGACTTGACAGCATTTAACAACAACAACAACATATATTTTTTTTAAGCTCTTTAAATTTACAACTACATATTTTACAAAATTTATTCTTAAAAGATTTCCTATTACTAAAATATAATGTAGAAATGAATTGGATGCTATGGCTGGTATTAGACTCAATAACTGAGACTCCCAAGTTCATTTCAAGTAAGTTTTAACCAAAAAGTACCTTCATAAAAACAGTACTTGTGAAGTTTTCAAGAGGGAGTTTAGTTTAAGAGTATGTGGGGGAAGATAGAGTCCTCACTAAGTAGCTTTCATCTTGTCTAGATGGGTCTGGTGAAAGAGATGGGGATAAGATTCTTATGATTCAATAATGAGTAATTGTCATCATGATTAATTGCGACTGCCACAATTGTAAAGGTAGAAGTTTTGTAACAAAAATGGGGGAGTAGTTAATCTTAAAGTTCAGAAACAGAGGACCCTAGGACCGTCAGGGGAGAACACAAGCAGAATGTGGGACCTTATCCAGAGAAGCAGCAACACTAGAGATGGAGGCAGAGATGATGACATGGAGAGAGAGAAGCTGTGGAGTCTAGATTCATGGGACAGAGGGACTGAGAGCTGGTGGCCAAGAGGCAGGCTTATAGAATGTGCCCTTTGGTTGTGTAAATTATTATATATTCCTGAGTGTTTTTGTGTACATCTCCCCACCCCACCCCACCCCCCAAAAAAATAAAAAAGAAAAACAGAGGAAATGGAAGCAAATACTGTTGAATAATGTACACGGAGATTGTAATCATTGCAATGAAACAATGGTATAAAGCCAATGCGATGTTTTCCCATGTAAACTAATCACTTAGTTCAAAATAATAATAAAAAAACAAACAGTACTTGTGACTTGTGACATTGTGTTAAGCAAGATGTTTTTAAATATGACATCAAAAGCACGATGTCTTAAAATTTGATAAATTGGACATTATCAAAATTAAAATCTGCTTTTTGCAAAACACAGCAATAAAAATAAAAGTCAGACTGGGATAAAACATTTGCAAAACACATCTGATAAAGAACTTGGATTCAGAACATATATAGACAATCCAACAAAGAAGATGTATAGATGGTACTGTTATTAAATGCCATCAAGTCAGTTCTGACTCACAGCGACTCTGTATATCCTTTCTGAGACTATAAATATTTACAGTAACAGAAAGAAGCAGATAAGAAAGATGCTCAACCTCATTAGTTATTTGTTGTTAGCTGTTGTTGATTCAGCTTCTGACTCATGGAGACTGTGCACAATGGAAAGAAACACTGTTGCATCCATGAACAGTTGTGGATATGACCATCTTGATTCATATGGTTTTCATTGGGTAGTGGCTATGCATGAGGTACACTGGCCAGAAATCAAACCAAAAATTCTACTGCATATTGTTGTCATTAGGTGCCATCCAGATGGTCCCAACCCTATGTACAACAAAATGAGACACTGCCTGTTCAAGTCCATTATTGCTGACACTGCGTCAATCCATCTTGTTGAGGGTCTTCCTCTTTTTTGTTGACCTTCCCCTTTATTAAGTATGATATCCTAGGCCAAGGACTGGTCCTTTCTGACAACATGTCCAAAGTATGAGAGATGAAGTATCACTAACATTAATTCCAAGAAGCAATCTTGCTGTACTTCCTCCAAAACAGATTTGTTCATTCTGCCAGTCCATGGTATATTCAATATTCTTTGCCAACACTGCAATTTAAATGCATTGATTCTTCTTCCGTCTTCTTCATTCATTGTTCAGATTTTACATGCATATGAGATGATTGAAAATGCCACGGCCTGGGTCAAAGTGACATCTTTGCTCTTTAACACTTTACTTTTAAAAATAATAATAAGTTTTTATTGTGAATTGAGTGAAAGTTTACAGGGCAGATCATCAGTTTTACAGTCAACAAATCAAATACTTTGTTTCATTACAATGATTATAATCACCACCATGTACCATCAGTTAATAGTATTTTTCTCTATTCATTTTGTTGTTCTTTAACATTTTAAATAGAACATTTGCAGCAAACCATCTGACTCCTTGACTGCCACTTCCATGAATATTGATTGTAGATCCAAGTAAAATGAAATCTTGGACAACTTCAATTTCTTTTTCTGCTTATCATATTATTTATTGGTCCAGCTGTGAGGTACAATGAGGTACAATCCATACTGAAGGCTTGATCTTTATCACTAAGTACTTCAAGTCCTCTTGGATTCTAACAAGCAATGTTGTACTATCCACATATTCTAAGTTGTTGATTTGTCTTCTTTCAGTCTTGATGCTATGTTCTTCTTCATATAATGCACGTCTTGGATTGTTTGCTCAGCATACAAATTAATAAGTATGGTGAAAGAATACAACCCTGACACACATCTTTCCTGATTTTAAGCCAGTATCCTCTTGTTCTGTTTGAATTGACTGTCTCTTGGTCTATGTACACATTTTGTATGAACACAAGTGTCCTGGAATTCCCATTCTTCCCAATGGTCTCGACAGTTTGTCATGATCCATACAGTCTAATGCCTTTGCATAGTCAATTAAGCACAAGAAAACATCCTTCTAGTATTCTCTGCTTTTTGCCAAGATTCACCAGAGGTCAGCAATGGCATCTTTTCATTCCATGTTCTTTTTCTGAATTTCTGGCACCTCCCTGTGGATGCACTGCTGCATCATTTTCAAATTATCTTCAGCAAAATTTTACTTGCACATGACTTTAATGGCATTGTTTGATGACTTCCACACTCCATTGGGTCACCTTACTTTGGAATAGGCACAAATATGACTCTCTTATACTGCATGAAAGGTGAGAAATTCACCATTGAACTACCAATGCCTCCACTCATTAGTAATTACAAAGTACAAGTAAGCCACAATGAGATACCACTACGCCTCCTCCCAGAAAGAAGGGAGGGGAGCTGACAGACCTGACAACACCAA
This sequence comes from Chrysochloris asiatica, assembly GCF_000296735.1. Lineage (NCBI taxonomy): Eukaryota > Metazoa > Chordata > Mammalia > Afrosoricida > Chrysochloridae > Chrysochloris > Chrysochloris asiatica. Next base: position 44,703,272 of record NW_006408522.1, read on the forward strand.
ATTATACTCAGAAATAAAAAGGAATGACAACAACAACATGGATAGATCTCAAATTATGCAAAGTAAAAGGAATTAGAATCAAAAGGTGATCTATTGTATGATTTGATTTACGGAAAATTTTGGAAAAAAACACTCTACAAGGGCAGAAATCATGCCAATGGGTTCCAAGGAGCAAGAGGAGAGGTTGTCTTAAAAAGGGTGCAAGATTTTTTGTGATGATGAAACTGTTCTGTGTCTTAATTGTGGAATAGCTATGCGAAAACACATTTGTCAAAACCTAACATCACACACTAAACAGGGCAGCTTTATATAAAATAATATCTTAAGCAAAAGCTTTCTACAAAATTCATATTATAATAAACATTATACTCACATAAACTCAGAACTGTAAAATGCATTCATATGAATAAAATATCACCTATTAGTTGGGCTTACAAGCAAAATATTGCTTGAAACAAGTCTTCTCAGTTGAGAAAATGCATTACCAGACTGAGTAAAATGACTCCCCAAAGCCTCTAAAGTGTCTATTTCTTTTTAAAAATGCAAATGTCTACTTTCTTTGAGGTAAAAGTTTAGCCTTTTTGACCAATACTAACTCTATAAGGAGTCCTGGTGTGGTGCTGTGGGTTAATGCGCCAAACTGAAAAGCTGTTTGAACTGCAAGGTTGGCAGTTCAAGCTCACCAGCTGCTCCTTGGAAACCCTATGCAGGGTCGCTATGGGTTGGAATCAACTCGATGGCACTCAACAACAACAACAACAAACCCTATAAAGGGTCAGTATGAATTGGAACTGACTCGGTGGCACTTAATAATAACAATATCATTTTTGGACTCCTGGTGTGGTGCTGTAGGATAAGCACTGGAGTGACAACCACAAGTTCAGAAGTTCAAGACCTCAGAAAAGCTACACAGCAGGGGTGGGGAATATCCCGCCTGCAGATTTATTGTTGTTGTTGTTAAGCGCCGTCAAGTCGGTTCCGACCCATAGCTACCCTGAACAGGGTTTCCGAGGCTGTAAATCTTTACTGGAGCAGAAAGCCTCATCTTTCTCCTGCAGAGCAGCTGGTAGTTTCGAACTGCTGACCTTGCGGTTCGCAGCCCGATTTGTAACCACTACGCTACCAGAGCCCTATAAGGCCTGGGAAATCATCTGGTCTGGACCTGCCAAGGCAACTGCAGCACAGCCATCATACTAGGGGTGAGTTCATTAAATATTTGACCAAATATAGCAGGTTCATTTTTAAGTTGATAATTTTGTATGACCTGCAAATGATGTTATGAATTTTGATGTTATGAATTTTACAGAGTCACTAGGAGTTGGAACCGACTTGATGGCACTTTACAACCACACATTATTTTCACTTCTATGGTCCACTGTTCAGAGCTCTGGCTTTTTAGGTAGGGCTGGAATGAGGTTAGTGGTAATCACTGAAGATGCACTGCCTCATTCAGTATCATTTTAACACTACAGCTATGTAGACACGTGGGCGGGGAAGTGAGTGAATGATTATTAAAAGCTCATAGGGTTAAGCAGAGTGTTATGTTGCCTTTAACATCATGATTTCTTATTTCTCCCACTTTCTCAAGGTCTATTTTCTAGCACATTACTTACAGTGCTCATATTTTCTCCTAGTAGCTGATTAACAAGTGATTTCAAGTAAAAAAAAACGCTCTAACTTTCTGCTTTTGTAAGGAAAAATATTCTCACATTCTTCTTTTGTAAGGAAAAACAGTCTCACATTCTGCTTTTGTAAGGAAAATTTTATTCCCAGGCCAACTCAGAGAGTTCTCCTTTATTAGTGTGTTTTTTGTCAAATGCCAGATTCCAATGGAAGGATCAAAGCATTATGTTCAAAGAGTATCCTGAGTGTTTGGTTTTCTTTTAGGCTACAGATTCCTAGTATTTTCTTAATTACAAAACACTTAACCACTTACCAAAACAGTCGAATCCACCGTGCAATTAAAAGTTTCCTCCTTTATAATATGAAGCATCCAAAATGGATGGTGATTATTTCCCATCAGTATGTGGTTGTTGTTATTTATTAAGTGTTGTTGTTATTAAGTGTTGTTATTAAGTTATTAAGTGTTGTTGTTATAAAGTAAGCTGAAAACACTCCTTCAGGTGCCTATTCTGTAAAAATGAGTATGACGATGCTTTCCTTGTTTCTTAACATGCTTCTCATGGGAAGTAAAAAACTCAGAAGCAGTGTTTTCAGTACAAAGTAAGAAATATTTTGAAATACCTGTGACGGGTTTGTCTAATACTGGATACAACTAACAGCAATTACTCCAGTGTATAGTGTTTGGTCAGTTTGAGACTATACAAACCCCTGATTAGTTGGTGAACTTACTAGAAACAAAAAAACAAAAACCACATTATGGGCAAATAAAACTCAACCTTTTTTCTAAACAAATGATATTAAATAGCACAGTGGCAGCAACAAAGGACGCAAACACAATTGTGGGCCTGGTACAGGCATGGGCAGTACTTCATCCTGTTGTGGACAGAGTCGCTAGGAGTCAGAACTGGCACCTAACACAGCAATGCATATAATGAGAATGCATTCTGAAATAAAGCAGCATTGTGTCATATGATAATTGGGTACCACTTAGGCATGCGCAAGACACTGCCTATGTGGAGATTTTCCTCAAGCAGTTCTTTACATAAAAAGTGGCTCAAGTCATCCTTCCCTCTCACACCTGCCTACTCAACCCAAAAAACAGGACTTTTTTCTAGCTCTACAATTTCCAGTGGTATGAATCGGGCTGCTAACCTCAAGGTTGGCAGTTCGAAACTGCCAGCTGTTCCATGGGAGAAAGATGAGGCTTGCTGTTCCCATAAAGATTTACAGCCTCAAAAACCCTGTGCAGGGTCACTATGAATTGGAGCTGACTCCACAGTACTTAACAACAACCATTTCCTCAAGATACATCTCCTATTGTTCATTGATAAGCATTGCTCCAAAAATATTTGTTATTACCTATCGTCTTGGCATATTTGCCATATGTTCTGTGGAATTTCTCAAAAAATGTGTTTTGTATTACCAACATTCTACTGAAAATATTCAAATTTAGTGGCTTTTTCCTCATTATCTTTTGAAATTCAACTTGAAAATGGCTTCTCTGACAGGCTACAATCCTGGTCTTTTTCTTATCTTTCTGATTACTCTGTCTACTGTACACTCTCTTCTGTTCTGTCTTCCGTCATTAAACAAGTGAACTTTGTGAGAACTCTTATTTCTGTCTCTTGATCATTGATACCATTAATAAAAGAGGAAGGCCATCAATGAGATGGATCGGCACAGTGGCAGCAGCAAAGGGCTCAAGCATAGCAGCTATTGTGAGACGGGCACAGTACTGGGCAGTGTTTTGGTCTGTTGTGCGTAAAGTCACTATGAGTCAGAACCAACTCTACAGTACCTAACAACAACAACAAAGTTACTCTGCCTATGAATACTGGATTTGGTAAGCAAAAGGAACACAAATGGGAAGAAATTAGAAGGCCCATTACATATATGATCAAACTCTCTGATTTGTACACTTACTGCTATTATCCACATTGAATAGAGGAGCAAACTAGGCTCACCAGAGTTGTAGTTGAAAAATGAGACAATCTTCATTCCAACAAACCTCATGACACTTTAGCAGTTACAGGGCAATCTCCATACAAGCAGGGTACATTCAGTGGTCGACCATACGGAATTGCCTTTGAATATACACAGGGCTTAGATGAGAGTCAACAAATTGACCCCAAATAAGCCAAAATCAACATATACCAAAGACATGAATAATGATGTTGTGGTGAATGGATACCACGTATTTATTGGTGAGAATTTTAATAGTTCTAAATATATTGCTGTTTCAATATCGTTAAGGAACCCATGAAGATGTTTTATTCCATATGAATTCAAGAGTTAGGAGTTCTTTTCCACTCTTCCCTCAACTAGGACACACACCCAAATGACTGGAATGTCGTCATGGAGAGGCCTTGAGCCATAAACAGCCTTGAAGCAACACCCATGGTGCTGTGAATGGTAGATTTATTCTTCGTGGCATCTGGTCTCTTTTTGGGTTTTGACCATAAGAAATCAGGCTTACTAGATATCTCCAGTTGTGGATCTATCTAGTAAGAGGAAGAAATGTTTCTTGAAGCTTTGCTGTCCATTTTAATTGAGGACGCATATGGGATGACAGTACACAAGTGATAAAGTACATGCATACCACCTAAAGTCAGAGGTTTGAAAATGACAGTGGAACTCAGAATAATGATGCTTTTGAATAACAAGGGAATTCTAAAATCCCACAAAGATGATTTCCTTAGCACAGGGCATCCATACCCATCATCTTTCTAAACAGTTTTGGCAAAGGATCACACTGATTTATTGGCACTAACAACGATCTGATGTAATATTTAAAAAACAGATCTCTTCTTTGTGTAAACATAGATTAAGAAAAATGTAAATCTCCCATCTAGGTTTATTTTTTAAAGTAGGAACTTTAATTATAGATTTATAAATCGAGGGTGCTCAATGCCTTAAACAGTTAAGATAATAAATGGCATTTGGCAGAACATTTGTTCTGATTACTAGATGTTTAATGGTACTTGGAACATCAAGATGCATGTGAAATTACACTCTAGTTTGATGCACACAGAATAACTTTGGAAAGGATCAGATCTCATTTTGACTTGATTCTTTTCTCCTGGAATACAGACAAACCACATTCTTGTTTTCCTCCGGCACCCTCCCTCTAGATTAAGCTCTATTACTTTTGATTGATATTCATCTCCATCATTTGTACTTTGTGAAAGGATAATTGTTACAAAAATTACATATTTTCGTTTCTTCCAGTAATTGGAAGATATGAATTTAAGTCAGTATTCTTATTTCCTAACAGATCAAACCTAGACTACAATTCATACAAGGTTTTTAAAATAAATGTTTAAATAGTCTATGCAAAGTTTAAATGCCACTTCAAATTTAGTTTGACAATAGGTTACAGATGGCTATAATTTTTTCTCTCCAGCAATTTTTCTATTTTAAATGTTATAGCTACATATATTATTAATGTGGAAAGACAGGCAAAGTAGTCCCTGAAAATACATGCAAAATTGCTTCACAAGACATTCAAAGGTTAATGGCAATAACTAAATATATAGGTTAATGATGATACAAGGTCAGTTGTACAATGTTTAGCTCAAATATCATGACTGTTCTTATTTTTCAAACCCTCAACATGTTGCTGTTTCATGGAATGCTTGTCAGTTACAAAGAGATTATACTTGCCAGTTTTGTACCATTCGCCCTTCATGAAAAACCGGACTGGGTCAAGTATCCTCTCTAGTCATCTATTCTAAATAATTATAAACTACTTACACTCTAAATATTTAGATTACCAAGAATCTTAGTGTTGGACCATCACCTTTCCCCATCCTGGACATCAAGCAATAAAAGACTTTCTGATTACATGTCCTTGAACACAACATTAATACACCATATGAAACTGATTAGAATGGTTGAGGTGTTTAAAAGAAAGGAAATTTGATTTTTATAAAGAATGGCATGAGGATCATTTTTCTTGGACTAAATTTATTTTGTTAAAAACATACCCCCCAACTCAACTGCAGTTTCTGAATGCAAAAACAAACGCCTATTTTCTTCTGAATTACTTTTATTTTTATAGTTTTTCTTTGTGTGTGTGTGTGTGTTTTTCACATTTTATGTCAACATAAAGCATACAGATAAGTATAAGACTGTATAATCAAGCCCAAATATGACGTACCTGTCAGAAAAGCACTTTAACAGTCAGTACCAAATAGTGGAATTAACGAAGCACATGTCTTTCAGTATCTCTGGGTATAATTAGTTTTAAAGTTCGCCATGCAAAATTGTCTACCACTATTTGGTGCTTTAAAAATATCCATTGTTATACGCAATGCTTGGATGCAGGTTTCGGGGGGAAAAATGAAATCGCTCCAAGAGGCATTCCTGACATCTGGCAGCCTCTCTGTCTCACCACCTCTTTTTTTAGGTAATTAGTTTGCTAATGAGTAAAGAATGAGTGATGCTGTTGTAGTCCAAGGTTTAAACTAGACTCTATCTAGACAATGATCCATATTTCACAAATCTAGAAAATCTAGTCTGAGAATTATAAATAATTTTTTAACCCCCCTCAACTTCTATCTATGAACTCTGGATACAATTCTTATACTCCTAGAGATAAAGACTGAGGAAATGACAAAGAAGCATCCAACAACTTTCTGACCTTCAGAAGCAACAAAGTTAAAATTGAATTACGTATATGACAAAGGTGACCCTGATTTGTACATTTGTACCAGAAACATTTACAGTTGTTCATATGTCTGGGAGACCTTATACAGGGTCGCTATGGATCAGAATCGACTCGACAGCACTTAACAACAACAGAACCATTTACATTTGTTCATATGTCTGAAGATTTTCATTAGAAACCAGCTATTTAAAATTCCATATAAATATTCTCAGCACCCACCACCAAAGTCTGTTGTTGTAGTCAGCTCCAACTAATAGTGACCCTATGCATTACAGAACAAAACACTGCCTGGTCCCGTACCAACTGCACAATTGTTATATTTGAGCCCATTTTTGTAGCCACTGTATTAATGCATCTCATTGAGGGTCTTCCTCTGGTTTGCTGAGCTTTTACTTTACTAAGCATGATGGATGTCCTTCTTCAGAGATTGGTCCCTCCTGATAATAGGTCCAAAACACATAAAATAGGTTCTCTCCATCTACCCTTCTATGAACATCCAAGGCAAATTTGTTCACTTTTCTGACAGACTATAGTATATTAAATATTCTCCCCCAGCATCATAATTCAAAAGCATCAGCTCTTCCAGTTTTTCTTTTTCACGGTTCAGTTTTCACATCTATAGGAGCCAAATGAAAATATCATGGCTTGGATCAGGTATACCTCAGTCCTCAAGGTGACATCTTGGCTTTTGTAATAGATTTGCCCAACGCTACATATCATTTGATTTCTTAACTACTGTTTCCATAGGCATTGACTGTGAATCCAAAAAAGAAATCTTAGACAACTTCAATATTTTTTCTGTTTAGCATGATGATGCTCATTTGTCCAATACTGAGGTGTAATCTATACTAATCTATACAAAGCGGGAGAAAGATGAGGCTTTCTGCTCCCATAAAGATTTGCAGCCTCAGAAACCCTGTGCATGGTTGCTATGAGTCAGAACTGACTCCACAGTACTTAACAACAACAACAATCTATACTAAAGGCTGTAGTATTTGATCTTCATCAGTAGTGTTTCAAATCCTCTTCACTTTAAGCAAGCCAGACTGTACCATCTGCATATTCCAGATTGTTAATGAGCCTTCCTGATGCTATATTCTTTATATACTTCAGTTTCACAGATTGAATTTGTTCAGCAAACAGACTAAGTATGGTGAAAGGATACATCCCTGATGCATACCTTTTCTGATTTTAAGCCATACAGTATCCCTTTGTTCAAATAATTGCCTCTGGGTTTGTATATGGGTTCTGCATTTGCACAGTTAAGTATTCTAAGATTTTAATTCTTTGCAGTGATATCTACAATCTGTTATGTTTCACGTAGTTGAATGCCTTTGCATAGTCAACAAAACACAGGTAAACATAGATCTGGTAATCTCTGCTTTCAGCCAAGATTAATTTGACATCAGCAATGATATCCATGGTTCAATGTCCTCTTCTGAATTCAGCTTGGATTTCTGGAAGTTCCCTGTTGTCCACTGAAACCATTTTTGAATTAGCTTTAGCAATATTTCATTTGCATGTGATAGGATACTGCTTTATAATTTATGCATTCTATTGGATCACCTTTCTTTGGAATGGGCATACATATGAATCTCTTCCAGTTGGTTGACCAGGTAGTTGTCCAAATTTCTTGACATAGACAAGTGAGAGTTTCTAATGTTACATCATTTTGATGAATCATACTAATTGATATTCTATCAATTCCTGGAACCTTGTTTTTTGCCAATACCTTCAGTACAGCTTGGACTTCTTCCTTCAATGTCATCAGTCTTGATTATATAAACATCTTGGATATCTTGAAATGGTTCAATGTTAAGTAAATTTGCACGTGTGTGTGCAGTGACTCTGTGTACTTCTTCCATCTGCTTTTGATGTTTTTTTATGATTCAATATTTTGTGGATTGTTGTTAAAGGCCATTGAGTTGTTTCTGACTCATAGAGACCCTGTATAGGATTTCTGAGATGCAGCTGGTAAGTGAACTCCAACCTTGTGGTTCAAACTAATCGTGTGGTCCAGTGCCTATCCTACAGTACCACACCAGGACTCCATTTTGTTACTAGAATCCTTCAGTATTTCAACTTGAGGCTTGAAGTTTTTCTTTGGTTCTTTCAGTTTGAGAAATGCTGAGGATGTTAGAGTAACACTATATGAAAAAGGATTTTTTTTTTCTTTCCATCATTTAAATACCATGTTGTTGTTGTTGTTACGTGCCGTGTAGTCGGTTCAGACTCATAGCGACCCTGTACAGGGTTTCCAAAGCTGTAAATCTTTATGGGAGCAGAAAGCCTCCTCTTTCTCTTACCAAAGCTGGTAGTTTTGAACTGCTGACCTTGTGGTTTGCAGCCCGATTCTTAACCACTACCCTACCAGAGCTCCTTTAAATACCATAGTTAACCCATTCTCCATCTTCAGTAGAGTGATAACCATATGTATTCACTGATGGCACACTGGATTGGGAGAAGACCTGGCTTCCAGCTGTGTTTCTATTAGCTGGCTCCATAAATTCAGACAGGGTATTTCAATAAGTAGTCAGCATGACCCCTAAGGGTAGTTTTCACTCTTGACCATAACACACACTGTCCCTGTTCGGAGCACATTACCTCCCTTAGGAACACTGAGGAATAAAAAGATTAGAATAATTAACTTAGGTTCTAAGACCAATTCACTCAGGCTTTTGTTTCTCACTGATCAAATAAATGAATTATCTCAAAATATCTCATATACTTAGGAATCCACATTATTTTCTTTTGAAATTCTCATAATCATTGAACACAACTTATCCAAACATGCAACATTTGATTAATATATATATAAATTAAACTCCATTTTCTCACGGACAAGTAAAGATATTGAAAAACTTTGTAAGTAGAGTTTTGCAAATACAATTCTCTTGTCTCTGAATTTCAAAAACACTACCTATAAAATCAATTGGTTTGAATCCAGTTTCCATTGTTGTTGTTGTTGAGTTCCTTCAAGTCAGTTCCGACCCATAGCAACCCTGTATACGGCTTCCGAGGAACGACTGTTGAATACAAACTACCATTCTTGCAATTCAAACTGACCTTGTGGTTGAGTGCTTATCCTATAGTGCAAACCAATCCATGATGATAAACACATGTATTAATATCGGTATGACTATGATGTAGAACTGTCTGCTATTTGTTAAAATGGATTTATGCCTATCAGACACTCAACACTAGAAGTGGAAGGGAGGGATTTGTGCCACTACTTTCTTGAAAATAATGTAAGTCTGCCAACTGCCTAGGTTGCACCTAAGGAGCTTAGAATTTCAGAGAAAGGGGTTTGAGATATGGCGTTGGCATCATGAGTGATGTGGCATCCTTGTTGGGCCACAAAGGATTAGCGAAGGTGGAGTGGTAGAGTGTGAACTGTCCAAAAATAGGCATGAAAAGTGTAGGGGAATAGTGAAAGAGAAAACTAAAATGATAAACTGAAATACAACTTTAAAGGGTCTTCAACACATACACTGGTGGCACTGTACTGCTAAACACATCAGGCAATGGACTGCTAAACACAAGGTCAGCAGTTCAACCCCACCAGCAACTTAACAGGAGAAAGATGAGGCTGTGTACTTCCCTAAAGACTTACAGTCTAAGAAATGCTACATAGGGTTGCTATGAGTTGCAATCACCTAGATGGCAATGGATTTAAATACTAGACTAAGGATTTTGAATTTGATTTCATAAGCAATAATGAGCAATCTGTCATCAATTTATAATATAGCCCCATTATAGGCAAAATATGATCAAGGTACATTACAGTTATGGCCAGGCTCCCAAGGATCAAGTGCATATCAAAGACTATGGAGTCAAAATTAACATAATTTTGCAATCAGAGTCAAAATTAACATAATTTCACAATCAACTAGATGCAAAAGCCAAGAGTGAGGAACTGTCAAAGATACAATTGAGGTTTATGCCTGGACTTCTGGGAGAACAGTGGAGAGCCTTGATTGTACAGGACAGCTGACAAAAGAAACTGATGATGTCTTTATATTGAGAAGGTCAAAGGAAGACATTAGATAAAATTGAGGAGCTCTTCCAACCCTAGGATTATAAAATTTTTCTGATGATCTTGACTTTGGAACTTTTAAGTATGAAATCCTGAAAATATCTCAGTATAGTTTACCAGAAAAAAAAGCTAGAAATGTGTAACAGGCATTCAGAAAAAATTTGAACTAATATAAATAGATCTGAAAAGGTTTTATAAAAGATAAATTTGTAATAAATGAAATCTCCAAGGTACAACGGCAGAGAACTAAGGCCATCTTTTGTTGTTGCTGTTAGGTGTCATTGAGTTGGAATGAAGCTGCTGGTGAGTTTGAACCGACTTTGTGGTTCAAACTAACCTTGTGGTCCAGTGCTTATCCTACAGCACCACACTTTTGGAGGGTCATATTTGATGATGCTGAGTGGGAACAGATGAGCAAATCTTTATGGGAGCAGAAAGCCTCATCTTTCTCCCATGGAACACCTGGTAGTTTCGAACTGCTGACCCTGAGGTTAGCAGCCTGATTCATAACCATTATGCTACCAATGGTTGTTGTAGTTGTCATTAGGTACAATCAAGTCGGTACCAACTCATAGTGACCCCATGCACAACAGACAAAAACACTGCCCATTCCTGGGCCAATCACACAATCATTGCTCCGTCTGAGTCCATTGCTGCTGCCACTGTGCCAATCCATCTCACTGGGGGTCTTCCTCTTTTTCTCAGACCCTCCACTTTACCAAGCATGATATCCCTCTCCAGGGACTAATCCCTCCTGACAATATATCCAAAG
>NW_006408522.1:44715896-44755972 GCF_000296735.1 Chrysochloris asiatica
AAAACACTAAGGAATATATAATAATTTAAACAACTAACGAGTACATTCTGCAAGCCTGCCTCCTGAGCGCCATCACGCAGCCTTTCTCTTTCCATGAATCTAGAATCCTCAGCTGCTCTATTTCTCCATGTCTTCCTCTTGGCCTGCATCTCTGGTGTCTGCTTTCTATCTTTTTTGAAGCATTCTGCATCATTCAGTGTTTTGCCCATAGAATCCTTGAGTATTGCAAGTCAAGGCTTTAATTTTTTTATTCAATTTGTACAGCTTGTGAAATGCTGAGCATGTTCTTCCCTTTTGATTTTCTAACTCCAGGTCTTTGCACATTTTGTTATAATATTTGACTTTGTCTTTTCAAGTTGACCTTGAAATTTTCTGTGCAACTAGTATACCACCTCACTCTTCCATTTGCTTTAGCATCTCTGCGCTGATGAGCAGTTTTCAGAGTCTCTTCTGACATCTTCTTTGGTCTTTTCCTTCTTTCTTGTCTGCTTAATGACCTTTTCCTTTCTTCCTGTATGATGCGATTGATGCCATTCCAAAACTCTTCTTGTTTTCAGTCTTTAGCATCTAATGCATCAAATCTGTTCTTCATATGATCTCTAAATTTAAGTGGAATATATTCAAGGTCATTATTTAGGTTTTCATGGACTTGTATGATGACTTGTTTGTTGTACTGTGATGGCTTGCAGTTATGGAAAACAGTAGGAAGCTCAAATGCAAGTACTAAAGTTTGAAAAACTTGGCTGATGAGAGGACAGAGACAAGACGCATGGAAGTTCAAGGAAGCAGTACAGTCAAGGAAAAATATTTTAAACTAAAGAATAAGTGACTATATGAGGGGGCTTCAAAAAGGAAAAAAAAAAGAGAGAATTAAAAGATAATGGAATATTTCTATAAACTTGCTGACACCCTCTTATTATTATTACTAGAAAAAGAATAAGACATCTGCCAGAAACTAAATACAAGAAAAAGTGAAGAGGATGGTAACAACGGAAGAGTGTGTAAAACAAGTCTAGTGCCTTATTTTTATAAGGGCAAAACTAAGAGCCAAGCAAATGAAGGTGGTAATAATCCATAAACAATAGCATTCTTTTTATTTTTGGGAGACTAATTTGGCCTTCTGGCTAAACCCTCTCTGAGTTCATTTAGTCATATCTTAATTTTCAAACTTCATTTAATTGATCAAATCTGGTTCCCTGATCTCACTCTCTTCTACATTCTTAGTTAATATACTCTTCTCTGGCTGACTTCCATCTATACTTACTCATGTATCCAGTTAAAAATGCTGAACTGCTCAGGTTGTTTTCATGCATAATCTAGGTCTAGAACACAGCCTGACTGATGGCTGGATAGTACCTTCACAAATATTGTTAGCCGCTGTTTAGTCAACCCCCAAGTCACGGCAACTCCACATACAGTCATACTAAACATTACCAGGTCCTGAGTCTCCCACATCGATTGCAGATCAGACTACTGTGATCCATAGGGTTTTTAATAACTTATGTTCAAAACTAGGAAGTAGATTACCAGGCCTGACTTCTTAGTTTGAATATCCTGCAGAAACATATTCAGCATCATAGCACCATGCAAGCCTCCTGTGACCAACAGTGGTAACTGCCCATGAGGCACATTGGTTAGGAATACAATCTGGATCTCTTGCATAGAAGGCAAGAATTCTACCACTGAACCACCAGTGCCCACACAAACATTGCCCTATCTAAACTGAACAACACTAGTGAATGCAGACCTCTCAGGTTTTGATTGTCCAAAACCACAATCCTAGCAAGTGTTAAAGCTACAACTCACGTCCAAATTTGAAGCTCAGAATTTGTATGTTGACCTTACTTTTGATTTTTTTTAAGATGCAAGTTATAGACTCCGTTTCTGTCTAAACATTATAAAGTACTAGGCTAGCTGTCAGAGATCAAATTTTAAATGGCTGAAATCACTTGATAAATTGTGTGAAAATTTTATGGTCCTTCCGTCAGACACCTTAATTTATTGTCACATAATACATAGTTAGAAGAACCAAAAGAAACCATCACAGAAGGCAAACAATGTGGAAGTGATGGCCCTTTGACACTCTAAGGCCACGGGCATTATATGGATCCAATAAGAAAGCTGCTTCTATGAGCGAGAGAACCACCTCTTGATCTTGCAAAATGTTTTTGGACACCTAAAGGCTCTTTTATTACTGTGGCTGATTAAAATGAAAAGCTTAAACGACTGAAATGTTCTTTTTGATGAGTTTTTGCCATGAACTATGGACCTTGTAGTCCAGTGGGATTCCAGCCCTTTGATCCTGGGCACTCACATAAATTCAGGGTCATAAAACAACATTGGATTTGATTTTACTAGTGTGGCTGATGTTGCCAGATTTGTAATGCAATCTTGTTTTCTCCCCTCCTCATTTTTGGGTCCATCTACCATTGTTTTATAGCAAAGGGAAAAGAATTTCAGTTTGCTTTTGGCAATTAAGTCTTTAACATTAAGCCACTTCCATAGAATGTTAGAATTTCACAGAAAAATGATGACAATGCATTATACTAATCAACATTGAAATCAATGCTACTTTATGCGCAGAAAACAAAGCCTTTCTTAAAATAATTGCAGAGTTTTCCTCTTCAAGATGGTTAGAAGATAATGTGGCTGAGAAGAACATCAGTTTGAGAGATGGAAAATATAGTCAGATTCAGAGTTCATAAATTTCCAGCAGGACTAATGGAAGAAATATTCCAATAAAAAACAGGTTATAATTAATGAGTAACAGACCATTTCTTAGTTCTCAAACTTCATTTAATTTAAAAAAATGGTATCTGTGAGAGAAGAAAATATTCAATGAGAGGCTTATTTAACAAAGAAAGAAGTATATTAGATGTTGAAATTAATTTCCTTATCTCTGAATATTTTCCTTTGAGCATATTTGTACTACAATATATTGCTTAACATCAAGTGCTGAAATAAAATTAGTACTATAAAAGGTCTATTGTTGTTGTTATTGTTGTCAAGTGCCATCAAGTCTGTCCCGACATATATATGTATATGTTGTTGTTAAGTGCCATCGAGTCGATGCCAACCCATAGTGACCCTGTATAGGGTTTTCAAGGAGCAGCTGGTAAGCTTGAACCACCAACCTTGCAGTTCAAACGACTTTGCAGTCTGACGCATTAGCCCACAGTATAGTGACCCTATATAGGCTTGAACCTTGTGGTTCAACCAGACCTTGTAGTCTACTTATCCTACAGTACCATAAAGGTCTGTTAGGGAACAAAAATACAAATCATTTTACAATAACTTGTATTAGCAAAACCATCAGTAGTGAGTCCTTCGTTTTCATCAGCTTGGGTGCAATTAGAAATATCAATAGTATGAGCTTAAGACAAAAAGTAATGCTACTAGGATTCCCGTTCATACACATATAAGTCTGTTTCAAGGAAAGCATGTTTAAATGTGTCTCTGCAATCAATGGATGGCTGCAGACAAGCTCTGTCAGTAATTCACTTGTCTCAATTTTGTTAGGATGCTTTCAGGAAAGAAAAAAAAAAAAAAAAAAAAGGGTCCAAGCAAAACAGTAGCTTCCCAAGGGGACCTGCTGGGTCAGTCAACTTCAAGTCAGAAAGGTCAGCTCAGAAGATTATGATGAATACTTTTTGGTATTTCAAAGGGGGTAATCTTGAAAGACACAAGATGATCACAGTAACTTATTAGGAAGAACTTTTAAGAAAAATGAAAACTGCATTGCTGAATAAAAGGCCAGGGAAGTTGCACCCAGAAATCTTTTCCATCCTGGCAATATACCTGTTCAGTTTTCAAGGGAAACAAGGGCTGTCCTGTAAGAATTTTGTTGGGAAACCTTACCCCATCCACCCTACAACCCTGATCTTGACCCATCCAAGCTTCTTTTTGTTCCTAAAACTCAAAGAATATTAAAAAGCACACAATTTGAGTGTCTCAATATCAAACTGCAACTTTCACAGAGTATAAACCAAAGAGTTCAGAATTCTTCAGGAAAGGGTTAGAGAGATAGCAACACTGTGTTTGGAGTGTATACACCTACATGGCAGATATGTTGAGAAAAATGGCTTCACATTTTGTTGAATAAAGGTTTCTATGATTATGTAACTATATTTTTATTTACTTTCATGTACTTAGCCTATCCACTAGACAAGGAAGTACTAACTTAAGTACATAAGTACGTTTAAGGAAACACTTTTCATTAATTTTATTTTTCATAGACTGGAAAATTACTCACCAAAATTGTTCCATATATATCATGGGTCATAAGAGTCATGAGATTCCACAATTATAATTTGAAGCAAAAATAGAGTATATGCCCCATTATGTAAGGCTCACTATGGAGGACTCCTAGGTTGGCACTGTAGGATCAGCACTGGACTATGGCCACAGGGTCGGCAGTTCAAACCCACCAGCCATGCTTCGGAAATCCTATCAGGGTCACTATGAAGTCATTATACAGAAATTTAACAATAACAACAACATTGTTTGGGCAGTGCTTCCTGGCATTTCCAGCTGCAGTCCCTTAATAGTTGTTATGGTCTTCCTTGGTGTGAAGGCATTGTTATTGTTGTTAAATGCCATTCAGTCAGTTCCAACCCATAGCAACCCTGTATAGGGTTTCCAAGGAGTGACTGGTGAGCTTGAACCGCCAACCTTGAGATTCAAACAACTTTGCAGTCTAGTACAATAACCCACAGCACCACACCAGCACTCCAGGATGAGTTGTTTTATATTTATATGTCAAAATAGGTCAAATATCAACAATTTCATTTGGTTTCATTTATAAACTTCATCATATTTAAAAAAATCACTACTTTAAGTTTTCTAAATTAATACTACTATATGTGTCAGGATGCTGTTTTTACAACAGATGGGCAGCCTGCCATATATAGTAGTAAAACAAAATGAACAGGCTCACATTACATAGATACCTTGAGCAGCTTCAAGAGATGGTATAAGAAATTTCCACGTATGTGAAGAGCAATCATTATCTTGGTAACATGCATATATTCTGTTAAGCTGAGAGAGGAATATGCAGGTAGCAAGAAAAAAAGACCTTTCTCATTGCTTGCTCAAGAGGACAGTATGTTACCATCACCTTCTTCCTCTCAATTAATTAATTCAAATATTTTGAGTATTAATTATGTGCCAGACAATGGTCTAGGCATGAGAGACAAGAACCAAGCTGCACACATTGACAAAGAGGCCACAATGACAAAACTTTTTGTTAGTTTCAATTTTAGTAGAAGCAAACTATCAGCAGCTGACAGAAAGTCCCATCCTGTTGTTAAGTGCTGTCAAGTCGGTTCTGACTCACAGCGACCCTGCAGAGGGTTTCCAAGTAGCAGCTGGTGACTTTGAACCAAGAAGTCAATGCCTGTTCTAAGCTGTGACTTCTGTCCCATGCTGCATACTCGGGAGGGCAAGCCACCATCACCTCCCATTTGGATTACTGCAGTAGATTGCTATCCTAGCAGTTCTCCCTACTTCCATTCTAGCCCAATACCATCCAGGCTCTAAAACAGCAGTCAGAGGGGGCTTTTGAAAATGCCAATCTGCACATGTCACATATTTCAATAGATTCTCATGTCACATATTATCAATAGATTCTCACTGCTCTTAGGATAAAACTGGAAAGTTGGACAAAGACCTACAGGACATTCAAGAACGGAGCTCTTGTCTTCTTCCACTGCGGTGTTTTCAAAACTGAGGACAGAGCTAGTAGGATAGCAAATCAATTTATTCTGTATTACCAGCATTTTAAAATAAAGGAGAATTTAATATATCAGAGCACATCACACGTAAATGGTTCTGCTTTAGTAGAACTCTTGTTTCTCACATTATGTACAAACATGTAATCTATACCTGGATGTCCAATGCATTTCTTACTCTGGGTTGCAAAGTAAGCTTGAAGACTACTCCGGAGCTTCATCCCCAACCTTACTCCTAGTTGTCATGTCAAGCTAAGCTGCTCTTCACCCTTCAGACTTCTGCTTAAATGTCATTTCCTAAAAGTATTCTTCCCTGACCCCTCAAATCTAAATTATATCCTATCATATAATCTTATATTGGATTTTTCTCCATAACACTCATATTACATTTGTTGCTGTTGTTTTTAAGTGTCATCAAGTCAATTCCAACTCATAGCAACCCAATAGTATAGGGTTTCTGAGGCTTTATCTTTCCTGGGGCAGAAACTCATCTTTTTCCCACAGAGTGACTGGTGGTCAAACCGCTGACTTTGTGGTTTGCAATCCATGCTTATCCTACAGAACCACTGTGTTCCCATCATAATGCATTTTGTTATTGTTGAGTGCCATCAGGACAGTTCTGACTCATAGTAACCCTGTATAGGGTTTCCAAGGCTGTAAACTTTGTGGTAGCAAAAAGCCTTATCTTTCTCCTGTGAAGTGGCTCATGGGCTTGAACCACTGACCTTGTAGTTCACAGTCCAGTTCTTATCTTGCAGAGCCACTGTACTCCCCATTATATTACATTTGTTGTTGTTGTTAAGTGCTGTCAAGTCGGTTCCAACTGATAACCACCCTATATAGGTTTTCTGAGGAACGGCTGCTGAGTTTGAACCACTGACTTTACAATTCAAAGTGACCTTGTGGTCCAGTGCTTATCCTACAGCACCACAATATTACATTTAGGGAGTGACTATTTGATCAATATCTGTCTGACTAGAATACAACTTGAAAAGAACAGAGACCATGTCTGTTTTGCACCCTGCAGCACCTAGCATAGTGCACGGCACATAGTAGGACCTTAATCACTATGTGTTCAATGAACTTCCTTTCCCTTACTCCATTCTTCAGTGAGACGCAGTGGAGTAATGTCATAGTCTGCTGGTATACAGACAGCTCATGTATGTATGTATACATATATATATCCATTCTAATGCATTAAACCCATCATATTAATAAGTACAGTCTATACATAATTGTCTGGAAAATAAAATAAGGAAAGTAATTTTTTTCCATGTGTTTAAAGAAAAGCTATTGTCTTAGCATAAACCTGAAACATTGTCTCCATCAGCAAAATAAAATCTTTTACTAAGAGGAAAATAGTCAAGCTGACCTCCAGTGGTAAGGATGGAGAATGACTTCTAAAATAATTGTAAAATATCCGAATTCCTCTCACACAGACTCACCTATGCTATCCAGAAAAGCTGAGATTTGACAAGTCTCTCAGTTGAAATTTAAGACCTGAAATGAACAAATTCCATTGTTGTTTTTGTTGTTAAGTGCTGTCTAGTTGGTTTTGACTCATAGCGACCCTGTATAGGGTTTCCAAGGAGTAGCTGGTGACCTTGAACCACTGACTTTGTGGTTCAAACTGCCTTTGCAGTCCAGTGCCACACCAAGACTCCATTAAAAGTAGATAAAATAAAGACTCTACTACATAATCTGGTGGCACTGCATGATATACACTGGACTACAAACCACAAAGTCAGAGGTTTGAGCCCACCATCCACGCCATGGGAAAAAGATGAGGCTTTCTTCACCTAAAAAATTTAAAGCCTCAGAAATACTATGCAGTGTCACTTTAAGTTGGAACCAATTAGACAAACCTGAACAACAACAGTAATACACTGATTAACATTCATTTAGTGTTTAGTGTTTATTGATAATAAAGGAGGTGAACTATGAAAATTAGTTACGTACATGAAATCATTTTTAGGAAATTTGGATAAATATCAAAAACAATTCTGAAATGCAACATTTCACTGAAAGGCCCTCCAAATCTATGCTATCTTGGAGTATTTTTATATATTCTGATGTTTCCTTCATGAAGTCATGGCAGCAGCACTAGATTCATTAATAAACAGTAATGGAAATGAGGCACTCTATATTGACCAGGAGTGGGGGAATTTCATATACTGTAAAATACTTTCACCTCAGGGTAACAGGGTGGCTTTCCCTTTGCCTTCATTTTGCAGATATTCAGAGACTGAAAGTCAACCTTAATGTTAGTGTAGGCAAAAACAATTTGAGTGTAAGTCTTATGCTTCTAAAACCATGTAATGAATTCTAACACAGATATTTGAGTTTAAATTGGTACGAATAGTCTGTGATGTTGTTCTCTTATTTCCTCAGTTGTGCAGATATGGATGAGACTTGACCAAATCATTTAGGGTTCTTTTAGAATATGAGAGGGTGTCAAAAAGTTTTCAGAAACATAGAGTGAAAAGATAATGGAATATTCCATGAACTCTTTGAAGTTCCCTCATATTTTCATACTTGGTCTTTGGCTTTTTTCTAATGGTATTTCCTTCTACTAAAGAAATCACTCATTTCCCCCTTCTTCAAGTCTTCCTACCAAGAAGGATAGAAAAACAATTGCTTTCACATGACCTGTATGCTATCACTGTGCCTAAAGATACATTTGGGAGCCCTGGTGTAGTACTGCAGGATAATGCAGTGGAGTGCAAGCTCAGTTTGAACTACAAGATCAGTGGTTCAAATCTACCAACTGCTCCTCGGAAATCCTATATAAGGTCGCTATGAGTTGGAACGGACTTGACAGCACTTAACAACAACATAGAGACATTCACCCATCTCCAAGGGACAGAAAGCACAGGGGATTTAATATTTAATTTTTTAAATAACCAAAATTCCTTCCTATCCCTTCGTAAATATGCCCAAGAACACAGATCACATATGCGTTTTTTCCCTCTAGGGGCTCATCTTTCATTCACATTTTTAACACTGCTGCCCACTCTATCGCTGCTATAGATCTTCAAGGAATAATAGAAGGGAGTGTGGGCAGGAGAGAGAAAAAGGCAAGGTGAAGAGAAGGGGAAGGAGAGGAACAGAAAGGAAAATACAAAATTTCCTACAGATCTAAATGCTCAAGGGACTCTTGCTCGGTATCAATGACACCATGGAGGAAGTGGATGAGCACTATCTTACCCAGCCTCCTTGGCCTCTGCACCAATGGTCAAAAACTCAGATGTCTATGGGGCCAGGTAGCAACATAAATAAGTCCAGGTGTAACACAACAGGAAACTTTGCTGTTGTTGTGAAGTGCTGTCGGGTCAGTTCCAACTCATAGTGATCCTGTATATGGTTTCTAAGGAGTGGCTGGTGGCTTTACCTTGTGACTGCAGTGCCACACCAGAATATACATATTATTTAAAAGTATTCAAAGGCAACTTTTTAAAAGGACATTAAGCTGGGTATCACAAACAGAATAGCTCTATAGGTTGGTGGTTCAACTCTACCGAGAGGCACCTAAAAGAAAGACCTAGTGATCTGTTTCCAAAAGGTCACCACCTTGAAAGCTCTATGGAATGCAGTTCTACTCTGCAACATATGTAACGCACTGTCCAGAATGATTTGGAATTAATTCAATGACACCTAGTTTGTTATTTTGGTCTGGTTTTGTAGCGACAGCATTTTGATGCTGGCCAAACAGATGTCTTTGGGCTATTTGATTGTTGTTGTTAAGTGTTGTCAAGTTGGTTCCAACCCATAGCAACCTGTATAGGGTTTCCGAGGAGCAGCTGGTGAGCTTCAACCACTGACCTTGCAGTTCAAACAGCTTTGCAGTCTGGCGTATTAACCCACAGCGCCACACCAGGACTCCATTTGGGCTATTTGATAGTGGCCACCAATTTAAGAATTCTGTGGTTCTCATGCTACCTTCAGAATACCATTCTACATAAACGATCTGAATCAAGAAGGAATTTATAGTAATTTCCAGTCAGATCAATCGGCAACCATTCATTAACTCTCAACTGGTTGCTTAGTCCTATTCTAATGTGGTAGAAGGGATTTCAAAGACATTTAGATTGATTTGAGATGGATCCACTATTTTCCTAGACTAGAGACAATAGAACTTAAGAGTTGGAGGAAAACTTACATCCTAGACTCTTACTGTACAGTTGAAAACCTAGTATTTAGTTATAAGATGTAACTACAGCACAGTGGTTATGAATCAGGCTGAGAACCTTAAGGTCAGCAGTTCAAAACTACCAGCTGTTCAATGGGAAAAAGAAGAGACTTTCTGCTCCCGTAAATATTTACAGCCTGGGAAACTCTCTATAGGGTCGCTATGGGTCAGAACCGAATCCACAGCACATAACCACCACCACCATCCAAAATCGCAGAAGGCATGAGGAAGGCAGGATAAATCTAAAGAGAAAGAAACACTCCCCAAAGAGTCACATCACATTTCACTTTCTCCTATTTCAGAAAGAGTCAAAATACAAAAAAGCCAACATGCACAAAGTCACCCATCTACCATCAGCCTAAAGTAAAAACTACTGAACAAAATTGTCATGGGCTACATGTACTGACATATGTTTGGAGTTTAAGACCCAACAGGGATGATGAGAGCTGATGTCACATGAATTAAACACGAAACCAACCATCTGCCAACATGATACAAAGAGTAATGAATATCTTCCTCATTCTACAGCCAGTTTCCCTCGGTCTGGAAACATAGCTTGACATAATACCTGAGTTATGTGGGGAACAAGACAGCATCTTGAAGGTGGAGACACAGAGGTCCAGGGCTGCTAAGTGAGCTAGGGAATTAATTGCTTCTTGTTATAAACCAACATTCAACTCCAAATGTATCTAGGAGTTTCTAGGTAACCAGTACCCAAGAGATAACTCAATACTAATAAGCCAGCAAATCTACTGAACTTAGTGATTTAATATTTTATTACATATCTATAATGAAAACTTGAGTCTAAATGTTTCTCAACATCAAAATGTTTCTTCTTTTATGACATCTCAGTAATGAATTACACGAATATCAGTACTCAGGGGGAATACAATGAGGGGTTTTATGAAATTATCATATTTTATATTTCTAAAAGTTTTCTTTCTTGGTCTAGAAATTACTTCCTTTCCCTTGCAGTATTCTCCAGGAATTAATAGACTTCAATAAATTATGTTGATAACAACGAACATAACAAACAGCAATGGCTCGGGATTTATGTGTTTTTATAAACATAGCTATATCAGATCCAGTTTCTACTCAATTTCATTTCATCGGTAATGTGAAATCTATTACAAATGGACCCGTATCATGGGTTAGACATTAAAAAAAAAAAAAAAAAGGAAAAGCCTACAAGTTTTTCCTTAATAGAGGCTGACATACCATTTGGTTCTCTTGGAAATAATGAGATAAAACATTCAGCTAATGTTCAATTTGGCATCCATCTCTGGCTCATGTCACAGTGGGAGTTACCATATTAGGAATGTGACTGCATTACATAATGATCAGGGGGCTGCCAGAGGCCAAAGCTCAGTGAATCTTCCCCTCATTTTAAGGACTATGCATGTGATAAATGCAGTAATAAAAAAAAGGTTCCTGTAAAAACAAAACAACAACAACAACAACAAAAAAAAAACATTTGTTTTTAAGTCATTGTTGGCTGGTTCTTTTTCTTCTAACCCACAATCCAAGAGAAAACTACCTAAAAACAGATAAATGCATTGTCCCTTCCATGGCATTTACTTTCAAACTGCTCAAAATTCTTACATTATCCAGTTCCTTACAAGCCAGAAAGGAAAGACCACATTTTCCCCTAACATTCAAAATAGAGGAAGTTGAAAGCCAAAATAGTCCTATTGATTCAAGTTCATGGCCTCCCTCCTGTTATGAAGCACTGGGCTGCCTACAGAACTTCCATCTACCATCATTAATACTGAATCCCCTCACTGAGTGGGACATCTGAAGTATCACTCTAAGCTATGATGGTTCATCACGTATATGACCAAAAGCCTGAACACACTGCTCCAGAGATTCAAGCAGAATCAAGAGACAAGTTCCCTTGTTAGGAAGTAGCTTAAAAGGAAGAGAATGAGTAGACAACAGGGATTTAGAGATTCAGAGGTAGATAATTCTAGGGCTTAAAGCAGAATTCTGGTGTGGCCCTATAGGGTAATGCAGTGGACCACACGAGGTCAGTGGTTCAAACCCACCAGCCACTCCTTGGAAACGCTATACAGGGTCACTATGAATTACAGCCGACAGCACTTAACAATAACAACAAAGCATAAAGCACAGTATATTAAGCAAATTCATTTTTTTTAGTTGATGGTGGTGGTGGTATGCCGTTGAGTCGGTTCCAACTCATTGTGACCCTGCATAAGGTTTCCAAGGCTTTAAATCTTACAGGATCAAAAAGCCTCATCTTTCTCCAGAAGAACAGCTGATAGTTTTGAACTGCTGAGCTTGAGGTTAGCAGCCTGAATCATAACCCCTATGCTACTAGAGCTCCTTAGTTGATAGTACCAACAATAAATTCAAAGGAGCTATTAGAGATTATGGAGTCCTGTGTTGTACTGTAGAATAAACATCGGCTTGCTAATCACAGAGCAGGTGGTTCAAACCCAAAAGCCACTCCTGGGAAACCTTACGAAGGTCGCTATGAGTTGTAAATGACTTAACGACACTTAACAACAACACTAGAGATTATACACCAGTGGTCTCACAGTTTGGAAATTTAAAAAACTGAGCCTAAAGAACGGTCTCAAGTTTGCATTGTTCATACTGCCAAACATGTGACTAGAACCTAAGTCTTTTGATTTTAAATCTAATGTGCTACGTATTAAAGCTACATTGTTAATGGAAAGAGAATAGCCTTCAACAGTAGACACACATGGTAGGTTCAAACTCGGCTTTCCTTCCTTTACCAGTCAAGGACTTCTGAAACAATCACTGGGAATTTAATTTGTTATTATCTGTAAAAGGGAGACCATTCTATTAGTTTGCTTATATTGCTATATTTACTCTTTATAATGCTAATGTTAAATGCTTAGGACAGAGTTTAACACAGAGAAGGATATGGTCGATGTTATTATTTTTTAATTATATGTTATTACAGAAGAAATATTTGTGCATTATCTAGGTACCCAATACTGTAAAGAACATAGGGTAAAAGAAAGCCATGTTTTCCTCTGTGAAGCCTATAATCTAGTCTAGTAACACAGCAGATTCATAAATAGAGCCTTAGCAGCATGAAAAGGATAATGAAACTATTCAAGGAATTTCACTAGAATGCAGAAAATAGACTATACAATGAGATGACAGATTATTAAGTGCCGTCGAGTCAATTCCAACTTATAGCGACCGTGTAGAGGGTTTCCAAGGAGCAGCTGGTGGGTTTGAACCACCGATCTTTAGGTCCAAACAAACCTTTCAGTCCAGTGAATTATTCTGAAGTGCCACACAAGGACTCTCAATCTGTAGTAGTGTTTTTAAAATTCAGGTTCTTTGGAAAGGCGGAGGGTGGGGATGTGTGGTCAAATTCAGGAAACATGCTATACAGTTTCCTCTGTTTTACTTCTTTATATATTATAAAGCTTCAACAGGAATCAAGGAGATTTCTGAAATGTGTTTGATCAAGAAATCCCCTCTTTGTTAAGAGGTAATTCAAAAGATCACTGTGTAGTAGAACAAGCTTTGGGAAAGTCTGGCCTAGAACATGCTGATCTAAAGAATAGAGGTAGAAAAGCAATGCTGGAAGATTTAATCACACTCAGAGAATAAGCCAAATGTCTCAAAGAAGTACTCGACCAAAAATGTCTGAGAGCCACTCTAAATTCTCTGGTAGCATAATGGTTAGGAATCGGACTGCAAACCACAAGGTCAGCAGTTCGAAACTACCAGTTGTTCCACGGGAGAAAGATGAGGCTTTCTGCTCCCGTAAAGATTTGCAGCCTCGGAAACCCTGTACAGGGTCGCTATGAGTCAGAACTGACTCCACGGCACATAACAACAACAACAATTATAGAAAGGAGTCCTATAGGATAAGCACTGCATTGCTAATTGCAAGATCAGTGATTCAAATCCACCAGCCACTCCTTGAAAACCCTATACAGGGCCTCTGTGAGAGAGAACCAACTCAACAGCACTCACTTAACAACAATTATAGAAACAGACTAGCACAGCGAAGGAATGAGAAGTAAGACACACTGAGCATCTGAAATGTAACCAGTACCACTGGGTGAGCATCATATTAAACAGCCCTAGAAGGCAATACAAAAAGCTTATTATTATTGTACTGTTGCTAAAAGTGATCACACTAAATCCAGAAGTTAATTAATTTCCACAGTCACCATACAATGTTACAGTGTAAGAATTTAAGCCCAGTTCTAACCCCAGAACCACATTCTTTAATACTGTCATCATGTTGCCATACTTTGAGATCATTACTGGACCCAGTGAGATTGGGGAACCCCTAAAGTCTACTGCCCAGAAATAAGTTCTATACCTGTAAACAAAATTATCCTATGGCACTATAGTTAAAATAAACTATACAATGTTGCTGTTGTTAGGTTCACTGAGACTAAGAAGTGTTTTTCGAGGCTGTAAATCTTTACAGGAGCAGAAAGTCTCATCTTTCTCCCACAGAGCAGGTGATGGGTGTGAACTGTCAATGTTGTGGTTTGCTTTTACTAAGAAATATCTTTAAAAGCTTACTAAACAATAGCTTAGCCCAATTAATAAAGAATGCTTGCCTTGAGAACTGTGAATTTCAATTAACCACAACTCATCCACAGCACAAATTAAAACTTCAAGGGACAGAAAGTCTAAATTCATGATAATGAAACCATACGGGTAAAACTGTGAGAAGGATGATAGGATGTGACGTTTGTAACCAATGTTACTGAACTGTACAGGGGGAGTGCGGTGGCTCTGTAGGATAAGCACTGGACTGCAAACCACAAAGTTGGTGGTTTGAACCTGGCAGCTACTCCATGAGAAAAAGATGAAGCTTTCTGCTCCTGCCAAGATCTACAGCCTTGGAAATCCTGTAAGGGTCACTATGAGTTGGAAAGACTCTACAACATTTAACAACAACAGCATCAGAGGCAGGAGAGAGTGGCTGGAAGGAGATATTGTTAGTAAGAAGTGAGTTTCTGTTCACAATGATGGAAACTTTGGCAATAGCTACTACTGTAGTGATAGTTGCAAACAAGGTTAATATAATTAGTTTCACCAAATTGGACAGGTAACAATCCTTGAATTGGCAAATGCTTGATTCATGTATCTTTACAACAACAACAAAAAGTAACACAAACTTGAATATGATGCACATCTTTTTTTTATATGGTGGTAGATTAACTCATGTTTTCTAAATGTTTTAAACGTGAAATCTTTCTTACTATAAAAAGGCATGTGATCTATAGGCAGGGACTGAAAAATCTAACAGACAATGAAGGATACCAGTAGAAATCACATAGATAAAAATGAGAATCAAAATAGCAGTTCTACCCATCTATGAAGAAGCCCTGGTAGCATATTGGATTATGAGTTGACCTACTAACTACAAGGTCAGCAGTTTGACTCTACCATAGCTCCAGGAGAGAAAGATGTGTCTTTCTGCTCCCGTTCAGATTGATAGCCTTGGAAACCTTATAGGGGTTGCTATGAGTAGGAACCGACTCCACAGCACACTACCACCACCACTGCTGCCCATCCATTTATCTTCTACTAGTCCTGTGACCAGATATGTGAATTTGTTACTTTTTGGCATAAAGTAGACAGAAATGAAGAAATGATACTCAGTGAGTACATTCTGTTTGGAGTGTGGTGACTCTGGAGGATAAGCATGGTCTATGAACCCACAAGTTTGTTTGTTCAAACCCATCAGCTGTTCTTTGGGAGAAAGATAACACTTTCTGTTCCTGCAAAGATTTCTAGCCTCTGAAACCTGAAACAAGGCCTGTATGAGTCAGAACCAACTGGACAGCATGTAACAAGAGCAGTAACTTTCTGTTTGTTTTATGAAGTGCATCTGTTCGGAAAGGTTGGTGTTGATACCAACCTATTTGGCAATGTAGTTGATTTTTGATTTATGTTTAGTTTTTAATTATCAGTCGAAGAACAGGTGGTAATTAAAATATAAAAGAGCCAGAGTGGGCACAGCGTCAAAGTGGAGAGCACATGATCTGGCTGGAGTAGATGCCTGCGACTCAGCCTTTTGCAGGATCAAGTCATAAAGGAAAACAAGATCACAGCTTTTCCAGATTTTTAGAAACACTGAGAAATCTAGATTTTTTTTTTAACAGAAAAATCTCTATATCTTAAAATATTTCAATTTGTAAAATGTTTTCTTTGCCAAACAGAACACTTCTCCAGGTCAAGGGTAAGGGTTGTCAGTTTCCTACTGAGGATTGTCAGTCTAGAATAGTTCCAAACAAGAGTTAACAATATAAATTGGATAGCTTTGGTGTTAACTCCCCTGTAGTACCTTGAATTTCTCCGATATGACAGTTCTATTCAGATTTTTCTTAAATTCCCACCAAGTGATTGGGTGGGACCATGCAAATAAGTTGCACAGGACTCTTAAGGCTGGGATTGGTTAGTTTGTCATCCAGCTAGGTTTAAAAGAAGCCATCTTGAAATAGTTAGGAATAAATCTAACTAGAGAAACAAAAGACCTATACAAAGAAAATGATAAAACAGTACTACAAGAAAATAAAAAACATTTTACAAAAATGAATATATAATGCTCATGGATAGGAAGACTTAACATTGTGAAAATGCCAATACTATCCAAAGCAATCTATATATGTAATGCAATCAAAATTCAGATCTCAACATCATTCTTCAAAGATATGGAAAAAATGATCACAAACTTTATATGGAGAGGAAAGAGACCTCAGATAAGCAAAGCACTACTTAAGAAGAAGAGCAAAGTTGGAGGCCCCTCACTCCCTGATCTCAAAAATTACTACACAGCCCTAGTGGTCAAAACAGCCTGGTACTGAAATAACGAAAGATACATAGATCAATGTCATAGAATTGAAAACCCAGAGGTCACACCATCCATGTACAGTCAACTGATCTTTGACAAAGGACCAAAACATATTAAATAGGGCAGAGATAGTCTCTTCAACAAATGATGCTGGCAAAATGGGAAATACATTTGCAAAAGAATGAAACAAGACCCATCTCTCACACCATATACAAAATAAACTCAACATGAATTAAAGACCTCAATGTAAAACCTAGAAAGAAAAAGATTATCAGTAAAAAACTAGGGACAAATTAAGGGGCTCTGATACATGGTATACTTATATTACAAAAAACCACACAAGCAATAGCAGACAAAATAGATGACTAGGACTTCTTAAACATTAAAAACTCATGTGCCATCAAAAGATTTTGCTAAAAAAGGAAAAAAAGTTTTTGCAATGACATATCAGACAAGGGAGTACTATCTAAAATTTATAGAAAACTACAAAACCTCTACAACAAAAATACCAACAACTCAATTAAAGAATAGGCACAAAGCACGAACAGACACTTCAGCAAGGAAGACAGCCAGGCAGCCAACAAACATATGAAGAAATGTTCAAGATCACTAGCCATTGCTGATATTGTTAAGTGTTGTTGAGTCAATTCCGACTCAGAGCAACGACCGACCTTGCGGTTCAAACTAACTTTGCCGTTCAGCGCATTAGCCCACAGCATCACTGTTATCATTGTTGTTAAGTGCCACTGAGTCAGTTCCGACCCACAGCGACCCTGTATAGGGTTTACAAGGAGCGGCTGGTGAGCTTGAATCGCCAACCTTGTAGTTCAAACCGATTTTGCAGTCCAGTGCATTAACCCACAGTACCACATAGAGATACAAATCCAAACAACAATGAGATATCATCTCATACCAACAGTAACAACAAAGCTCAAAAAAACTGAAAACAACAAATTCTGACAAGGGTGTGGACAGACTGGGACCCTCCTACGTTGCTGGTGGGACTATAAATTCATTCAACCACTGGAGAATGATATGGTGATTCCTCAGAAAACTGTAAATACCTTATGACCCAGCAATTCCTGTATTTGGTATATATCCACAAGAAATACAAGTCAGGACATAATTAGATATATGCACACTGATGTTCATCACTGTACTATTCATAATAAGAAAAGGATGAAGACAATGTAAGTGCCCAACATGGAAAAATGGATAAACGTTGGTACATACATACAATGGAATACTATGAAACGTTGAAGAATAATAATGAATCTGTGACACACCTCATCAAAGGGATGAACCTGGGGGATAGTATGCTGAATGAAATTAGTCAATCACAAAATGACAAGTATTATATGAGATAATTATTGCAAAAGCTTAAGAAAATGTTTCCATACTAAAAGAGACATCTTTGAGAGTTACCAAAGGTGAGAAGAAGGGAAGGATAATTCACAGGCTGGAGGGTCGACACAGGTTAGCACTGGTGACGGGAGGGCAATATACAAGAAGGAGGAGGGTGGCAGAAGGATAATGAAGAAAGTTGAAGACACAGGAGGATATGTATGGGCAAAAGGGGATGTAAATAGTGATACACACACAAGCCTAAAACAACAACGTTCTGGGCATAGATTCAAGGCTTAAAACATATGCTGAATGAGTAAGGGCGGAAGAGTGAGACATATATTTTTATATCCCACAAAGATATACGAGTTTGAAAGAGAAAAACAAAACATTTTTTGATGGTTTCCAGGGGTGGGAGGGAAGGGAGAGTAGTTCACTGCTTACAGGGTAGACACATGTTAACTTGGGTGACGGAAGGGCACCATACAAGAATGGGAAGGGCAAAATACAAGGAGAGGGAGGCTGACAGAAATATAATGAAGACAGGTGAAGACACTGGCGGGGTGTGAAGTATACAAGGGCTACAGGGGACAGAGGTAAATGGTGATCTATATACAACCTTGGAACAACAATACCCTGCAGGTAGATACATGAACAGAGTCACATGCTGAATGATTATGGGAAAAAGACTACAATGTGTGTATATGTGTATGTATGTATATATGCTTGTATGCATGTCTATGTATATAGATAAGCATATAATGACGAAAACTTCTTAAGGCAATGAGCAGTTGAGCTTGGGGCTCAGGACCATAGTCTCAGGGGACATCAAGCTCAATTGGCACAACACAGTCCACAAAGACGATGCCCTGCATCCTACTTTGGTGAGTAATACCTGGGATGGGCTCATGAATGCCCCTCTAAGGTCTCTCCAGGTGTGGAAAAAGAAGAAGGACGAGAATTGAACATGACTAGAATCAATGTGTCCAACAGGCCAATGGAACATGTGAACATCAGTCTCCAAGATGCTGAGACCAAAGAAGTAGATGGTTCCCAGCTACCACTACTAGCTGTCCTGAACAGGATCACAACAGAAGGTCCTGGATAGAGTACCATAATGTGTGGAACAAAACTCAAAATTATTAAAAAAAAAAAGACTGGGTTTACTGATCAGAAAGAAATTGGAGGAGCCTGAGACTGTGTTCCTTGACCACCCTTCAGGTATGGAAAGGAACACATCTTCTTTCAGCCAAGAAGTAGTAGAGATATGGGGAGGTGGGTCTTGTATGGGGGGGGGGTCTTGTATAGGGTTTCCCAAGAGCAGTGGGTTAATCATTCAGAATCAATAGGGTAGCATGTACCTAAGGACAATGGCGAGAAGGGAATGGAAGTATGGTGGAAAGGGAATAAGAGCCACAGGGAGGATGTGGGATAACTGTTGTTACATGGACAGGATTGCAATCATTGAGATGAAACAAAATGTATTGTTTGTTGAATGTAAAACTGATGGTCTTGTCTGTAAACCTTCACTCAATTCCCAATAAAAAGTAAAATAAATAAATAAAAAGAGCTACCTCAAAAGCAGGAATGGATGATCCCAGGACCATCAGGAAGGAAGACCAGGAGTGGAGTGTGGAATCCCTACCCAGAAAAGCAGCCACAGCGGAGGTGATGGCAGAGGTGGTGACATGGAGAAAAAGAGCTGCTTAGGACTCTAGTCTCACGTACTGAGTAAAGCTGAGAGCCTACAGGCAGGAGACTGGCTTGTAGAATGTGCCCCTTGGGCATTAACAGGCTGACTAAAAGAGCTTTGTAACACATGAGCAAGCAGGGCAGAGGCCAAGGGGCCATGTGGCTGAAAGGCCAAAGACAAGCGTGAAGGATGCCTGAGAGGGATGGTTGGTATTAGAACAAGATAAAGAAGGTTGTAGGGTGGAGACTTGTCTGAGCTCCACTTCATAGGAATTGGCCTTGGGATGATTTTTGAGTTTGATTCTCTTTTCCCTTTGTGAAGCCAGGAGAAGTTAGACATGGTGTCCACATGGATTTTGCATCCATCCACCCCAACATGGCATGAGGTTTAGCAATTAAGTATCAATCATAAGCATGGGGGGTGGGGGAAACAAAAAACAAACAATCCCACATTTTAAAACTTTACTGGAATCATAAAAAAAAAAAAAAAAAGCAGATAAATCTTTAAAGTAAATCATTATTTTGGAGTGGCTTAAAGTAAAAAAAAAAAAAAAAAAGGTACAATTAGGAGCACTTTTGTCTTTAATAATGGCAATGATACCTTAGTGTGATCCACATTCTAAATTTGATCCACTTCCTCTTTGTTTTCCTATCCCCAATCTTTTCTTAGTTTGACATGTAAAATGATAGAACAATGTCTGTTGGTGGTGGTTATGTGCCGTGGAGTAGGTTCTGACTCATAGTGACCCTGTACAGGGTTTCCAAGGCTATAAATCTTTATGGGAGCAGAAAGCCTCATCTTTCTGCCGTGGAGCAGCTGGTAGTTTCAAACTGCTGACCTTAAGGTTCACAGCCCAATTTGTAACCACTATGCTACCAGAGCTCCTTAGAACAATGTCTATCTTGCACATAGTAAAAAACTCCCACATTGCTGTGAACCTGTGGTTACTGGGTATATTATTGAGCTGTCAAAGTCCCCATGGGGCTTATCTACAACTTGGAGAAAGCTATGGCCAAGTCTTACACATTAGCTGTTACATAATCACTTCTATAACTATCCTCTTAAAAACAAATGTTTCTTAATGTATTCCCCATCAATTCAGTCCTGAGAGAGCAAAGACAAAGCAAGAGAAGCCTTTATACAACAGAAGAAGGTCCTCTCCCACTCTTCTTCTCTCAGGACACAGAAGTACTTTTCCACTTTTTTTGTTTTGTTTTGAGGTGGAATCACTCTCTCTAGGAGTCATGGTGTGCTGCTGTAGGATAAGAACTGGGCTGCTAACAGAAAGGTCGGCACTGGTTCAAACCCACTAGCTGCTTCTTGGAAACCCTATACAGGTTAGATCTGACTGAAAGGCACTCAACACCCACATTCTCTAACTACTTAAACCAAGCTGGGTGGGTATAACTTGAATCCATACATGATGCTACACTACTGTAATGACTTCATATATAATTCAACATGCTGAACATCTCCAAAATCTACAGGCCCTCCTACAAGTTAAACTGTTACAGTTAAAATAAAAACAAAAATGCAGTATCACTTTATGATAAGCAGAATATTTGATCCACCAAATCATTAAATTAGTAAGAAATGTTGTTGTTGTTGTTGTTGTTGTTAAGAGGTAGTGCTAAATAATCAAGAAGATTTACATATATGTTGTAATTACCCTTTCCTGAAGCATGAGGTCACCCTACCATCAGTAAACTAGACTCCGTGTCAGATTCTAAGTGTCAGCTAATTTAAAGTTTAGACTAAAGTTCTTGTCACAGGCACTGCATGCAAATCCCAAACATAAGGGCATGACAATTAGATGGCAGATCAAGGGAATGGTCCTTCACTGTTTCTGGATTTCACAAAGGAGGGTCAAGTAGGTAATTTCCAGACACACCCTGGGGTCACTGAATGGCTCAGCATAATTTGTCCGCTCACTTGGACCCTTTCTTTATGAGCCTCAATTTTTATGGTATCAAATTGCAAGGATACACTAACAGACGTGAAGGCATGAACAGGAGTAAGATAAACCAAATAATTTACACTGTGCCTAGGAAAAGAACTTTACAACAATTTCATAAAAACAGCAAAGTCTAAGTACTCTATTTTTTCCTTATCTGTTTTAAAAATAAAACTCTTTTTTTCCCCAATCAAATCATTTCCCCAATCAAAAAAAATATACATTTGTGAAATTTTTCAAAATAGGAATTGAAATTATTAAAAACACAGTCGAGGGCTTTCAACCCCAGGACACAGCCAGTGTCCCCAAGCAGGTGCACAAGCTGCAGATACTGTCTAGTTCAAAACTTCAACAAAAGGGGTATATGCACTACAACACAAAGGAGCTCTGGTAGCGTAGCGGTTACGAATTGGGCTGCGAGCCACAAGGTCAACAGTTCGAAACTACCAGCTGTTCTGCAGGAGAAAGATGAGGCTTTCTGCTCCCGTAAAAATTTACAGCCTCGGAAACCCCTACAGGGTCGCTATGAGTTGGAACCGACTCCGTGGCACATAACAACAACACCACCACCACTACAACACAGAGAAAACTGTCAGATATGTAAAATCAAAGATATATACCTGCAGGTTTTCGATCTCTTCTTTGTGTTCCCTCTTTAAGTGTAAAATAGCAGCTTGGTATTCTGAAAGACAAAAAAAAAAAAAAAAAGACGTCAATTACAGAGAAGCACAAAATAATGCAAAAAATTCAAGTGAGCATCTCCAAAGTTCCACAGGCTCTCATACAAGTAAGCCGAGTAAACAAATGCCACAATTAGACGTTAGCTGGACAAGAGATATTGAAAATTGGGACAAGGTGGTTTAGAATAGAAGTGAACTTTGCTTCCTTTTAGCAAACCCTGAATTATAAAAATTAAAGGTTTGGGGGGTGGGGCTTTGGAGAGAGAGAAAAGAAAAATGCATGATGGGTGTTCCAGATAAAGACTGGGTCACATGTTTGTTTTCAAGGAGGAGATGGACATGCTAAGGTGACACAAAGAACAAATACTGAAGCGTTAAAAGCAGACAAGCAGGGAACAAAAGAAAGCTTTCTCCATGAGAACAGAGCACTCTATATTTAACTCTGTTTCCCAAAAAAATCAAAATAAAATTTCCATTTGAATGCAAGGCATCCAGGGCTGACTTTAATCTTTAGATCACCTCATAAAGTCAAGACCATTTGTCATTTTGATGAAACACACTAAGGTTAGTTGAGGCTGAATGGACAAAAATAAATTTCTGGATTCACTTTTAGTCTGAATATAATAATGTTTATTCCATCATAAACCCCAAATATACACAAAAACTCCAGCCAACCACTAAAGTATCATCCATACCACTGGATAAGCATAAAGTAGCCAAGACAATTTTATCTCTTGAAGGACAACTAAACATGGTGGGGTCACAGAACTAACCAAACTGCAGAGAACCACAAAGCAAAATGATATCAGTACACATTTTTGTGGGATAAACCAGTTTGTTTTTTCTCAAATGGGTGTGGTGTGGTGGATATGAGTAAGACGTCAGTTAAACCTCATGTTAAAGCGTGTGACAAGAGGCTATTTTTTCAAGTAGAAACCAGGCATGAATGTTAGGTTCCAATTCAATAGTAATTGTTGTTGTTAAGTGCCATCAAGTTGACTCCAACCCATAGTGACCCTGTATAGGGTTTCCAAGGAGCAGTTAGTGAGCTTGAACCGCCAACCTTGCATTAGTAGGTGAGGGAAATCTTTGCTAAATCCATAAGGACCGCTACCCATTGCTGTCAAGTTGATACCAACTCATAGTGAACTTAGAGAACAGAGTAGAACTGCCCTGTATGGTCTCCAAGGCTGTCATCTTTGTGGAAGCCGACAGTCACATCTTTCTCCCATGGAACACCCGATAGGCTCAAACTGTGGACCTTAGTTAGCAAGTACGTGTTTACTCACAGCACCAGCAGGGCTCCAGGAAGTAGTGCTAATTATAAGTCTGACTAGTCCCTGTACTGCTTCTGCCAGGGAATGTGCTTCATAGAACTGTGAATCTATCAGCAAATTCTGTGGACTCCACATCCAGGCCATATCTTGGATCACACCATTCCTCAGCATCTGGACAGTCACCACTATAATCTCAGTAGCCACCATCTTTCTTCGACTGTTACACTCTTCCCAAGCAAAACAAACCCCATCAAATTCATTGCCATTAAGGAGATTCAGACTTATAAACCTACACTGTAGGGTTTCCAAGACTGCAAATCTTTACAGAAGCAGATGGCCATATCTTTCTCCCACAGAGCAATGGTGGTGGATTCTAATCACTCATCTGTTGGTTAGCAACTGAGCATTTTAACTACCACACCACCAGGGATCCTTTGCAGTAAGTTACCTTCTAACATAATCGCCCTGCTTTTACTCTTACCAACATGTATAATTCATTCTCAGCTGCCTGAGTGATGTGCTAAAGACATGAACCAAATCATCTCATCCCTGGCTTTCCACAGCATTTAGGGTGAAATCAAAACTCCCGTCTGTGGCCCATAGACCCATTGTGACCTGTCTCTTATGTGTCTGTTCCCTGTTCTTTCCCCTTGTTTATTACATGCCAGGCACACTCTCTTTCTTGCTATTCCTTGACCTTGCAGAGTTCTTCTCTACCTCAAAGTCTCTGCTACTATTGGAGGCAATAATAATGGATACACTTATTAAGCACTTACCATCGGTGAGGTATTATTCTAAGTACTTTATACGTATTAATTAATTTAAACCCCAGATAATCCCATAGTATTCTATCCTTTTATCCAATGTAAATAAGGAAACTGATTAATAGAGAGGTTAAGTAAATTGCCCAAAAACTCAGAAAGAGTTGAAAAGCTCTAAAATATGCAAAATGAGGGTGAAAACAGAAAGAAGAGTAAAGAATGATGTACTCCTTTGTACTAGGCCTCTGTCTCCTTCAAGATTACTCTAAGAGACTTCTGTTACCATGAATATGGCAGGTTAGGTTACACCACTAACAATTCCACTGAAAATACAATTTGGATTGAGTATATATATTTTTTAAACCTTCTTAAAAGAGTCAAGAGCTGTTCACAAGACAGTAAAGAGCAGCCAAGTTAAAACTTGGAATCCTAGAGAGGTAATTTGAGCAATGAAGTTGCTTTTGTCATTGAGGCATGTGTTACACATGAGTTTTGGGTTTTAAGGTGTTGCAGAAACAGAGTCAAGAGGCAAAGTCCAGAACCTTTTCAAAAACTGTCAGTCTACAAAAACAATTTTTACTCTAAAACTGAGACCCAAAAAAGACTATTGCCTCAGAGTAGTCTGTACCAGAAATAAACCTGTTCTTCACAAACTCCTAGGAGACTTTAGGTAAGATGAATACCCTTACTTAAGGAATTTGAAAATTTGTCCTAAGGCAGAAGAAAAAAGATTCTGAAAAGGAGTGATTTTCAAAAAGGAAAAAAAAACACAAAGTACTAAATATATAGATTCATTTAAATAAATAATTACTGGTTAACAGAATATTAATAATGATTTGAAGTAGTATTTTAACAAAGAGCCCTGGTAGTGTAGTGGGTTATGCATTGGGTTGTTAACCACAAAGTCCAGGTGCTCTGTGAGAGAAAGATGAGGCTTTCTGCTCCTGTAAAAATTTACAGCCCCGGAAACCCTATACAGAGCTGCTATGAGTCGGAACTAACTTAAGTACACACAGCGGCGGCAGCAGTAGTTTTAAAATACTAGTTAACTTTAAATTATGATGATATGGTAACTACATTGGAGAAGCTGATATAAAGTATTCCAAGATATTTTCTGGGGCAATGGCATTAATATTGAATAATGGATAATTTTAGATTTTTTGTAAGTTAAAATGTTTATGACTTCTATAACAAATATAGTGGTAGCATACAAGGGGACTTCATAAAGTTCATAGAAAAATTGTCTATCTTTTAATTCCATTTTTACATAAACTTCATGAAATCCCCATATATATGCTCAAAATTTCAAAGAATGATAAATATAGCAATCAATTAAAAATAAGGTAAGAAATGAGACTATAAAGCTACTTAGCCTAGGTAAAACAAATAGCATAAAATATAAACTCAAAAATATCCATAATTACAATCAGACAAAAGTGTTAAATCAGTACAAACACATATACACTCACTCCTCGTTTTAACTGCATGGCTTAGATTCACAGAAATTGGTCTTATGAGAAATCAGAAGATGATCACAGCAAATCACAAATTACACAACTGCCAAAATACATCAGTACATAACTGCCAAAGTATGAGGGTAAATCAAAGAGTATTGCTACAAAATTACAGAAAACTTTAATAAACACAAAAATCAAAATGTATTGTTTTCTGGCATATCTTCCATCTAGGTCTACACGCTTCGGAAGATGGTGTTTTCATCTCTCTAACCCTTTCCGCCACCACTCATCTGTCAGTTTGTCATATGGTGGTGGCTTGCATGTTGCTGTGATTCTGGAAGCAATGCCACAGATATTTTAAATAACAGCCAGGTTACCTAGGGTGGCTAGGTTTCAGATGAAGGAGAGACAGACCATTTCTAAATATTTAGTAACTGAAAACCTTATGAATAGCAGTGGGACACTGTCAGCATCACAGTATTAAATATTGAAAGATGATGAAGAGCACCAGAATACTGTCAGATATACTATTGAAAAATGAGCCCCTCAGGTTGGAAGGCACTCAAAATTCAACTGGGGACTAGCTGCCTCCTTATAGAGTTGACCATAATTACGTGAATGGAGGAAAACTTTCAGAATCTTCCTTTGCTGATGGGGCACAACTCAAAATAAAATAGCTGTTAACATAAATTAATAATTTGAACATGGAATGCATGAAGTATCAATCTAGGACAATTGGAAGTTCTTAAAAACGAAATGGAACACATCAACATCAATATCCTAGGCATTAGTGAGCTGAATGAACTGGTATTGGCCATTCTGAATATGACAATCACAGGGCTTACTATGCCAGGATGACAAATTGAAGAGAAATGGCATTGCATTTATCATCAACAAGAACATTTCAAGATTTATCTTGAAGTACAATGCTGTCTGTGTGATAGGATAATATTCATAACACCTCCCAGGAAGACCCAAGTCCTGGTATGGTGCAGTGGGATAAAACACTGGGCCTCAAAGTTGGTTTCAACCACAAGGTCGGCAGTTCAAATCCACCAGCCTCTCCTTAGAAACCCTGTAAAGGGTCACTTTCAGTCAGAACCAACTCAACAGCACTTAACAACAACAACAACAACAAGGAAGACTAGTTAATACAACTATTATTCAGATTTACGCACCAACCACTAAAGCAAGTGAGGATTAAATCAATTTCTTCAATCTGAAATTGATCAAACATGCAGTCAAGATGTACTTATGATTACTGGTGATTGAAATGCAAAGGTTGGGAACAAAGAGGGAGGATCAGTTGTTGGAAAATATGCTCTTGCTGATATAAATGATGCTGGAGACCCATGAAAGAATTTTGTAAGACCAATGACTTATCCATTGCAAGTACCTTTTTTAAACAACATAAAAGATGACTATACACATGAAATACACCAGATGGAATACACAGAAATAAAATTGATGCTATCTGTGAGAAGACTGTGGAAAAGCCAAAAGAAGGCCAAGGGCAAACTGTGGAAAAGACCATCAGTTGCTCAGGCTGAAGCTGAAGAACATTTTTAAAAGTTTGCGAGAGTCAAATATGACCTTGAACATAACCCACCTGAATTTAGTGATCATCTCAAGAACAGATTTGATGTATTAGACATTAGATCAGATGATCAGAAGAGTCATGGAAGGATATTAAGAGCATCATACAAGTAGAAAGCAAAAGGTTAAAAAAAAGGTCATTAAGAAGACAAGAAAAAAAGGGGAAAAACCCAAAATGGATGTCAGAAAAGACTCTAAAAACTTGTTTTCCAGTGTAGAGATACTAAAAGAAATGGAAAAAATGAGGAAGTAAAAGAGCTGAATAGAAAATTTCAAAGGGCAGCTCGAAAAGTCATAGTTAAATATTATAATGAAATGTTAAAGATCTGAAGTTAGAAAACTGAAAGGGAAGAACACTCAGCATTTCCTAAGCTAAACGAACTGAAGGAAAAATCAACTTACAATACTGAAGGATTCTATGGGCAAAAAATTGAATGATGTAGAAAGCATCAAAAGATGATACAAAGAACACACAGTCACTGTACCTAAAAGAAATGGTTTATGGTCAACCATTTCAGGAGGTAAGCATATGATCAAGAGCCAATGATAATGAAGGAAGACTGTGTATTGAATTGAAAAGAACAAGGTGGCGGGAATTAATGGAATGCAAATAGAAATCTTTCAACAAACGGATAAAGCACTGGAGGCACTCACTCATCTCTGCCAAGAAATGTGGAAGACAGCTATCTGGCCAACTGAATAGAAGAGACATATTTATGTCCATTTCAAAGACAGGCAACCCAATGGAATGCAGAAATCATCAGACAACATCATTAATTATCACATACAAATAACATTTTGCTCAAGATAATTAAAAAACTGCTGCAGCTGTACACTGACAGGGACCCACCAGTCAAGCTGGATTAAGATGAGGAAGTTGAATAAGAGAGATTATTTCTGACATCAGATGGTTCTTGGCTGAAAGCAGAGAATACCAGAAAGATGTTTACCTGTGCTTTATTGACTATGTAAAGGCTTTTGATGATGTGGATCATGACAAGTTATGGATGACATTGATGAAAATGAGTATTTTGGAACACTTTAATTGTGCTCATAAGACACCTCTACATAGACCAAGAGGCAGTTGTTTGAAGAGCAAAGACATCAGCTTGAGGACTAAGGTACACCTGAACCTAATCATGATATTTTCAATAATCTCATATGCACATGAAAGTTGGACTATGAATACAGAAGACCATAGAAGAAGTCATGCACTTGAGTTATGGTGCTGGAGAATATTAAAAGTGCTGTGGACTGCCAGAAGAACAAATGAATCTGTGTTGGAAGAAGTGCACCCAGAATTCTCCTTAGAAGCCAGGATGACTAGGTTTTGTCTCTTATATCTGGGATATATTATCAGGAGGGACCAATCCTTGGAGAAGGATATCATGATTGATAAAGTGGAGGATCAGTGAAGAAGAGGAAGACCCCGAACAAGATGGATTGGCACAGTGGCAACATCTATGGGCTCAAGCTTAGCAACAATTGTAAGGTTGGCACAGGACCACACAGAGTCTTGATCTGTTGTGTATATGGTCTCTGAGTGGGTAGTGACTCGATGACACCTAACAACAAAAACGACAACCCTTTCTTCCACCATTTTCTATCAGTTTGTCATATTGTAGTACCTTGTGTTACTGTGATGCTAGAAGCAATGCACTAGTATTTTACATACCAGCAGGGTTTCAGTGGAACTTCCAGACTAAACAGAGCAGGAAGAAAGAGTGATGGAATAATTCTGAAAGCTTAACTACTACAAACGTTATGAACAGCAGTGCAACATTATCTAATATAGTGCTAGAAGATAAGCCCCTCAGGATAAAAATCACTTAAAATATGACTGAGGAAGAACTGCCTACTCAAAGTAGAATTGACTTTCATAATGTGGATGGAACAAAGTTTTCAGGATCTTCATTTGCTAATGGGACACAACACAAAAATGAGAAGAAATAGCCACAAATATCTAATAATCAAAATATACAAAGCATGAATCTAGGAAAATTAGAAGCTATAAAAAATGAAATTGAAAGCACACCCAAAAAATAATATCCTAGCCTTTGGTGCACTGAAATGAACTGGCAATGACCATTTTGAATTGGACAATCGTTTGAATTGGACAATGGTTTATTATGTGAGAAATGACAAATTGAAGAAGAATGGCATCACATCCATTATCTAAAAGAGCATTTTGAAGCCTATCTTAGAGTACAACACTGTCTGTGCTAAGATAATAACCATATACCTACAAGGAAGACCAGAGTTCTGGTGTGGCACTGTAGGACTGCTAATTGCAAGGCTGGCAGTTCAAACCCACCACCTGCCTCTCGGAAACACTATACAGGGTGGCTATGAGTTGGAACCAACTCAACAACAACAAGGAAGACCAGTTAATATTACCATTCTTCAAATTTACATGCCAACCACTAAAAATGATGATGAAATTTAGGAAATCTATCAATGTCACCATTCTGAAATTAATCAAATATGTAATCCAGATGCATTTATAATTATTGGTGACTGGAATGTAAAAGTTGTAAACAATGAAAAGGATTGGTAGTTGGAAAATGTGATCTTGGTGATGGAAACAACACTGGAAATCACATGATAGAATTTTACAAGAGAAGCAATTATAAGAGATAATTACAAGTATCTTTTCTCAACAACATAAATAATAACTATACGCAAGGATCTTGCCAGACAGCATACACAGGAATCAAATCAACTTCATCTGTGGATGAAGAGGCTCAATAGCATCAGCCAAAACAGAGTCAGAACTACCTAAATGAGGGGGTGATAAAGGCTCACAGTGACTGGCTTACAAGATTTCAAGAGGGAGTTTAGTTTAAGAGTGTGTGGGAGAAGATACAGTCCCCACTGAATAATTTTCTTCTTGTTTAGATGGGTCTGGTGAAAAGAGATGGGAATAAGATCCTTATGATTCAATAGTGAGTAATTGTTATTATGACTAACTGCAACTGTCACAATTGCAAAGGTAGAAGTTTTGTAATAAAAATGGGGGAGTAGTTAATCTTACAGTCTAGAAACAGAGGACCCCAGGACCATCAAGGGAGAAGAACACAAGTGGAATGCGGACCTTATCCAGAGAAGCAGTGACACCAGAGATGGAGACAGAGATGGGGACATGGAGAGAGAGCAGCTGACAACTCTAGATTCATGGAAAGAGAAGAACTGAGAGATGGCGGCCAAAGAGCTAAAGTGAATAGAGAGAAATACTGTTAACTGATGGTACAGGGAGGGGATTATAACCATTGCAATGAAACAAAGTATATAATTTATTAAACGTAGAACTGCTGATCTGCCCAGTAAGCTTTCTCTCAATTCACAATAAAAACTTTAAAAAACAAAATAAAAACAAAGCTAGGAACCAACTGGGGAAGAGACTATCAACTGCTTATATGTAAGTTGCTGATGCTGAAGAAAATTAAAACAAGTTCTCCTGAGCCAAAATTTGACCTTGAGTATATCCTACTTGAATTTAGAGACCATTTCAAGAATAGATTTGATGCTCTGGGCACTAATGACCAAAGACCAGAAGAGTTGTGAGATGACATCAAGAATATCATACATGAATAAAGCCAAAGGTCATTAAAAAGACAGAAAAGAAAGAATATAAAAACACATGTCAGCAGAGACTCTGAAACTTGCTCTTGAGCATAGAGAAGCTAAAGCCATTGGAAGAAATATAATGAAGTAAAAGAGCTGAAAAGAAATTTTTAAAGGGCAACTCAAGAGGACAAGAAGACGTTTTACTTAAAAAAAAAAAAAAGTACAAAGACCTGGAGTTAGAAAACCAAAAGAGAAGATCACATTCACCATTTCTAAAACTGAATTAACTAAAGAAAAAATTCAAGCCTCTAATTACAATATTGAAAGATTCTATTGGGAAAATATTGAATGATGCAGAAAGCATCAAAAGAAAATAGAATGAATACACAGAATCACTGTACCAAAAATAATTTGTCAATGTGCAACCGTTCAATGCAAGCTCAACAAATTTCAAACAATGGGATAACCCAGAATATGCTCTATGACCACAGTGCAAGTAACAAAAACTCAGAAACTATCAATTCATAGATAGCTAGAAAATATCCATATGTTTAAAAATCAAGAACAACATTTCTAAATAATTCCTGACTCAAATAAAAACTTATTATTGAAATTAAGTAATATTTTGAACACAAAGATGAGAAAAATAATTTGTGGATTCAGCACAAGTTGTGCTAAAAGATAAATGTATAGTCTTAAATGAATGTAATTGAAAACAATAAATTCTGAGTATCAATGCAGAAATTTAAGGTAGGGATAATATTTATAAAACAATCAACATGTGTCACATGATCTCAGAATAAAGGATGACTGTGAATAAGGAATACCATAGAAGAATTGATGCTTTTCAGTTATGGTGTTGGAGGAGAATATTGCAAGTGCCGTGAACTGCCAAAAGAACCAACAGATCTGTGTTGGAAGAAGTGCAGCCAGAGTGCTCCTTGGAGACTAGGATGGCCAGACTTCATCTCTCATACTTCGGACATATTGTCAGGAGGGACCAGTCGCTGGAGAAGGATATCATGCTTGGTAAGGTGGAGGGTCAGAGAAAAAGAGGAAGACCCCCAGCAAGATGGATTGGCAAAGTGGCAGCATCAATGGGCTCAAGCGTGGCAACAATAGTGAGGTTGGCCCAGGATCGGGCAGTGTTTCATTTTGCTGTGCATAGGGTCGCTACGAGTAGGTACAGACTCAGTGGTACCTAACAAGAACAATCTCCTTTAAAAAATACATACAAAGAAGAAATTTTCTCAACATTTGCATAAAAAGCATTTGATAAAATTCTTACCTGAAAAGTGAAAAAAATCTGGCAAACCAAAACATAAGATTATCTTCTTTACCTGGTTATGGTGTCTCCACAAACTTCCTACCTAGATATTTTTGCTACAGGATCAAAGCAAGTAGGTAGGTTTCTGCTACCAAACATTTTGCAGGTCTTTCAATCCTGTTGGACCTCCCATACATCCTTAAGAGGACCCCTGTTTTGCTGTAATTGAGTGTTCTGGAGTGGATTCCAACTCATAGGGACCCCAAAGAAGATTTCTGAGGCTATAAATCTTTATAAGCAGAAAGCCTCATCTTTTTGCCATGAACAATCTGGTGGACTTGAAC
The DNA here is from genome assembly GCF_000296735.1 of Chrysochloris asiatica. Lineage (NCBI taxonomy): Eukaryota > Metazoa > Chordata > Mammalia > Afrosoricida > Chrysochloridae > Chrysochloris > Chrysochloris asiatica. The sequence goes on from NW_006408522.1 coordinate 44,748,584, forward strand.
CACCAAAGCTTCACTAATAATGTTTGCTCCCATTTCTAGTTCTTAAAGCATCTTCTACACTCCACAACTGTTGAGGAGATGTGCAGACTGTATTTGGAGCACATACACTGATGGATGCTGGTGACAATAACACATTGAGTTTTGAGTGCTGGGCTTAATTTCTCTAAGTTCTTCATAGTCTACAAAAAAACACATTTAATTTGATGATAATTATAAATGATTTTCATGGGCTTCCATTCTGCGTAAGATGGGTAGCTACTACAACCTTTGCCAAATGAATGCAATTAAATCCTGGGTAGAATGCATAAAGCCATTATTTGAGGATTCTGGATTGTAAATGGCAAAAGACAGATTGGGAAAGGAACTCAGAACACAGTGTTCATATACCATCCAGTGGTGCTTTAGCTTTGCTTGTTTACTACCCCCCACCCCCCCACCCCGTTTATTTTCAGATCTGGTTTCAAAAGTAGAATGAAAAGCAGAACTGTGCATTAGGAATAGACAGAAAGAACTTCCAAAAAAGACGTTTCTTTCATCCAAGGAGCATGGAACCACTAACCATATGGCTGGTGGTCCAAACCCACCAGCCACTCCTCAGAAACCCACACAGGTTCACTATGAGTCTGAAACAACTCAAAAGCACTTAACAACATACTACAAAGTTGTTGTTGTTGTTAGGTGCCATAGAGTAGGTATGCAACCCTATACACAACAAAATGAAACACTGCCCGATCCTGTGCCAACCTCATAATTGTTGCCACGCTTGAGCCCAATGATGCTGCCACTTTGCCAATCCATCTTGCTGGGGGTCTTCCTCTTCTTCTCTGACCCAAAGAGAGCTGGGAAATCCCTGCTGTTGTTTGTTTCTCTCCAGTCCATGTTCCTTGTTGTTGTTAAGTGCCGTCGAGTCGGTTCCAACTCATAGCAACCCTGTACAGGGTTTCCAAGGAGTGACTGGTGAGCTTCAATCACTGACCTTGTGGTTCAAATGACCTTATAGCCCAGTGTATTAAGCCACAGTGCCACACCAGGATTCCCTAGGCAATCCCTATTCTCAAACTCATAACCTTGTGGTGGCAGAGATTGGATAAGTATCTATACCCTAAAAAAGAGGAATCCTTCTCTTCAACTAGCACAACTGTGGACAGAATCCCCATTTTTCCTCTGCTCTTTGGTCCCTGAGGCTAACACAGTTACAGGGGAAAAAGTGAGAAAATCAAAACACCAAACTTTTGTCCATAGGGTCACAAAGTGAAGCTGGCAGGAGCCAGGAAATGTCAGGGAGATCAGGGAGCTTAAGGACAAAATCCCACAATATTGTGAACTCTTGATATCACCTCCAAACTGAACATCTATAGATGAAACGTCTAAGAACATGTCAAAGGCTGTAAGATTGGAATTGCATTGTAGAACACCAGCTATGGCTTCAACTAGCCACTGGATGTTGCCTACACAACAATACAGTCTTTGAAAACAAACTGACATTGGAAATGCAGCCGAGAGGAAACTGGATGAAACATTCAGACTAAATCAATCCAGGTCAGCTGCTTGCCAAACAAACAACACATATGTTTTTATAGAAAATATTAGCAAACAGTAACTTTTCAACAAATAAAATAATAATAAAACGTGATCAAGTGAGTGTTTTCTAATATAAGGCTGGTTCAACATTTGAAAATTCAATTTATGTAATCCATTACTTTAATAAAAGGAAAGTATATCACACAATTTAATATTTATTCATGATAAATATTCCTCAGCAAACTAGGAATATAATGGAACTTCCTTATTTTGACAAAAAGACATCCATAAAATAATACCTATAACCAACATCATACTTAATAGTGAAAGATGGAGCACTTTTCCCCTATGATCAAGAACTAAACAAGGATAGCTATTCTTACAACCCCAATCCAGCAGAGTTAAGCCTGTGTGAGCAGGGTAGAGGCTGGGCTAACCTGAGGGTACCGAGGGACCAAGAGCCAGAGAACAAGGTCTGTCTGTGGGAACAGCTGAGAAGAAGTTGTCCTGATTGAAGACCCATATCCTGAAAATTTCCTGATTCTGAATTTTAGCCTGTTGTTAAGTGCCATGGAGTCAGTTTCAACTCAAAGTGACCCTGTATATATAGGGTTTCAGGAGCTGTAAAACATTTCAGCTGGTGAGCTCAAACCTTGTGGTTTCACAGTCTAGTTTTTATCCTACAGAGTCACCACACTCGCCTGTAATCTGTTACTCCCCTAATATATCTCATAATTATGAGTATGGTCTGAGTTCCGTATGGCCATTACAATGTATTATCCTAATTAGCTCGAGTAGAATGCTGTAAGATAAACAGTTGGTGTCAAAAGTAGTAAAAAGATTGGAGGGAGGAGGAATGTCTGACCTCCATCCACATCATAGGCTATCAGCTAATGCTGATGGTTGTTCTTTCTCCCCCTCATGAAGTTACGAGATCAGACACCTCCACCATGCCATTTTTACCCACATGCATGCAAATAACTTGTATGCAAAAATATATAAAGATATCTCAAATATCAACAATAAGTAAGCAAAACAAGCTTATATATTTTTTAAAGGCAAAAGACATGAACTTTTTTAAAAGGCAAAAGAAATGAACAAATAAGTTCCAGAAAAAGTTCAGCAACCCTACTTCAAGGGAAATGAAAATGAAAATTTCAATGAGATATAACTATACCTTGAAGAGTGCCCCAAAAGCCCAAACAAATAAACAAACAAAAAATCTGGACAGTACCAAGTTCCGGTGAGGAGATAAACTGGCATTCTTATACATTGCTGGTGGAAAGGCAAAATGCCGACTCCTGGTGTGGCACTGTAGGATCAGCAAACCACAAGGTTGGCAATTCAAACTCACCGGCTGCTCCTTGGAAACCCTATACAGGGTAGCTATGAGTCAGAACCAACTCAACAGCACTTAACAACAACAACAATCACTATAGAAATCCATCAAACTGTAACAAACTACAGATAACTTTGCAAACAATGGGGATTTCAGAACACATAATGGTGCTCACATGGAACCTGTATGTAGACCAAGAAGCAGTCATTCAAATACAGCAAGGGAATACTATACCACCAAACCCACTGACATAGAGTAAATTTCAATCATAGCAACCCTATAGGACAGAATAGGACTGCCCCTTAGGGTTTCCGAGACTGTTCATCTTTACGGAAGCAGTCAGCCTCATATTTCTCCCTTGGAGCAGCTAGTAAGTTTAACCGCTAGACCTTTCAGTTAGCAATTCAACACAATACCCACTGTGCCATCAGGGCTCCTTAAAGGGAAACTATATGCCTAAAAGTCAAGAAGATGTGCATCAAGGTTGTATATTCTTTCATTACATCTCTTCAATCTGTATGCTGAACAAATAATCCAAGAAGTTGAACTAAATGAAAAAGTATGTGGCATGAGGTTTGGAGGAAGTCTCAAGGACACCCTGCAACCTGCAGATGACACAGCCTTGTTTGATGAAAGCCAAGAGGACTTGAAGTACTTACTAATGAAGTTCAAAGAATTTAGCCTTCCACCTGGATTCTACTTCAACATAAAACAAAATCCTGACAGCTGGACCAATAAACAACACCATGATAAACAGAGAAAAAGGAGTTCATTTTGCTTGGATCCATATTCATTGCCCAGGGAAGCAGCAGGCAAGAAGTGAAATAACATATTGTATTGGGCAAATGTGCTGTAAAAGACTGCTTTAAAGTTTTAAAATGCAAAGATGTCACCTTGAGGGCTAAGGAGTGCCTGATCCAAGCCATGGTATTTTCCAATCACCTCCTATGACTGAAGAATTGGTACCTCTGGATTATGGCACTGGTGAAAAATACTGAATATAAAATGGACTGCTAGACAAAAGAAGAAGTGCAGTCAGAATGTTCCTTAGAAGCAAAGACAGCAAGACTTCATCTCACGCACTTTGGTCATGTTATCAGGAGGGATCAGTCCCTGGAAAAGGACATCCTACTTGGTAAAGCAAAGGTCAAAGGTAAAGAGGAAGGCCCTCAGATAGAAGGACTGGAACAATGGCTGCGACCATAGCAACAATCCTGACAGGACCACTATGAGTTGGAACCAACTCAGTGGAACCTAATAACAACTAATTCCATGAATGTACAAAGTCTTCAAAAAAAGACTAACTCATTAAACCAATCTTTTTTGCTAAATTGGTATGTCTTAGGAATAGCATCTACAGTTCTAAATAGAAATGACACCGAATCCAGTTTGAAATGACTCATTTTGTGTAAAGTGTACCTGTAGGGTGTGACAGATATACTTATGACTAATTCATAAGCAAATTGGTAAAGGAGATTATTACAAAATGAACATTTAATGAATTATGATTCATCTCCTCCTTTTGTCAACTGGCCCAGTATGACAGGTAATAGGAAAGCACATTCGTGACAAGATGACAAAACAGAATACCCAGGCAGCATGAAGAAGGAGGAGGTTAATCCTCTAATGGAATGCTTACTTCTTCTCTTCAAGGATTCATAAGAGAACATGTAAAACCTATATAATAAAACAGTACAACCGTTATAGAATAACGTCTATGAGGTAAGGTTACGTTGGTAGTTCCCAAATGCGACTTGCTTATGGCCGTTCCCACTCCTATTTTTTGGTTTGCACATCTTACAGTGGTTTAATGCATGTCCTCACCAACTTTTAGAGGTGATGAAGATGAGGTAGAGGTCTGGATTCAAGACCAGTGATGCTTGCATTTGTTGAAAAGAGAAACTGGTCCTAGTAAGCAATAATTCTAGGACCCTAATAAACATGTGAACATAAGGAATAGAAATTTTGAACCTCTGAGCTCCCAAAAATCAGAATCACTTGATGTCATATTTACTCACAGTAGAAATTAATGAAGTCAATGAGTAAATGACAGTCTAGTCCACAAAAAATAAGCCCAAAGGAGGTCTTTCTAAGAAAATAACATTTAATAGACAGAAAAAGGAAAACTGCTCCTAACTTGGAGGATTCAACATTAATATATAAGAACTTGCCTCTGTAAAACAAAACAAAAAGCAAGGAGTTATTTCTCGTCAAGTCCTTAGTATAATAGGTCCCCCTTCATTGTTCCTTGAACAAACGTTCCTTCTTGGTCACTTCACAAGCACAGGACGAAACTATGCAAACCTTTCTAGACAATGGCTTCTATAGGACTATGAGTAGAATATACAAGGAAGCTTTAAAATGTTTGCAGAAAAAGTGACCTTATTGAAGGCCACTTGTACAAGAGGTCAAATAAGTGCAGTGAGACAAGGAATTTCAATCCTGCCAAAACAGAGAAATTGCAATCATCCACTGACACACAAGAAAGGCCATGGACTAAGAATAAGGAAATATCCTACAGGAATTCTTACTCTACATTCGCTCTAACCATGCCGAACATAAACCCTTGGTGTTTTAGTCCTTCCAAGGGTTTAGGAAAGATCCTGAATTAGCTGTATATTTACTCTTTAAAAGATCTTCAGCAGGAAGAGCCACAAGCTGAAGTAACTGCTAGAATAAAAATCAACTTCTTCATAGGGAATAAAATTATTCAGAGTTTCTACAATGTGCTATCAACAAAGTCCAGAACATAAAAACAAAATTACAGACATGTGAAACAGCAGGATAATATGACTCATTACCAAGTGGGAGAAAGGTAGCCCAAAGAAAAGACTAGACGATAGATTCTTGAGCCTCTGGAAAACAAACAGCGCAGCTGACAGCTTAACTTGATTTGAGCCCACTGAGACTGATTTGAGAGTTCTCACTTCCCAATTGTGTAAGACAATAAATTGTGGTAAATCACTGACGCTATACTAATTTATTACAGAAGCAATAGAAAACAAATACAGTGACTAACATTTATTGTTGTTGTTGTTAAGTGCCGTCAAGTCGGTTCCAACCCACAGCGACTCTACATATATTTACTCTTTAACCGTTTCCGAGGAGCGGCTGGTGAGCTTGAATCCCAATGTTCTGGTTCAAAATGACTTTGCAGCCCAGCACATTAACCAACAGCCATTTATTAGGCACTTATAAAAAGTACTGGTGTGGCACTGTAGGATAAGGTTGGCTGTTCAAACCCTCCAGCTGCTCCTTGAAAACCGTATCAGGATTGCTATGAGCTGGAACTGGCTAAATAGCACTTAACAGTTACAATTATATTCTAAAGAGCCCTGGTATGGTGTTGTAAGATAAGTAATGGAGTGTAACCACAAGGTCAGCAGTTCAATCTCAACGGCCACTCTCAGAAACCCTATATAGTGTCACTGTAAGGCAGAACCAACTCAACGACAAACAACGATAATAGCAATATTCTAGAAGCTTTAATGTATTTATTGATTGCATCTCAGCAGGCTGTGAAGTAGGTACTATGATTATCCCCATTTTACAGAGGAAGATTATGAGTGAGGCTCATCACCCTATCATCCTCAGTTTGAGTTGTTCTCAGGTTTGTTCCAGTCTCAGCCTCATATCCACCATGCAGCATTTTTCCCTCACTCTTCCGTACTCCAATTTCCACCTTTTCCTGGAACTTACAGTTTCTTAATGGATATATAAAGCTTGGTGGGAAGTCATCATGGCAGTGTGGGAGAGTGTATAGAAGGATACTTAGTTTGTAGGGTTTTACCTTTTTTCTGGCTTCATCAAAAAAAGCAATAGCAGCTGAGAAACAGGATGGTTAATTGAACAACAGGTTTTCTGTTACAGACAACAGGTTTCTGTGTCCAGTAATATACAGTAGGGTAGCGAACAGTTATCTTCCTACCTTCTTCCAAATTAGGAAAACTAAAACATGAATAGCCCCATTTTCAATACTACTTTCCTATCTTCAACTGTTATTGACGTTTTCTAGTCCAAGAATCTCTACTTCACTCTTTCCAGGGAACAGACTTCCAGCCTTCTATCAGGGTGTGAAAAACATTCAACTAGTCATTCTGGGAAGTGAAGAGACATGGGTTATGACTGCTACTTAGACTTTCAACTTCCACTTTTTAGACCCATTGCTTCCAAAGGTATCCACAATTCTGAGTTATTTGGGTTTTTCTTTGCATAACTCAGGCTGCTTATCTTTTCTTCCACCCTTACAAATCATCTTTCTCCAATCTGCAAATTCAATAACTAGTACACTAACTTTCCACATTCTGAAATTTTTTTTTTTTTACTGCTTTTGTGTCTCTTCTTACTCTTACATCCTTATGTACTTAAGCTTTTTTTTCTCCTTTATTATTGTTTCTTTGTTGTTGTTGTTGTTGTTAAGTACCATTCACTCAGTTCTGACTCATAGTGACCATATGCACAAAAGACCAAAGCACACTTGGTCCTGAGCCACCCTCATCATTGCAGGAAAATTTGAGCCCATTGCTGCT
>NW_006408522.1:44762857-44769704 GCF_000296735.1 Chrysochloris asiatica
ACTTCAGGTTTTCCACCAAAATCCAGTTTCTCTCCTTCATCCTATACACAGAGTAAGAAGAAATGATGCATTTGAATTATGGTGCTGGATGGAGAACATTTGTAAGGATGTCGAAGGACTGGGCACTGTTTTGTTCTGTTGTACATATGGCTGCTGTGAGTCAAAACCAACTTGACATCACCTAACAACAACAATATACATATATCCTAGTCCTTCTCCCCTCCACAAGGAGCTCTGGGAGCATAGAGGCTATGAGTCAGGCTGCTATGCTCATGGTCAGCAGTTTGAAACTACCAACTGTTGCATGGGAGAAAGATGAAGTTTTCTGCTCCCATGAAGATTAAAAGCCTCGGAAACCCTAATTCAAGTTCTCTATGAGTCAGAACTCACTCCACGGCACATAACCAACCAAATCCCCTCCACACATCCTCCACTGACAAAACTGGATGATAGATGATTCGTACAGCTGAAAATTAAAAGATAATGTCTGATTTTGTAACAGTATGTGGATTATGGCCTCCATTCTGACCCTGGATTTGATTTCACTTCCGGAGTTTATTAACCTTAACAATTGTCTCACTTTGTTAAAAAAAAAAAAAAAACATATTCAGTAGCATACCTTTGCTTTTCTTTTTAAAATTATTTTGTCATTTTTGAAAACACACAGCAAAATATGCCAATTCAACAGTTTTGTACAATTTTCATGGATAATTCAGTGACATTAATTACACCCTTTGAGTTGTACTATTCTCATCCACTTTTTCTGAATTGCAAGTCCTCCATGAATATAAACTCACCACCTCCTCAGGTTCCTATCTTTTTTCTTTAAAATCTGAATTTTATTTAGAAAATACCCAATCATTATTTTTCATATACCTATGAGTTAGTGAAGTTATTTTCTATTAATAGACAGCTGGATTTCCTTTTTTCAGTTGTGTATCTGTTTTAGAGTGAATTCAAAAATCAAGTTAGCACACAAAATCAGGGCTTTGAAACAAATCTTCCCAGTTCAGTCACAGTTGATGAAACAAAACTGGAATGGGCACAAATTTGTAAAATGTGCATATACTGAAACAATAACCAGTATGGGAAAAATTATGGGTAAATACCCTGCTAGAAATGCAATCTCTCTCTTAAAAAACATAGGCAGTATATCATTGCATAGCAACCAAATCTTTGTTTAGCAGAGCCAGAGACAATGGTAGCTGGCTCAAAGATGGCCAGCCAGCTGCGTTGATCTGATGCTGAGTTGCTCTTCCTAGCTCTGGTCATGTCCTAATCTCCCATCACTACAGTTCTCCTGAGTCTCCCATCCCAGGGCTTCAACCCATAATTTTTCCTGTTCTCATTATCATTCTGGTATGCTCACATTTTACAAATTCAGGTCTGCTCTGATTTTTGCTGCATTAACCATGGCTGAACCTGCCAAAACTCTATGGAGCAGTTCTACTCTGCATCATTCATGGGGTCACCTAAATAAAAAATCAACTCAACTTTTAGTGGGGAAAAATAAGTTATTTGGTTTAAGGAATAAGTTAAATAGTAGTACAAGTATTACTACTCCTGGTGAGGTGCTGTAGGATAAGCACTGGACTGATAATCAAAAAGTCGGCAGTTCAAACCCACTGGCTGCTCCTCAGAAACCCTATACACAGTCACTATGAGATGAAACTGACTCGATGTCACTTAACAAGTGAAGCAAGTGCATAAAAGATGACATTTGGGAAAATACGCTAAACTACTGGTAGAGGGATATACACTCAAGCAAACTCATCTGAAAAATAAATGCAGAAATTCTATCAAACTATCTCTAATAGAGGGTCCTGGTGTAGCACTGTAGGATAAACACTGGACTGCTAATTGCAAGGGAGGCTGTTCAAACCCACCAGCCACTCCTTGAAACCAGAGTTTACTATGAGTCGGAAACGACTCAACAGCAATTAACAACAGATCTCTAACCTTGACAAGAATGGTGATGGTCAAGGCAAGGCAAATCACAATCTGCTCCATTACCTATCAAGAAAATCAAAGTTGTGTTCTCATATTTAATAAGCTAAGAAGACTAAGTGTCCATACTGGTTTTATTGCACAACAGTCTTCTATATTGGTTTCTTCATAGTAAATTTATTTTGCCAAGTCACCAGATGTCTATAAACAACACATCCCATACTACAACATCATTTCCAACATCACCCATTCACACCTATGGGAAATAGTAACGGAAGATTCAAAACAGAAAAACCAGGGTGAAAAAAAAACACAAAAAAAAGAGCTGCCAGCAGGGCTTCTGAGCTGAGTGGCTCAGCCTAGCAGTTGGTGGAAGCTAGCTCCTTTATCAGTGGGCCTTTAACAGTCACACAAACAGTAAGAAAAGCAGAGGAAGGAGCAGGACTCCATATTTTTATGTGTAACTGCTGACAGCTTTTAAGTTTCACCCCTTCCTCTTTCATTCTGCCAGCATCTAGGCAAGCTGATAAGAAAGCCATGTGCTCTCTCTCTGGGCGCCTAAATTGGACTCAAGCCACACAAGCCCCTGGCCTTACTCGGGAATGCTCAGTCTGGCCTCACCCCATAAGCAACATAAAAACCCCAAGCCAGTCTCCATCTTTGGGCTCTCAAGCCCTTTTCAGAGCAGCTTGTGAGACCTCCTCTGTTATGTTCAGTAGGCTTGTTACGCGAATCAAAAACTTTCTCATACCCCCTTGAGATGTGCATGTAGTACTTCTGTTCTTGACATGTGAATCAACTTTGGGGTGAGGGTCCATCCTGTCTCTGCAGGGTGGGCATAACAAGAAGGATAAAGCCATGTAGAAATAAAGTGAATTATCAGTGAGGCTACCTAGAATGTATTATGAAAGAACTAGTTCTGCATCAGAAAAATGCAATCTTGGGTAACAAATGGAAGGGAAATATTCCCAAGTCCACACAATCTAAAAACTATAAAGATTTTTCTCAGAAAGAAATGATAAAAAGCCAGTGTTAAAAGACAGAGGGAGACATTCCAAATCTCAGCTCCAAGTGCACCACTTCCTTATGATGCTTTGTAGCCTCTTTCATTCATGGGCATCAGTCTCTATGAGCCGGGTACTGAACTCAGCATTTGGGCATGTGAAAATAAACTGTGTATTTCCAGCCTTCAGGGGTTTCTCAGTGCAAATGCCTTTGAGATGTCTAAGAAGTTTTCAACACTCGTGCTTCAGTATTAACTCATTAGCCAATGTTTTCTTAAAAGGCTTTATTTGATTTCATCTAATCATTTTATAGGCAGGTGTGAAAGACTGAAGCATTGTTCAAAAAATAATCATCCACTTCCACTCCTTCCTGAGGTGTGGAGTATATTTCCTGTGACTTGAAGCTTGGGTATGTGCCTCGCTTTGGCTAATGGAATGCAAGCTGAAATGATGCAAGGAGAAGATTTTAATCAGTTTGCATAGTTTGGCTTTTCACTTGCATGCCTATGTGACCTACAAAGAACATACTCTAGGTAGTCAGTATTTACTCATTGTTGTACTCAATAGCGACTCATAGAGCAAACCTAAACCCTAGCCACAGCTGGTAACCTGTGTTGCCAGTAGACTGGCAAGCTCAGTCTACTGACAAGTGAAAGAGCCTGGCCTAGACCAGGTGAGTCACAGGTGACCTATAGATCCAGGGGAATACATACTTGCTACTGGGAAGTTCAAAACTTTGGTGTGGCTTTTTACAAAGCAAAAGTTTATTAATAGCTAATAAATATATATGGCAAGTTTTCAGCTAAGTTTAATATTTGGAAGCTCATATCATTTTGGAGGTTTTACATGTGGCACTCTAGGATAAGCACTGGACGGATAACTTAAAAAAAAATCAATGGTTCAAACTTACCAACCACTCCTCAGAAACTACATACGGTATCTATATGAATGGGAATCAAACTTCATGGCACTTAACAACAACAGGTTGAGGTCTCATCAATAATTGTAAGCAGGAATGGGTCTAATGGGAAAAGATTGTTGTCATTGTTAAGTGCCATCAAGTGTCAAGTTGGTTCCAACTCATAGTGACTTTGTGTAGGGTTTCTGAAGAACAGCTGATAAGTTTGAACTGCTAACTGTGTGGTTCAAAGACCAATGTTTATCCTACAGTAGTATTCCAGAAGTCCAACAAAAAAGGAAAAAAAAAAAATATATATATATAAAACAAAACAATCTCCTTCAATATGCACAAAATGAGCTCAGAATAGCACATAAGTGCTTAGGTCTCCAGGTGAGGTATGAAATGGGTGAAAAAGTCAGGAAATTCACAGCTTCTGTCTCTCTGAATTTGACTTTGATTCCAAAGGAAACTATTTAGGGCCAAGGACCATTTGAATGACAATAGTCATTAAATCAGGGCTAGCTGCCAGTGTTTGAATCATTGTGTTCTCTCCTCTAATCCTTTTTGTTCTTCTTCTTCTATAAAGGAAGTGCTGACCACTTAGGAACAAAAAATCCCTAAAACTTGTATTCATCTTCCTACCTATGTAATTTAAAAAAATCATAGTTAACAACAACTGAATAATTACCAAGAAATAAATCTAGAAAGGTGCACACTTAAAACAAAATGCAGGCTTCAACAGAAACTATTTATTTCTGCCACTGGGTGGCAGTCACAATTTAAACTTCATTTTTAAATTTTGCCTAGTAACTCACCAAAAGGTGAAAGATTTGATATGGGAGAAGCAAAGGTGGGCCAACGCTTTGAAACTGACTTTTCTTTGACATGAAAGGCTGATTAATAGAACAAGTAAAGGTATTTCCGGTTATCATGCTTCCGAAGTTATGAGTGATCCAACTAATTGTTATTGGTTCAAGGAACCCTGATGGCACAGTGGGTACAGTACTCAGCTACTAAACAAAAAGTAAGTTGTTCAAACCCACAAGGCACTCCGCAGAAGTAAGATTTTGTAGTCTGCTTCCGTAAAGATTTACAGCCTTCAGAATGACAGGTAACTATACTACTCTGTCCTATCTAGTTGCTATAAGTTGGAATTGACAGTGAGATATAGGTTGACATTTGTGAGTCAACATTGTTGTTAAGTGCTGCTGAGTCAATTCTGACCCATAGCAACCCTGTATAGGGTTTCCAAAGAGCAGCTGGTAAGCTTGAATCATCAACCTTGGGGTTCAAACCAACTTTGCAGTCCAGCACACTAATTTAAAACAGGTAACAATGAAATCTACAACATAAAGCAAGAAAATGAAAGATCATAGTCAAACATCAAAGCACAGAAACATCTTGGAAGAACAAAAATAAAATAGCAAAGTGACACTTCAGGGCTGAAACTCGGGGCCTACTGTGTCCAGTTCCAGAGACAGGCAGGATGACCTGGAGTTAGATTACTGTGGAGCTATAGGACTAAAACTGCCCACCTGGATGGAACAGGTAGAACAAAGGAATGACGTGAGGTCTGCCAGATGGTAAAGGAAGCTGGAAGAAGTTGTTGCCAAGTGCTGCATGGGTCAGTGTGGGTGTGCAAACAGGATATAAACACAGATTAAGACCAGACCCATCCATCAGGTGCTCAGTGACTACGTCTACAATATTCACGTCCTCCAGATGGGAGCCCCAAAACACCATCCTTGTAAGACCCCTAGATCGGACCAGTTTCTGATATAGAAAAGTAAAGGGGAGGAGGAAACCTAAAAAAAATTCAAAAATAAAAGCATCCCATAAATTATGAGCATTCAAACCAAACTTTCAAAACACAAGACAAAACCTAAATACCAAGACAGGCAACAAAATCAAAATCAGACATTGGATAAGGTATAAATCAGAATGACAAATCATTCAATATAAATTTTAAATATAAAACATTTTTCAAAAAACTATTGAACAATATTTAGAATCCACACAAGGATAAATGGATTACAATAACCATCAGAAATGGCAGTAATACATTCTGGGCCAAAAAAGACAGGAAGAAATGAGAAGAGGTAGATACACAAATATAGGAAATATAAAACCAGCTTTTGAAATGGAAAATTCAGGAGTTAGAGAAACTCTGGAACAGTCAAGGGGAAAAAAATATGGTTTAAAGTTAATATTGAATATGGTGTTGTTGTTAAATGTCATCTAGTCGGACTCACAGTGACCCTGCATGGAGTTTCCAAGGCTGTAAATCTCTGCAGAAGCAAAAATCTCATCTTTCTACTGCAGAGAAGCTGATGAGCATGAACCACCAACCTTGTGGTTCTCAGTCCAATGCATAGTCTACAAAGTCACTAAGCTCCTCTGATACTAAATAATTAAACAAAAATCACAGAATAAAAGGATATCATACTTAAGAAATTCTGGCATTAGTACAAGGATAGAAAAATAGACAAGTGAAGTAAACAGCCTGTAACTGGAGTCACATATAGAGTCCTGGTGTGGTGCTGTGAGTTAATGCGCTGGACTGCAAAGTTGGTTTGAAAGGCAAGGTCCTTGAAAACCCTTTGCAGGGTCGCTAAGGGTCGGAACTGACTCGACAACACTTACCAACAACAACAACAAGAGTTACATATACATGGAAACGTTGTATGTGACTGAAGTTGCACTGCAATTTGTGGGGAAAGAATGAATTATGAAAAAAACTCCAAATTTAAGAAAAATAGTCATAATTCACACCAAAACAAATTAAATTTCAATAGATTAAATGTCAAGCTGTGTAAAGTATAATAGTAGAACTACTGGAACATGAAGAGGAGTTGTTGTTCTTAGGTGATATCATATCAGTTCCAACACAACAGAATGAAACACTGCCCACCCTGCATCATCTTCACAATTGTTACGTTTGGGCCCATTGTTTAAGCCACTGTGTCAATCCATCTTGTTAAGGGTCTTCCTCTTT
>NW_006408522.1:44770269-44786620 GCF_000296735.1 Chrysochloris asiatica
TATGTCATCTGCATATCTGTGTCTTCCTCCAATCCTGATGCCATGTTATTCTTCATATAATCCATCTTTTCAGATTATTTGCTCAGCATATGTATTGAGTAAGTATGATGTAATAATACAATCCTAGTGCACACATTTCATGATTTTAGACTATTCAGTATCCTCTTGTTCTGTTCTAGCAACTGCTATTTGGTCTATGTGCAGGTTCCTCATGACCACTCTTAAGTGTTCTGGAATACCCATTCTTTGCAATGTTATCCTTAGTTTGTAATGATCCACACAGTCTAGTGCATTTGCATAATCAATAAAGCATAAATAAACATCTTGCTAGCATTCTTTGTTTTCAGCCAAGGTCCATCTTACATCAGCAATGATAGCTCTTGTTCCAACTCCTCTTATGAATCCAGCTTGAATTTCTGGCAGCTCCTAGTCAAGGTTCTATATTGATATATATGTTGAGCCTCTATGTGGCACTGCCAGAGAAACACTGGACTGTTAACTGCAAGACGGTTGGTTCAAACCTACGAGCTGCCCCTTGGAAATTCTAAACATGGTGAGTTTGAGTCGGAACCTAATCAACGGCACTTAACAACAGCAAGATGATGTTACTTGTCTTCAAGTTCATGATTACACTCACCAGAAAACTTAAGAAATTATGCATTGTAAGTACAGCTGAAGCCTTGTAGACCTTCTCATTAGGTGAAATTGTTTATTAATCTTACAAACTTCTTAATACATATAAGATTCCCAAATAATATGTACTGTGTTGTATGTTTTTAAATTTTATAAACATAGCATTATATTTTTCTACAACTTACTTTCTCAAAATTAATATTATAAGATCCATTTGCATTGATATATAGTTCTAGTTCATTCATTTTAATGTTTATACAGTATCACTTTCAGTGGATATACCACAATTTAAAGGAGCCCCTGCTAGCGTAGTGGATTATGAGTTGGGTTGTTAACCACAAGTTCAGTAATTCGAATCTACCAGTCACTCCATGGGCCAAAGATGGGCCTTTCTGCTCCTATAAAGATTTACAGCCTCCGAAACCCTATACAGGGTCACTATGAGTCAGAACCAACTCAATAGCCTACAACTACCATCATAATTTATGTTACATATTCTGTGGATGAAAATTCAGATGTATTCCTAGTGTCATTATTACCATAGTGTTCTTTTTAATATTTGAGTTAATGTTCAATATGTGTGTAAATGTTTTACTAGAGTATAAACTTGAGAGTAGAATTTCTGGTTTTATTTATGTTCACCTTTAAATTTAATAGATTTTATCAAAATGATCTCTAAAATGTTGTTGTAGCAATTCAACAGTATATGGAATCTTCACTCCTATAGTTCTTACCAAGGGCTAGTATTAGCTGAAGGGAATGTAATGATAATACACAATTCATGGATTGTCCTGAGAACAAGATTAAGTATCATTTTGTATGTTTTTCAGCCATTTGGAATTTCTCCTCTATGAATTTACTGTTCCATTTTTATCTTAGGTTGCTTTTCTTATTTATTTTTACGACTTGTTTATCTATTCTGGATGTTAATCTCTTACTGGTTATTATGTTTTATGCTATGTCTTGGTACGTGGCTTATCTTGTCAGTTTCAGTGGTAGCTTTTAACATACATAAATTTAGTAATTTTAATGTAGCTGAATATATAAGTATTTTTCTTTATTTGTTTTTTGTTTTAAGAAATTGTTTCCTACCCCAATATCATAAAGCTATTCTTAATATTATTGATGGTACTGAAGGAAGAAGTTCAAGCTGCACT
The DNA here is from genome assembly GCF_000296735.1 of Chrysochloris asiatica. NCBI lineage: Eukaryota > Metazoa > Chordata > Mammalia > Afrosoricida > Chrysochloridae > Chrysochloris > Chrysochloris asiatica. The sequence continues at coordinate 44,772,060 of NW_006408522.1, forward strand.
GAAGACATTGGGAAAAGAAACCAGGTTCTAGGAATTGAAGGAATACAAACTGAAATACTTCAACAAACTGAAGCAGCACTAGATGCACTCATTCATCGACACCAAGAAATTTAGAAGACAGCTACTTGGCCAACTGATTGGAGGAGATCCATATTTGAGCCCATTCTAAAGAAAGGTGACCCAACAGAATGCAGAAATCATCTAACAACATCATTACTATTACATACAAGTAAAATTATTCTGAATTAAAAGATAAATATTTATCTACATTGGTATATATTGCTTAAAGTGCCATTGAATTGGTTCCAACTCATAGCAACTCTGTATAGGGTTTCCAAGGAGCAGTGCAGTGCTTATCCTACAGAGCCACACCAGGATTCCAACTAACATCATAGAATCAATATATATATATAAAGCAAATATTAACAGATTATATAACAAAATGAAAGAAAATAATAGGAGATTAATAACTCCCAGAAATTGATAGATCAGGCAAATAAAAACATAGTGAATAACACAATTAACAATCTTTATTACATATCCCTAAACCCCACAACATCCTTCCAGGGACACATGACAAATTTACATTAATTGATGATAGACTAATTCATATAGAAAATCTCTCAAAATTTTCAAATACTATCACACATGCCAACTTGTTGATAATGCAATTAAATGAAAATCAACAATAAAAGGATAGGTTAGAAACAATAAAAGGAAACTAAAAATATTAAAATCAACAAACCTAATTCAGCATATCTGTGAAAACAAAGAAACATAGGAGTCATACAGGGTTTGTGCTAAGAATGCAAGAATTATTTAACATCCAAAAAGTTACTAATGAAATCCTTATTAATAGATTACAGGAGAAAACCATTCATTACAATATAGATAGATAAAACTTAAGTATTATTTTTTAAAAAAAAACAGCTATTTTAAAATATAAGGAAATATTCTGAACCATATTAAGAATATCAAGAACTCTTAGCAAACTTGAAACTCAACTGTGAAACTTTAGGAGGGAATAATATCAATGCCCCCTGTCAGCACTATTCTAAAGTTCTGAGTTAGTGCATCATGAGAATAACATTTAAAAAAAAGAGAGAGACATAATGATATGATTGTCAAAATTTATACCATGAAACCATTATTATTGTTATTCGTTTCAATAAAGACCATTCTGACTCCACAGGAGGAATGCAATCAGTGTCTTAGTGCAATAACTAGATACTTGAATAGATACACAGCTGAATGGGAATGGGATAGAGAGTGGAAGTATACCCCAAAACGTATGAGTTTGACAGAGGATATTAGTACATTTGTAAACACATCTATGAAAGAGGTAGAGCGTGTTACTATTGTTAAGTCCCACTGAGTCGGTTCCGACTCACAGAAACCTTGTATAGGGTTCCCAAGGGGTAGATGGAGGGTTTGAACTGCAAACCTTGTAGTTAGCAGTCCAATGTTTGTTCTACAGTGCCACCCCTGAATTCTGTGGTGAAGCATGTTGTTGTTGTTAAGTGCCTTCCAGTCAGTTCTGACTTGTAGTGACCCTGTATGGGATTTCTGAAGCAGGTAGTGAGCTCAAACCACAGATCTTGTAGTTCGCAGTCCAGTGCTTATCTTATGGAGCCACTGCAAAGCACAAAATGATGAAAAGTTCTTAGACATTACGAAACGCCTTTAGGCAATGAGTTGCTGGGCGTGGTGGCTCAGGACCATAGTCTCAGGGAATAACATGGTCAGTTGGTATAACACAGTCCACAAATACAATGTTCTACATGTACTCACTTTGGTGAGTAGTAAACAGGATCTTAAATGCTCAAGAGTAGTCTTCTAAGATGTCACTATTGGTCTCTCCATGGGTGAAAGAAAGAAATGTGATAAACATCCAAGATGCATGGAATCAATGAGTCCAGTGGACTAATGGAACACGTTAATATCACCTTCCACGACTCTGATACAAGAACTAGATGTCACCCAGCTATTACTTGATAGAGTAAGAGAAAACGTGGAACAAAACTCAAAATTATAAAAAAGACCACACTTACTGATCAGAAACAGACTGGAGGAATCTGAAACTATGGCCCTCTGCAACCCTTCAGGTCTGGAAAGAAATTCACCCTCATGGCCCAATTTTCAGGCAAGCAGCAGATAGGTATATAAGGGAAGCAACAGCACTAGTAAGGTCTGCTCACCATGGAATGGTCAACCATTCAAGGTCAAAAGGGCAGCATTTACCTAAGGACAAAGTTAAGAAGGGATGGGAAGGAGGATGGAGAGGAAATAAGAACCACAGGGAGGAAGTGGGATAGCTGTTGTTACATGGAGTGGATTGCAATCATTGAGAAGAAGCAAAGTGTGTGATTTGTTGAATGTAAAACTGATGATCTGCTCTGTAAACATGGTTGGCTCAAATAGCCAGCCTTGCGGTTCACAGTTCAGTGTTTATAGTCAACTGAAAATGTCATCTCCTGGAATTCTGCATGGTGGGGGTCCCACACACATAAATGTCAGTAGAACTGTGTCCTCTGAAGAAAGAAACAGACAAATTGGATTAAGGGAGGCTACAAAGGGGGCCTAAGTTCTGGCTTAACAGATCTAAAGAAAAAATAGCAAATGTTTTTCAAGTGTTACTAGAGAAAAAGATGAGTACTTCTGAATTTTTCTATTAACTTGGAATTATTTCAGATTTTTAAAACTAAGCATTGCCGTTACAGTTGTAAGGAGTAGTAGAGTTGAATCTGAGTCACGGCGACCCTGTATAGAGTTTCGAAACTAACTCTTTCTCCGGTAGAGCAGTTAGTGGGTTTGAACTGCTTATCTTGTGGTTAGCAGTCCAGTGCCACCAACACTCCAAATGACATTGTGTATGTTCAAAGTTGAAAACATAAATATTGTATGTACATCTGAATAATAAGGTTAGGTTTAGCTTTATAGTCGGTAAGAGAAATATTGTCTCACAAAGAGGGAATGTACCTCATACAGAAGGAACATACTTGTGCATATTACTAATAAAGAAAAAAAACACAATTCTTCATGTAGCACCAAAACCAAGACAAATCAAGCCCACTGCCACTAAGTCTACTGTAACTCCTAATGGCCCTACAGGGTAGAGTAGATTTGTCCTGCAGTGTTTCCAAGGCTGTCAGACTTTACATGAGTAGACTGCCTCATCTTTCTCCTATGGAGTAGCTGGTGGGTTTGAACTGCCAACCTTGAGGTTAGCAGTCCATGCTGAACTCACTATGCTACCAGGGCTCTTTCATGTGGCACATATACGCATTAATTGACTTGACTGAAAATCTCTGCCCTTCACCTTGTGCCGCAACTCAAAAACTGTCAGAACCCTTTATTTAAAGCCAAGAAAATCAACCTCAGGACAGAGCGGTAAAGGTCAGTCTCTGGAGAGGTGGGTGGAAGCCAGCCAGATTTAACTTGAATGAGAGTGGAATTTTCTCCATAAACCAGGCCAGACAAGTACCCAGGAGGCTGGGCCACCTGCCCAGGTTTCTAAGGGAGACAGGACAGTTCTATTTCCCACATGGTGGAAAAGTACTCTGAAATATAACATTCAGCACCTGCCATTGGGTTGATTGCCTGCCTCTGTGTAAGCACAAGGTCTTAACTTGCATTGCTTCTATCATTCAGAATGTAAAAATCAAAGGCTAAATTCAAGTTTGTATCCCTCAATTCTGACACCACAGATAAGCAACCTATTAGCACAGATAAGAAAAATAGCAAAATCAGAGTTAGTGATGGAAGGTTGAGTAGCAGTTTCTCTGAAGGAATATGGTGAGAGGTAGAATCACGTAGTGGTTACGAATCGGACTGTGAACCGCAAGGTCAGCAGTTCGAAACTACCAGCTGTTCCGCGGGAGAAAGATGAGGCTTTCTGCTCCCGTAAAGATTTACAGCCTCAGAAACCCTGTACAGGGTCGCTGTGAGTCGGAACCGACTCCACGGCACATAACAACAACAACAACAGAATCATGCAAGGACTCCAGGCCAGAATGCATGGACAACATTCGGATCTTCCAGGTTGGTCCATGCTGCCACAGGCTTTCCAGATTTCGGAAACACAAAATATAAGATGCCCAGTGAAATGTGAATTTCAGATAAGCAATAACTAATTTATTTTAGTCCTGTGCAATCTATGGGCAAACCTACACTAAAAAGGGAGTTCTACTGTGGTACTGTAGGAACTGCCAACCTCAAGATCACACACCTACCAAGCACTCCTCGGAAACTCTATCTATACAGGGTCACTGTGATTTGGAACTGACTTGATGGCACTTAACAACAAAAATATAGTAAAATGTATTCATTGTGTAGCTGATGTGCACATTTAACTGGGTGCCTTGTATTTAATCTGGTAAATTTATTCTGGGATTTCAAAACATTCTGAGATAGAACTATACAACATGGTGGGAATTTATAAAAGAGCTGTATGATAAAACTGGAGACAAAATACACCCAATAGGCAGGAACAAAGTCACATCAGAATGTTTTGGATATCCAGAAACACTGGATTCTGGACCTTTCCTTTTAGCCTGTCTTTTCTTTTCATCTGCCTAATTTTGTTGTTGTTTACAGTAGCTATTTTTTACTCAAGTAATTTGATCATTTTAAAATAATTTTTCACTGAAACAGTCAAAAGGAAGCCAATTATTTAGCTTTCAAAGTGAGCAGAATGAATAATAACACACCAACTTAAAGGGAGATGCCAACACACATGCATATATATGTCCCATAAATATACACAGCATCCACTTTCTATTGCTAGTAGAAAGCTAAGAATACTATGGACAGAAGCATATGAAGAGAAGCAAAATCAGTGGCAAAATCCAGTTGTAATAATACAAACTCAAAGGTTTTAATAATAATATAAACCTCAAAGGTTATAATAATACACAACTGAAAATCAGTCATGCAGTCTGACTCTCTGTGATCATGCTGCAATATTACTAACGTCAATAAAGGTTTTAATAATACACTGTTGAAAACCAGTCAAGTACATATCTGACCACCTTTGACCTGCTGTAGTGTTACTAAAGTCAAAATCAAAAAAGGTAAACCAGGGATTAAAACAAACAAACAACAATAACAAAACAAACAAACAAACAATGCTATCGACTTGAATCCAACTCCTAGTGACCCTAAATCAACAGAGTGAAACCATGGCTGTAAATCTTAAAGAAACCAGATTAGAACATCTTTTCCCTGTGGAGCAGTTGGTAGAATGCTGTGCCAACAAGGTTTCTTAAACTGAAGAAACAACCAACAAACTTGAGAAAGCCCAAACTTCTCTATAACTCAACCAATTTAACTCCAAGAAAAACCCAATGCCATTGAGTTGACCCCAGCTCATAGCAACCCTATACAACTGAGTAGAATTGCTCGATACAGTTTCCAAGACTGAAGTCTTTATGGGAGCAAACGGTCTTGTCTTCCTCCTGAAGACCCACTGGTGGGTTCTAATTGCTGACCTTCTGGTTAGTAGCCCTACCCGTAATCCACTTCACCACCAGGGCTCCTTTAATTCCCAGTGATGTTAGTGATGTGCTGTGCAGTTGGTTTTGACTCATAGTAGCCCTGTATAGGGTTTCTGACGCTATAAATCTTTACAGGAGCAGTAAAGATAGTAGCCCTGTATAGGGTTTCTGATGCTATAAATCTTTACTAGTCCCTCATCTTACTCCAGCAGAGGGACTAGTAGATCAGAACTGCTCTCCTTGCAGTTAGGAGCCTAACTTACAACCCACTACACTACCAGAGCTCCTTTTAATTCCCAATTGTTGTTAAGTGCCCTCCTGTTGATTTCCACTCATAGTGACCCTGTGTGGGGTTTCCCAGGCTTTTCACCTTTGCAGGAACAGAAAGCCTCATCTTTCTCCCACAGAGGGGCTGGTGGGCTCAAACTGCGTATGTTCCAGTTTTCCATCCAGTGTTTATTATATAGAGCCCATTTTATGTTGTTTTGTCAAGTTGGTTCCAACCCATAAAGACCCTGTAAAGGGTTTCCCAGCAATGGATAGTGGGTTTGAACTGCTGACCTGGTGGTTCAAAGTCCGGTGTAGGTACTATAGCACCATAATGTTGTTGTGATGTGCCTTGGAGTCGGTTCCGACTCATAGCGACCCTGTACAGGGTTTCTGAGACTGTAAATCTTTACGGGAGCAGAAAGCCTCATCCTTCTCCTGTGGAACAGCTGGTAGTTTTGAACTGATGACCCTGAGGTTAGCAGCCTGATTCGTAACCACTACACTACCAGAGCTCCTTTGAGAGAACCTTTATTTCAGTGATTCTCAACCTGGCTTACACAGAACAGTCAACTGAGAAGTTTTAAATCATACAGGTTGTTAGTTGATTGTTATGAGATGCACGCTGGCCATGGGGACTTTTAGAAGCTTTCCTGAGAAATCTAATGTGTAGCCAAGGTGGAAGACTATGTGCTACTACTACTGTTTATGTGTGAACAGTGATGTCTGGTGAGGCTAGAAAACAGCACCTCTGTCTAGATTGTAAAAAATATAGTCCTGCATTCACTGCTAACTCAAGACTCTCTTCCATTCAGGCTGACAAAATAGCAAAAGCTCATTTTGTGCCAAGTCAAGAGCTAAAATATAAATGTACTGGGTTCCTCTTTGTTCTAATGCACTTTGGTTGGAATTCTAACATCCAGAAGTAATGTCCAAAGGATATCAGCTCATTCCATAGGAATGTTAAATTCAGTCCGGCAGCAAAACTCCAGCTGCTGCTGGCCAACATACCCTGTCCACTCTTCACAGCAAAACCTAGTCAGGGAAGTGCCCCCAACTCCCCAGAAACTCCAATTGGAGGGCAGGACAATGTCTTCATTAGTTTTATTACAAAGAAACCAAAAACTCTTAAGTTTCTTTAAGTGCTTCCTCCTTCCTATTGAGATGATAATAGATCAAATCAAAAGAAATCATTTTTGTTAGAAATCATTTTGTTAAATCATTAAAAAAATGAGAAAGAAAAGATATAAATGTACCATCACATACACACATAATATGCATTCCTTATAACTGTAATAAGTAAGCATTTTCCTCATTAACCTAACAAATGATATATTCAGAAGTATCCTGAAACGAGTTAGTTTGAAGAACATACAAAGCTTAAATGACATCACAGAATCTTAAGTCAAGAATCCTAGAAGTCATTGAGCTAGCTGCCCACAAAGAAAATATGAAGAAATTAACACCCAGGTAAACTGAGTCATTTGCTTTAGTGGTACATAAATACAGTGTGTTGTAGAGTCAAAGGTGTTTTACATGAAAGAAAATACTTAATCAACAAAGCATTAAAACATGGCTTGCCAGTAGAAAAGGCCGCATATGTGTGAGTTATCATTTGTTGGGTTTCACAATCACAAACCAAACCAAACCAGTTGCTGTCTAGTAGATTTTGACTCAGCATGACACCATACATGTCAGAGTAGAGCTGTGTTCCATAGGTTTTTTCATAGTTGATTTTTCAGAAGTAGACAAAATCTTTCCTCTAAGGCTCCTCTGGTAGACTTGATTCATTACAATCAATACTATTGATCCTGAAAGATCCTAATTGATTCTAAAAATAGCCGATATTGTTATTGTTAGGTACCACTGAGTCCACTTTGACTCTGTGTAACCCCATGTAACAGAGTAAACCTACCACAAATGGTTTTCTAGACTGTAATCTTTACAGGAAAAGGAGCCCTGGGGCTACAGCCATTAAGCACTTGGCTATAAATTCAAAGGATGGCAGTTTAAACCCACCAGCCACTCCATGAGACAATGCCTCTGAAAGCACTGTTTATACAGATAGGCCTAAGAAAAGCTGCAACATTCTCTTTTGTCTCTGAATTCCTGCTGAGGCTCCACATGATCTTAGTGACAGCCTCCATACAGTCCAAAGTACCCCCAAAGAAACTACTCCTCCAACCATCCTTTCTAGTTGTACTTCATCATACATTGTTGTTTGCCTTGTTAAGTGCCATCCAGTCATTTCCGACTCATAGTGACCCTGCATAGGTTTCTGAAGAGCAGCTGGTGAGCTTGAACTGCTGACCTTGCAGTTCAAACCGACCTTGCCGTCCGACATATTAACCTGCAACACCAAATATATTAACTTATTTGTTTTTAGTATTACTGAGTCCTGGTGTGCCACTGTGGGTTAATGCGCTGGACTGCAAGGTCGGTTTGAAGTGCAAGGTCGGTGGTTCAAGGTCAGCAGCCATTCCTCGGAACCCCTATACAGGGTCGCTATGGGTCAGAATCAACTTGATAGTACATAACAACAACAGCAAATCCTACATTACTAAAAATAAGGTCTAGGTTGAAGGCACAGATAGTATTAACCTATTAAATCAGAAATGAATGCCACTGAAAGTGAGGAAAGATCATATTTGGAAAGCATTATCTCTGTGGTCATTAAAGGTGAACTTGGAGGCCAACACAAGAGAGTAACAAGAAAAATGAACCTTGAAAGTTCCTTAATACTTCCTGAATCCCAAGGAGACCAGGAGGATCATGTGTCTTTTTATATATCAATATTCTGAATGGATTTTTGTTTTGTTTTTGCAACTTTTCACAATATTAGGATAATTGTTATTGTGTTGTTAAGTACCGTTGAGTCGATTCCAACTCATAGCAACCCTGTGTAGGGTTCCCAAGGAGGGGTTGGTGAGCTTGAACTGCCAATCTTGCAGTTCAAACCAACCTTGCCATCTAGCACATTAACCCACAGCACCACACCAGGACTCCTATTAGGATAACGGACTTGCAAAACACATAGCTATTTGTTTAGTATGGCACTACAGGATAAGCACTGGACTGTGAACCACAAGGTCAGTGGTTCAAACCCACCAGTCCCTCCTTGACAACTATATATAGGGTTGCTTGTTATGAATCAGAACTGACTCAATGGCACTTAACAAAAACAACATGTTTAGTACAGAGTACTGGTGGTACAACAGTTAAGCACTTGGATGCTAACTGAAAGGTTGACTGTACAAACCTACCTAGCAAAGGTTTTACAAGGTCTTTATCTAGAAGATAAAGACCTTGCTATCTGCTGTAAAAGTTGTTGCTGTCAACTTGATTTCAACTCACAGCAACACTGTGAAGACAAACTGTCCCGTAGAGTTTCCCCTAGACTGTCATCTTTATAGAGTAGATCACCGGGTCTTTCTATCCTGGGATGGTGCTATAGAATAGACACTGGACCATAAGGTAGGTTTCAACTGCAGAATCAGTGGTGCAAATTTGCCAGCTGCTCCTCAGAAACACTACACAGGTTCGCTATGAGTCAGAACAGACTTGACAGCACTTAACAACAACAACAAACCCCCAAATGAGGGGTAAGGTAACAGATGCAACGAGGTTAAGTGTTGTCCAAGCTCACATAGAAAACAAGGAAGAATCAGAATTTGAATCCAGGAAGCCTAGTTCCAAAACTCTCTACTCTTAATGTTCACATCACACTACCCCATCTCAATACATATTCCTAAAGGCGAATCATAAATCTCAGACTCCACACAAACCAGACTGTTCTCCTCTCACTACCAGAGAAGGCAGCATTATGGAGAGAATCTGCTGCTGCTGCCTTCTGTGGACATGGAGGCCCTTAGAGAGGACTGACATTCCACAAGAGAAATCTGACTCAGTCTGCTGCTCTCTAGAGGCTCCACCCCAATTAGTGGTTTCCTGAAAAAAAAAAAAAAAAAAAAAAACAGCCCTCATGACACCATCTAGCCAGCACCAACTCCTCCCTACACATCCACGGGGTTTTTCCATTTAGCCATTAAAACATCCATTGCATTTATAGCACTATATACCCTTCCCCTTCAAGTTGTCATTTCATGAAGGCTCCTTTTGGATCCACACTCATAGTTGACTCTAATAGAGAATTGACTGGAATAAGCACTCAGATGCATCTAGTCACCAGATTACAATCCTCAGTGTGCTCCACCCCCTTTGGTTTCATAACCAGTAAACTAGAGGCCAGGTTCATGAAATTCACACATTCCCTTTACAGCTCACTGCCTTGGTTGCTGTGGTAACAGACGTCATAGAAAAACAAAGTCACAGTCATCGTTTCCATAATTTTCTGTGTAAAAGAAATAGGATTGTCCAATAAATGTGCAGCTCTATAGGATAAACACTGGACTGCTAATTGCAAGATTGGCTATTCAGACCTACCAGTCACTCCTCGGAAACCCTATACAGGGTAACTAAGAGTCAGAATCGACTCTGCAGCATTTAACAACAATAAATGTATGAATCAATGTTCAACCTCAATGGTAATCAAAATTATATTAATAAAAGAGTAATATAGCTATTTTTCCCCCTCCATCTGGGTAACTTTTAAAAATCATGATAGTCAACGTTGTCTAGGCAGTAATAAATATGATCATGAAATCTTAACACCATCATTAGCAACAGCAGCAAAAATAATTACTGCTGCTAGTACTACAGCAGAGCCTGGCAGATAGAATTATAATCTTATATGCTAGTAATTTACCATTATGTTGTTTCATCCTCATTCTTAATTGGTAACTTTGTTTCCTACTTCACTGACAAAAACAGAAGCAGCCAGAAAACTTCCACATCCTCCTACCACATTAGCTCCCTACCAAACAACATCAATACCCACATTCTTTGCTCTTGGAACTATTAATACAAATGGATTTATATATTATCAAAGCCAACCTTTCTCCTAATGCATAAGATCCTGTTCCTTCTCACCTTCTTCATCAAATTCTCCATCTGTCTGCCTTCGTCAAAATGTCCCTTTCCTTCCTTTCATCAACATCCTCCAAGCTTCTAAAGTCAGTGGTCAATCGTCAGCCCTTTCTTTACTTGCCCTGTCATTTGAGAGACAATCACTTCCCTCCTCCATGACACACTTTCTTCATTTGGTATCCAAGGTTCTAGAATCGCTTGGTTTTCCTCCTACCTCAATGAATACTCTTTCTCAGTTTCCATTGCTGATTCCTCCGTTATGCTCCCATCTCTTTCTGCTGGAATTCCCCACGTCAGTCTTGGTTCCGTTTTTCTACCTACACTTGTCTCATTTAAAAATATTCACGTTTATATGTGCAGATGACTTTCAAATGTATGTCTATAGATCAGAGATGCTTTTCCCAAACATGACATTAATATATTCAAAAGCCTAATCAGCATTTCTTCTTGTTTGTCAAATTGGCATCACAAGTGTAATGTCTCAGAAATAATGCCTGCTCTGGAGCTCTGGTAGCGTAGTGGTTACGAATCGGGCTGTGAACCTTCAGGTCAGCAGTTCGAAACTACCAGCCGCTCAGCGGGAGAAAGATGAGGCTTTCTACTCCCGTAAAGATTTACACCCTCGGAAACCCTGTACAGGGTCGCTATGGGTCGGAACTTACTCGACGGTACTTAACAACAACAACAACTTCTCCATATTAACCTAATCTTCCCTCAGTCTCTTACTTCTCTAGTAATGGCAATCCCATACTTCCATTGCTATGATCATAGACCCTGAAGTCAGCCCTGGCTTTCCCCCTCATATCCAATCTGTTAGGAAAACAATGACTTTATCAACCCCACTAAATCTAGAAATCAATTACTTTTTACTGCCTCCATCATTACCACCATCACTACTATTTCCATAGCCCAGGCCACCATATCTTGTACAAATACAGTCACTTTCCTGGATCGCCATAGTAATAACTGGTTTGCTTCTGCTGAAAATTCCCTATGTTCTTCATGTCACAAAAACAGCCAAAGTTCTACATTTTACAATGGCCAACAATGCTCCACAGGGGTTCCTATAATTTTTTGTGTGGAATAAATCCCTTCTCACAATGTTTTTAAATTTGTAAAATTAAAAAAATAAAACAATGATTGCAGCAGAGACCTTTCTTTTTTAACTCAGTTGTCAAAAACTTTTAATTTTTAATCACAATTTAAAACATTTTAACAATTAAAAAAATAAAGGTCTCCTCTGCAACTCATCTCCTCTGTTTCTTATACTGCGGTGGCCTGTGCATGGCTATGATGCTACAATCTATAAGACTGGTATCTTAAATCTGAGTAAAGTTAACCATGGTGGACAGGTTTCAGCTGAGCTTACAGACTAAGAGACCGTAACTAGGAAGAAAGAGAGGTGAATCACTTCTGAATGGTTAGCCACTGAAAACCTTATGAATAGCATTAGAAACCATGTCAGACAGTACCAAAATATTGAATATTTGAAGATGAAGAGCACCAGGATATTGTCAGACATAGTGTCAGAAGATGAGCCTCTCAGGTTGGAAGGCTCTCAAAATACAACTGGGAAAGAGCAGTCTCCTCAGAGAAGAGTTGGTGGAGATGATGTGCATGAAGTAAAACTTTCAGGACCTTCATTTGATGGAACACAACACAAAATGAGGAGAAGCAGCTGAAAACATCTATTAATCATCAGAACATGGCATGTAGGAAAATTAGAAGATGTCATAAATGAAATGAAATGCATAAAGATTGATATCCTAGGCATTAGTGAGCTGAAATGGACTGGTAATGGCTACTTTGAATCTGACAATCATATGCTTTACTATACCAGGAATGACAAATTGAAAAGAAATGGCATCGCATTCATCATCAAAAAGTAAATTTAAAAGTCTATCTTGAAGTATAATGCTATCTGTGATAAAATAACAGCCATATGTCCACAAGGAAGACCAGTTAATACCACTAAAGCCAGTGATGATGAAATTGAAGAATTCGAATCCTGATGTGGTACTATGGGTTAATGAGCTAGACTGTAAAGTCAGTTTGAATCACAAGGTAGTGAGTGGTTCAAGCTCACTAGCTGCTCCTTGGAAACCCTACACAGGGTGGTTATGGGTCAGAAACGACTAGATGGCACTTAAAACAACAAGAACAACAACTTCTTCAGTCTGAAACTGATCAAACATGCAATCAAAATGTATTGATAATTATTGGCAATTGGAATGCAAAGGTTGGAAACAAAGAGGAAGTTATCAGTAGTTGGGAAATAAAAGTCTTGGTCATAGAAATGATGCTAGAAATTGCAAGAACAATGACTTATTCATTGCAAATGCCCTTTTTAAACAACATGAACCACAACTGTACATATGGACCTCACTGTATGGGATACACAGAAATCAAATTAACTATATATATGAGAAGAGGCCATGGAAAAGGTCCATATCCTCAGTCAAAACCAGGCCAGGGGGGCACACTGTAGAACAGTCCATCAATTGCTCATATGCAAGTTCAGACTGAAGCTGAAGAAAATGAAAACAAGTCCACCAGTGCCAAAATATGACTTTGATCATATCCCACCTGAATTTAGAGACCATCTCAAGAACAGATTTGATACATTAGACATTAATGACCAAGGACCAGAGAGTTATGGGATGCCATCAAGAATATCATACAGGAAGAGAACAAAAGGTCACTTAGAAGATAAGAAATAATGAAAGTACCATAATGGATGACATCAGAAGAGATTCAAACTTGCTCTCTAGCATACAGATGCTAAAGCAAATGGACTAAGTGAGGAGGTGAAGGAGCTGAACAGAAAATTTCAACGTGCAGCTGGAGAAGACAAAGACAAATATCATAATGAAATGTGCACAGACCTGGAGTTAGAATACAAAAGAGAAAAACACACAAAGCATTTCTCAAGCTGAAAGACCTGAAGAAGAACATTCAAGCCTCAACTTGCAATATTGAAGAATTCTATGGGAAAACAGAGTCCTGGTGTGGCACTGCAGGATAATGTGCTGGACTGCAAGAGCAGTTTGAATTGCAAGGTCGGTAGTCCAAACTCACCAGCTGCTCCTTGGAAACCCTATACAGGCTCACTATGAGTCAAGACTGACTCCACTGTACTAACAAGCGCAAAATTCTGAGTGATGTGGAAAGCATAAAAAGATGATGGAAGAAATACACAGAGTCACTGTGTTATTGTTGTTAAGTGCCATCCAGCCGGTTCCGATGCATAGGGACCCTGTGGTGTTTCCAAGCAGTGGCTGGTAAGCTTGAACTGCTGACCTTGCAGTTCAAACCGACTTCGCAGTCCAATGCATTAACCACAGCACCACACCAGGACTGTACCAAAAAGAAATTAACAATGTTCAACCATTTTGAGATAGCATATGATCAGAAGACAATGGTACTGAAGGAAGAAGTAGAATATACACCGAAGGCATTGGTAAAGAACAAGGCTCTGGTAATTAATGGACTACAAACTGAAATCTTTCAAAACACTAATGCAGCACTGGAAACCCTCACTCATCTACGCCAAGAAATTTGTAAGATAGCTACCTGGAAATTGACTGGAAGATATGCATGTTTGTGACCATTCCAAAGATAAGTGACCCAATGGAATGCAAAAATCATTGGAAAGTATAATTAATATCACATGTAAAAATAAAACTTTCTAAAGATAAGGAGCGTAGTGGTTACAAATCGGGCTGCGAACCTCAAGGTCAGCAGTTCAAAACTACCAGCTGTTCCATGGGAGAAAGATGAGGCTTTCTGCTCCTGTAAAGATTTACAGTCTCA
>NW_006408522.1:44793820-44795194 GCF_000296735.1 Chrysochloris asiatica
TGGGAGCAAAGAGGAAGGATCAGTAGTTGGAAAATATGGACTTGGTGATAGAAATGATGCTGGAGAACACATGATAGAATTCTAAAAAAAATCAATGATTTGTTCATTTCAAATACCTTCTTTTGGCAGCATAAGAGATGACTATAAACATGGACCTCACCAGATAAGATACATAGAAATCAAATTGACTACATTTGCAGAAAGAGACGATGGAAGAGTTCCATATTATCTGTCAAAACAAGGCCAGGGCAGACTGAGGAACAGACCATCAATTACTCATATGCATATTCAAACTGAAGCTGAAGAAAATTAAAACAAGTTCATGAGAGCCAAAATATGACCTTGAATATATCCCACCTGAATCTAGGGATCATCTGATGAACAGATAAACACCAAAGACCGAAGACCAGAAGAGTTGTGGGATGACATCAAGAACATCATAAAGAAAGCAAAAAGATGCTAAAGCAAATGGAAGAAATGAGGAAGTCCAAGAGATGAACACAAGAATCAAAGATCAGCTCGAGAAGACAAAGCCAAATATTACAACAAACTATGCAAAGATCTGGAATCAGAAAACCAAAAAGTAAGAACACACTCAGAATTTCTCAAGCTGGGGAACTGAAGAAAAAATTCAGGCTTCAACTTTCATTATTGAAAGATTCTCTGGGCAAATTATTGAATGATGCAGAAAGCATGAAGAGAAGATGGAGGGAATACACAGAGTCACTGTACTGAAAGGAAATGGTTAATGTTCAGCCATTTCAAGAGGTAGTATTATGATCAAGAGCCAATGATACTGAAGGAGGAAGTCCAAGGTACATTGAAGGAATTTACAAAGAACAAGGCACCATGAATTGATGGAATCAAAATTGAAATCTTTCAAAAAAGTGAGGTGGCACAGGAGGCACTCACTCATTTATGCCAAGAAATTTGGAAGACAACCATCTGGCTGACTGATTGGAAGAGATCCGTATTTGTGTCCATTCCAAAGAGAGGTGATCCAATGGAATGCAGAAATCATCAGAAATTCTCTTTGATATTCCATGCAAGTAAAGTTTTACTTAAGGTAATACAGAAACGGCTACAAGCATACATTGACAGAGAATTTCCAGAGGTTCAAGCCGGATTCAGACAAGGTCATGAAATGAGGGATATCACTGCTGATATCTGATGGATCTTGGCTGAAAACAGAGAATATCAGAAAGATGTTTACCTGGGCTTTATTGACTACAAAAGGCTTTCAATTGTGTGAATCATGACAAGCTATGGACAACATTGCGAAGTATGAGTATTCCTGAACACTTAATTGTGCTCATGAGGAATCTGTACCTGGACCAAGAGGCAGTTGTTCAAACAGAACATGGGGACACTGAA
>NW_006408522.1:44795294-44800926 GCF_000296735.1 Chrysochloris asiatica
GGCTGCGAACCTCAAGGTCAGCAGTTCAAAACTACCAGCTGTTCCATGGGAGAAAGATGAGGCTTTCTGCTCCTGTAAAGATTTACAGTCTCAGAAACCCTGTACCGACTCCATGGCACATAACAACAACAACAACAAAGATTTATAAAAAAAATGACTCCAACAGTACATTGACAGGGAACTGGCAGAGGTTCAAGCCAGATTCCGAGAAGGATGTGGAACAAGGGCTATTACTGCGTAGGTTAGATGGACCTTGGCTGAAAGCAGAGAATACTAGAAATGGGTTTACCTGAGCTTTATTGACTATGCAAAGACTTTCAAATGTGTAGATCATGACAAGCTATGGACAACATTACAGAGAATGAGTATTCTGGAAAACTTAATCGTGCTCATAAGAAACCTGAATATAGACCAAGAGATAGTTATTCCTACACAACAAGGGGCACTGGAAAGGTGTGTGCCAGGGTTGTATTCTTTTACCATTCTTATTCAATCTGTAAACTGAGCACATAATCTGAAAAGCTGGATTATATGAAATTAGTCATGCTTCCACTGTACACACTAAAAGGTCATTATAATTATCCCCCAGTTTGAAACCTGATTATTACAGTAAGAACCCAATTACAGTTGTCATTGTTGTTATTAAGTGCTGTCAATTCAGTTCCAACTCTAAGTGACCCTGGAGAGGGTTTCCAAAGAATAGATGATGGGGTTTGAACCATCAACCATGTGGTGAATAATCCAGGACTTAACATACAGCACCAGACCAGGCAGACCTACAAAATCTGGAACCCACATAAGATGGAACCAGTCAGAGAAGGACAACTCAGATATTTTGCACTACAACAAGTGACAGAAAAGTGGTACAGGCCACACCTTGCAAAACCCTGAGAAACAAGGCAGTCCTGATGAGTTCTGGCCAGTTCTCACTGTATATCCACAATACCTGGGCATGTTGTCAAAAGGCAGATTCACGGACCCCAGAATATCTGAATTATAACAAGTTCCCAAGATTTATTTTTCTTATTATTGAAAATTGTGAATGAATGCACTGGGGGAGTTAAGACAAACACATAAAAAGTTAAGCAATGTAAGATTTGGATCATTATAAATATGAAATTATTGCTGTTAAAATAGAAATGGGTTATTGAGCGAATTAAGTTTGAGGCAATTTAGTTTTAGACAACTGACTTTATGTGAGTAAACCCATTTGAGGTACACCTACCTAGAGTCAAACATATCTTACTCAGTAACTGAGAAACTCATAAACATTATAATAAATCATTATAACGTCATATATTCATCCAGGCAAGGCAAAGAAATGAGAGTTCAAAGTATTTCATTCTATCTTTCTAATAACCCTGCCAATAGGTTTAGCAAGAGCAGAAACATGAAACATTAAATACACAAAAAGTTGTCTACTGATTTTCATTACCTCTTGTCTCATTACCTCTCAGTATTAGGAATAATATGGATTTTGAACATATCTGTTCTCAAGCAAAATAGAAGTCACTGATTGTTTCTCATTGGCTACTCTCTAAACCACAGCAAAGAACTCCAAGGTGGTCTCAGACTTTTCCACAACAGTCATCCACACACCTCAGACTCATATTCACCGTCAATAGCTCTAGAGAAGACTTATAAAACTTGCAACTGGCCATGCTGTCTCTCCTAAAATTTTTCAGTGACCCCCAGCATGGTCTACAGCTCAAGGTCCTAGCACAGAATGCCACCTAGCGCCCGTCCCTACAAGACACAGCCTCTGTATCATCCCTCTTCTCTCTTATATATCAATCATAATCAATGTCTTCAAACAAACTCTACTCTTTCCTTCCTCCCAGAGTCCCCTTCCCAGTGTTCACTTGACTTACCTCGTCTATACTAATCACTCCAGATAGGATAGACAGCACTCTCCTTTGTGATCTATTGTATAGAGTCCTGGTGTGATGCTGTGGGATAAGCACTGGACTGCAAGGTTGGTTTGAATGTGCCACATGGTGGGTGATTCAGTCTCACTAGTCACTCCTTGGAAATCCTACACAGGGTCATTGTGAATTGGAACCAACTCAACAGCACTAACAACATAAGCTATATAGTCTTCTATAGGAATATGTAGAATTTTTCATTGTACTTGTCTGTGTACATTTCACCTCTCCCCAATTCTACCCTTAGGCTAACTTGTCCTTTCCCTCACCATCCCACGCAGTAAAACAAACTATGAGTTATTTGAGTACAATATTTTTTTCTTATTAATCTATGTATTCCCAGCATCTATCACATAGCAGATGCTCAGCAAATATTTGCTAAATGAATGATTACTTGTAATAGTGAATCAACAACCACACCAATATTATGTTTCTTCTTCTTGTCGCTACTAACAACAAAAAGAAGCATATTGTCATTGAGTAAATTATGACTCATAGTGACCTGTATAAGGTTTCTGAGGAAGAGCTGATGGGTTTGAACCAGCGACCTTTTGGTTAGCAGTACAGTGCTTATACTACAGAGCTACACCAGGACTCTAATAACATGTTCGATGTTACTAAATAATACTTAGACATGATCTAGGAACATCAATAACTCTGATGTGATTTACCTTACAGCTTCTAAGATTACAGCACAAGATACAATATGTGTTCTAAGTCAAAGGAAATCCCATAGGAATCACCCTAGCTGTGCGCCATGTAGCCTAGCACACAATCATAGCTTTTATCAAAGTTCACTTTGGGTTATCTTGAAGGGTGGAACACTGAAGAAGGAGTTTTAGCGCTAATATAAAGTAACAGCCCCAGGGAATGGTACACAGGATAGATCTGAAAAAAAAACATTTATTTATTGTTTCTATTTTAACAAATCTAGTGTTCCACTATGAAGTACACTGCATACTTTGTTATTTAAGTTACAAATAAAATAAAATAAAATAAAATGCCTCCTCATAGCTTTTGTTTCCCTCATCTTGAATTCACAAAGTTGATTGTTTTTAGCTAAGGTTCATCTTTATGTATTACGACCAGATATGAATAGAGATTGGGGTCTGAAAAGCCAGCAAAGCAGCCAAGTAAGGTACAACTATTGGTCTCTCCTTATGTGAGGCAAAGAATGGTAAAGAAAATCAAAGAAACATAGAAACAAATAGTCCAAAGGGCTGACGGACCACAGAATCCTCAGCTTCTATGACCTGAACTATTGGATGGTACCTGGCAAACACTCTGAAATGGAACACAGTAGAAGGTTTTGGATAGAGCACCAGAAAAACATGGAATGAAACTCCAAGTCATAAAAAAGACCATGCTTGCTAGTCTGATAAAAGACTGTTGTTGTTAAGTGCTATCAAGTTGGTTCCGACCCATAGTAAGCCTGTACAGTGCTTCCAAGGAGCGGCTGGTGAGCTTGAACCACTGACTTTGCAGTTCAAACCAGCATTGCAGTCCAGCGCATTAACCCACAGCACTGCATCAGGACTGTTGGTGTCGTTGTTAAGTACTGTGGAGTCGATTCCGACTCATAGAAACCCTGCACAGGGTTTCTAAGGCTGTAAACCTTTACAGGAGCAGAATGCCTCATCTTTCTCCCGCGGAACCACTGGTAGTTTCGAACTGCTGACCTTGAGGTTGGCAACCTGACTCGTAACCACTACGCTACCAGAGTTCCAGGACTGTGGAACCCCTGAATTGACTTATTACCGGTCAAGCCTGGAACTCAACTTCTCCTTGTGGCTCATCAGCCACACGAAAGAGAGATGTCAGTCTTAAAACAATCAATCATGTGTGCCCAAAGGGCAGCATTTGCCCAGGGGCAAAGTTCAGAAGGCGGGAAAGGATAGGTAAAAAGGACTAATAGAAATGCAGAGAGGAAGTGGAGAGAGTGACATTTTAGGAAATGCAATTAATGTCATAAAATAAAATGTATATGAATTGGTTAAAGGAAATCCAATTCCCTCTGTGAACTTTCATGCAAACCACAATAAAAAGTTTAAAAAATAAAATACAGTAATATGTCCAGAAAAATTAGCAAATCAAATCCAGTACTTCATCATGACCAAATAGGGGATATCTTGGGAATGCAATGATGGTTCCGCCCTAATAAATATAGAATATAAATGACTAGATAGTCAGACTTAGAAGAAAATCACAGGGCCTTTTCAATAACTATACTCCTCTATGTTTGTTTGATAAAAACACTTAGGAACCTAGTTATATACAGACTCTTCTTTAACTTGATAAAGACTATTAACTACAAATCTCCAATGGTGTCAATTGTAAACTATTTTTCAACTTTGTTTTGGTTGAGCTAGCCAACTGCAGAATCCTGGTGTGACACTGTAAGATAAATACTGGACTACAAAATTCAAGGTCAGTAGTTCAAACCCACCAGCCACTTCTCGTAAACCCTGTACAGGGTCAAGGAGTCCGAATCAACTCAATAGCACTTAACACCAGTAGCCAACTGCAAGATAAAGGTATGGCGAGCTGATTTTGTGAAGATTAAACAAAAAAAAAAAGCAATCTGCTGACACTGAACCAATTCACACTCAGTGAGACCTTATAAGCCCGAGTCGAACTTTCCTAGGCTGTTAGACCCCCACATCTTCCTTTCACAGAGCAGCTGGTGGGATTGGATCACTGACCTTTCAGTTACCAGCTGAGTGCTAAGCCACTGCACCACCCGTGCTTCTTCAAACAATGTAAAAACTACATTAATTGCAAAGTTACAGAATTTGCTCAAGGTCTAAATAAACAAAGTAAGAAAGGATGTAACCAAAAGGCACTTGTAGATGAGAGTTGGTATTCCCTATCTAGAGAGCAAAAATGACATTTATTAAATCTGTTGGAACAACTGGTTATCAATTTAGGAAAAACAAAACTAATATTAGCATCTTACATTATTTTGGTTTTGCTATGTGCCAGGCACCATGCCAGGCTCTTTAAATGTTATTATAGCAGAGAACACTTGGAATGACAACTCATTTAAAAGAAACAAAAACAAAAAATGTCAGAAACCTGAAGCACTGCCAGGCTAATTAATTTGTGTGAAGTCACACAGCCAATAACTACTGAAGCCTGAATTTCACTCCATGGCATCCCATTGCATAGCCCATGCTTCAATACATCTTTATACTTGTACAAAACAACTTCTAGCTGGAATAAAAACCTAAATATCTATAAGTATATGTGTGATATGTATGCATGTGAGTTCAACACACACACACTTTGAAGAGGCAATCATGCAGCATGTACTTGTAGGTAAAATGAGCAAGGATCTGACAGAGCAATTCTGTTTTTGTCTGTTGTTGTTGTTGTGAAGCCCTGTAGAGCCGGTTCCCACTCATAGCAATTCTATACAGTTTCTGAGAAGTGGCTGGTGGGTATGAACCACTAACCTTGTGATTTGCACACCAGGTGTGGTGCTGACCCTATAGCATACAAGGAGTCCTATAAAGGCAATTAAATTTATAGCCAAAACAGAAGCATCAGGAGTATAAGTTCATTACAGCATTTATTTGTAGGAGTGAAAATTCTACAATGATTAAAAGACCCATCAATAAGAGAAGAATGCAATAAATAGTGGTTATGAATCAGGCTGCTAATCTCATGGTCAGCAGTTCGAAACTACCAGCTGTTCTGCAGGAGAA
>NW_006408522.1:44804772-44809116 GCF_000296735.1 Chrysochloris asiatica
GTTGGCCCAGGATTGGGCAGTGTTTCGTTCTGGTGTGCATAAGGTCACTATGGGTTGGTATCGATTCAATGGCACCTAACAGCAACAACAACAACAACCACCAACGTGACAGGACAAAAGCATACCCCTGTATGATTTTCAATGCTGTGGATCTTTACAGAAGCACACTGCTATATCTGTCTCCTGCAGAGTCACTGGTGGGTTTGAACTGCCAACTCTATGGTCAACAGTTGAGCACTTAACCCCTCCACCAAGAGCATTTGTGAAGTGACTAGAATAGAAGAAAGAGAGTAGAAAAGAACTAAACACTTAACAGACATCAAAGAGGAAGATGGATAAATCTCACCATTAGCAAGACATAAGGGCAATTACAGTTTCAAGAAAATGAAACTGTTCCTGACAATTTTTGGTAAAAGTATTTAGGTTTCAATCGCTAAAATTTTTATATCATTTAATTAGACACAGAATATACCTAGGAGAATATACATAGAAGAACCTGGGAAGCAGGGATAAGAAATAGAGTCACTTTCCATTTATACTTTTTCATGCAGTTAGAAATCTCTACCTTGTAAATAAATTGTGATAGTCATACGAAGAATCCTACACAGCAATGAAAATTCACAACTAGAAATACAGGCACCTACAGCAACACGGATGGTCCATACACTAATTGAGTTCCTTTACACAAAGTTCAAGAATAGGTGAAACTGACCTGTGGTGTTACAGTGAGGATAATGGGTTCCTCTGAGGAGAAGGGAAGGTGCGCTGTGGTTGGAAGGAGGCAAAAGGTGGGCTTCTGGAAAGCTGTTGTTATATACTATTAAGTCCATTCCAACTCACCGTGACCCAATGTATGACAGAGTAGAACTGCCCAAGGGTTTCCTATGTCTGTAGTCTTTACAAGAGGAAACCACCAGGTTTTTCTCCCATGGAACTGCTGGTGGACTCAACTCATTGACCTTTTGGTTAGTAGTAGAGCTATACCATTGTTGAATGCCACCAATGCTTCTTAAAAAATGTGTCAGAGACTCTGGCATAGCAAACATATCCTCATTTCCTCCAAGGAAACTTCAAAGTGGATTTAATGGGCTGGTTTTGTTGTTTCTAAGACTTAATGGTTATGTCCTCAGAGTTGATTCTGACTCATAGCAACCCTGTATAGAGTTTCCGAGGCTGTAAATCTTTACAGGAGGTGAAAGCCTCATCTTTCTCCTATGGAGCAGCTGGCAGATTCTAACTGCCAATCTTGTGGTTAGCAGTCCAACTAATAATCCACTATGCTAGGTGAATCAATTCCAACTCATAGCTACCCTATAGGACAGGGTAGAATTGTTTCATAGTGTTTTCAAGGCTGTAGTCTTTACAGAAGAAGACTGACACATCTGTTTGCCATGGGAGCAGGTGGAGGGCTCAAACTGCCAACTTTTCAGTGAGCAGCCAGGCACCACCAGGGCTCCTCACTAAAATATGGTGTTGTCGTTACTTGCCAACAAGTCAGCTCTGGCGCTTAACAACCCTATGCACAATAGAACAAAAACACTGCTCCATAGTATTGCTGTTGTTATTAAGTGCCCTTGAGTCAGTTCCGACTCACAGTGACCCTGTGTAGGGTTTCCAAGGAGCAACTGGTGAGTTTGAATCACCTATCTTGTGGTTCAAACCGACCTTGCAGTCCAGAGCTTTATCCCACAGCACCACACCAGGAATCCATTCTGTAGTATTAAACACCATTAAAACTCCCCTCTTTGATTTTTTTCTATGGGGTCAAAACAGCATTATGAAATGACTGTCAATTTCTGCAGATGTGTCCAGTGAGCCTCAGATATTCTCCTTTATTATTCAGATTAGACTCACTCAGGTTCTGTAATGTTTTATAACCAATACAATTCTTAAATGCTCCTACCATGCCTTTGATTATTTTCTGGTAGATCTTTAAACAATGGTCCATTAGTGGAAAAAAAAAAATCTATCACTCTATACCCTATCCCTATTCCCTACTTGGGACTGTGATCCTTTCTAAATTATAATTCCAGCTCATTAATTAATTACATGTGTGTATCTTTCAGCAAGTCGTACCTTCTCTGACTCTCATCTGTAAAAGGAGTAGGATGAACTAAATGATTTCTAAGATGCCTGCAGCTTTAAATTGTTAATATTCTACAAATCCATGCTTTGTTTCTTTAATCTTATTTCTACTCCCCTGTGCCAAGGATCTTTACCAATATTTTCCTGAACAAACGATGTGATTTCTGAGTTGCTGGTTCACACATTGGCATTCCCTTTCTTTACTATTCAGCTTTAGCCCTCATTTGTATTGGGAGAGTCAATTGGCTTCATGTTTATAGGCCCCAGATAGATAATAAGGCAGGTTTAGCAGTCACTTGTCCTTCAGTTTTCCATATAACTGTTGTTGTATATCCACAAGTTAGAAGTACCCTGATCTCCTGATCTTTAATCTGTGTAGCTTCTATTTCTGGTCTAGCACCATTAATCCATGCAAATGATGGTAGTATTTCACTAGGATCTAGACAATACACAATGAACACACCCAATGCGCAGACTGTGAGAGAGAACACTTAGGATAATTTATCTGACCCATGACTCTAAAGGAAAATTCATTCATGGCTAACACAGCCTGTTACGTATGAATTAAGACTCAAATTATAGTCGGGTAATAAAATAATCTGAGATATTTATAACTCTCTTTCTGGCTGGTGAGGCAAGGATGTATGACTCACCAGGAAGAGTGGTAAGCAGCAGTATCACTTTGTAATGAAAGGAAACCAAAGTAGAAACGAACTGGAATATAGGTGAACCTTTATGAAGCTGAAGGGTGGTTATTTCTCCATCTCTATTCAAAATATTGTAAATAGAGAGGTTTCCAAGGTGCTCCAAAGTTCTGGTTGTCTAAATACACCCTGGAGACCACTCACTCGAAATAACCATGACATCCCATGCTGCATCCCCTTTTCTACAAAAGTCATGGTCTGCATATACCAAGATAATCTACACATCATCAACTCCCAGGTCCAAGCCAGTTTAGACATGCTCCAGATGTAGAGAGAAATTTCTCCTGATACACATTAAAAGAAAAAGCAAATATGCACAAGTTCAATAACTTTCAGAAAACATGAGAGTTCTTCCTTCTATTTTCTCTCTCTCATTCCATGGGCAATTGTGTTACTGCCAGTTCTCCAAATAGTATCATTTTAATCCCATAAACATTAACCTCATATCCCCTCTGTATTCTAAGACATACACTGTGACAACATTCTTAAGTTTCTTAATAATGAGAAATTTCAGGCAATCTGTCATGATACAAAATAGGAGATGAACAGAAATAGCAAGACCAAGTGATTGGCTGAGTATTTGGAACAGGGGTTCTTCACTTGAACATGGGCAGGGGGCAGGTGGTGGGGAGAAAGGAAAACGGTCCATAAATGGTTGTGGAGTGGAGGAGGAGGTATGAAATATATTCAAAATTATCTGCAATGTTTTTCCTTAGTTTCCTACCATCAGATTTTAATAGGAGTCTCAAAATATTAAGAATCATTGCTATTAGGTGTCAATGAGTCATTTTCGACTATAGTGACAAGAGTAGAACTGCCCCATGGGGTTTCTTGGCTGTAATCATTTTGGAAGTAGATTATCAAGTCTTTCTCCCATGGAATTCTTGAGTGGGTTCCAACTGCCAACCAACCTTTCGATTAGCAGCCAAATGCTTACTCATCAGCACCACCAAGACTCCCTAAGAATCTTTGCTGTTGTTAAGTGTCATCAAGCTGATTTCAACTCCTAGCCACCTTGTAGGGGGTTTCTGAAAGAGCCGCTGTGAGTTTGAACTGCAAGCCTTGTGGTTCAAGCTAACCTTTCAGTCTAGTGCTTACCAAATTAGTCACAGCAAAACAGAGAAAGTTACCCCTAAAGTCATAGGTCAGTTAAATGTATTTGTCACTCAGGTTAAGTCCTAGCCTTGAGAAGGATTTGCCTGAGTCCGATAGCAAAATCAGTATGCTTGAGTTGCTAGACTCTTTTAGAAAAAAAAAACAAGTGAATCACAAGAAACTAAGTTACATCACTTTTTTTGTGTTCTGTTTTGTTCTTTTAAATAAAGTACCTGGAAATATACTTAGAAACAACTATCTACTATATATAAATATACTTAAAAAATTTTTTTTTTAACACGAGGGACTTCCATCATCTTTTAATTCCATTTTTCCAAGAACTTCTTAAAGCTCCTTTGTATAGGTATATACATGTGTTCTTATAATGGAGTCAGTTTCGACTCATAGCGACTCTATACAGGGCCTCCAAGAGCAGCTGGTAGGTTTTGAACCTCTGACC
>NW_006408522.1:44809301-44823722 GCF_000296735.1 Chrysochloris asiatica
GAAAGTTTACAGGGCAGATCATCAGTTTTACATTCAACAAATCATATACTTTGTTTCATTAAAATGATTATAATCCCCTCCATGAACCATCAGTTAACAGTATTTCTCTCTATTCATTTTAGCTCTTTCAAAAAACAAAACACTCAGGGATATATAATAGTTTACACCACCAAAGGGTACATTCTGCAAGTCTGCCTCCTGGCTGCCAGCTCTCAGTCCCTCTCTTTCCACGAATTTAGAGTCCTCAGCTGCTTCCTCTTTCCATGTCCCCATCTCTGCCTCCATCTCTGGCACTGCTGCTTCTCTGGATAAGGTCCCGCATGTTGCTTGTGTTCTTTCTCCCTTGATGGTCCTAGGGTCCTCTGTTTCTGGACTGTAGGATTAACTACTGCCCCATTTTTATTACAAAACTTCTACCCTTACAACTGTGACAGACGCAGTTAGTTATGATAACAATTACTCACTACTGAATCATACGAATCTTACCCCCATCTCTTTTTACCAGACCCATCTAGACAAGATGAAAACTATTCAGTGGAGACTTTATCCACATACTCTTAAACTAAACTCCGTCTTGAAACTTTGTAAGCCAGTCACTTCGAGCCTTTATCACCCCTCATTTTAGGTAGCCAATGTCTAAGTTGCCGGTCCCTATCTACCCTGTATATAGAGGGGATAGCATTGACACGTCATGTGAAGACTCTTTCCCTCTCTGTTGGTATTTTGAGCTATCTCCAGGAGTATAGGTCAAGTTCATCAAATTGTAGCAATTTATCCTCATTTCCTTTATCAAAAATTGTTTTCTTTTTTATCTTCCTCTAGTCAAGTTCTGATTATGAAGCCATCAAGGTTAGGTCAAATGGGTACTGTCTGCAAGTTTGGGTGTTCTTGTCCATCTTCCCTCACTTCTTATCAGCTGAATGCTTCACTCTCAGCTCTAGCCCTCTATGGCTATGTCCTTGTCCATGGGCTCAGGTGTTCCCAGGTTTTATCACACTTAGACCAACCAGCTCTTCCTCTTCTCTCTCTCATCTCCAGGTCAATGGGAGTCTATGGAATGTAGTTGAACTCAGCCAATTTCTTCATTGCTGCCTTTCCCCCTCTTCCACTCACCAGTAGACCAAGGTGATCCCCAGCAAGCTTACATGCCTGCTCATGTATTCCCTTTGAGTTTCAGTCTTAGAGGGGGCTTTGTTTTATTTTATTTTTTTTAACTCATGAATGTTATAAAAGAAATCTGAATGAATAGTTTAACAAGGAATGTTTCTAGGTAGAAACAGTAAACATTATAAAGTTCTCAATTCTCAAATTAACTTATAATTTTGGTTGGCAAATGGAAGCACTGGTGGGAAACCAGAAACCAGGAAGAAAGAATCAGGGTGTTGCTTCTCCCAACTTCCTGCCCATCTAGTCACCATGGATGGGCTGCATCTCTCTCCTAAAGACCACAGCTCTTGTCTCCATCCTGCTCGGCCTCCTTCTGAAGTTCTGAGGTCCGGGTCATTATTCCCTTCCCTTGGTGCTCCCTTGAGTTGAATGGTAAGTTCTTAGTAAAGTGAAATCAAAGTAGTACCAGCCCAAGGAGGCTACGGGCAGCAGAAAGAGTGGGAGATTCATGATGAAGGAACACATCTCCTTTCCCAGGTTGGCCAAAGACTGGACTGAAGCATCAACCACACAGAAATCTAACAACACACTTGCAATATGAATGCTAGAGTCTGGATCTCCATATCAATGATTTAATAGATTACACACTCAAAGAAAAAAACATGTGAGCTGAGGATGGGAAATCACAAGACTTCTGACATATTGTACTTCACATATCTTGAAGTATCCTGAATCTAATTCTCCATCTCTGAGGTCATTAGAGAGTGGTATTTCTGTATTGCCCTCAGACAAGAAAGTCAATGGAAATGAGATGTTGTTGTTGTTGTTAAGTGCCATGGAGTCAGTTCCAACACATAGCAACTCGGTATAGGGTTTCCAATGAGTGGCTAGTGAGTTAGAACTGCAGACAATGCGCTTCAAATCAACCTTGCAGGCCACCACTTTCACTCACAGTGCTACGCCAGGACTCCTTTGTTGACAATACAGAAAAATCACCTGAACTTTGATCCACTTATGTGCATCCAAAAATAGAAAATGAATTATTGTCATCAGGTAGATTGATCTTAATACCAACACATTGATAAGAAAGACAGCCAACAAGATAGAAGCCCAGGCAAGAGAGTTTCATCAGTGACACATAATTGTCACTGACACACTCAGACAAATGAAATTAAGATATATCCATCCTCTGATTCTCCATTGTTTTTTACCTTCTCCTTTGTTTTTTAACCGTGAACCTTTCCCTTAAAAAGTGAGCAAATCTTGAGTCTCATTCCATTAAAGTAGACTCTAGTAAAGTTTCTGGGAAGATTTCCAGAGAGTTAGATTGCTTTAAAATTGGCCATGCATTAAATAAAGCTTTGTCTAACAAAGGTGAAAGAAGAATAAGTGATAGGGTATCTGTACATTCACTCTGCACAAAGTTTTTTTCGCTCAAAAGCATTACTCAAAGACAAACAAAAAATCAGATTACAGTTCTGGAAAATCATACTCTGCCTCTTTCAGCAACACTGCCAGCTCACATCTACATTATGGGCCAACCATCTGCTTCCTAAGGAATTTGTAATCTACCCTGTCCATTAGTTCCCCAAAGGTTCTCCTACTTTATGCATAGGCCCTTCCTTCATTCATTCCACGGCATTCACTTTTCATCTCTAAGAGATTTGTTAACGATAAATGTGTAAGATTCCCTTTAACAGCAAAACTAAAATGAAAAGCCTTCAGCACTACATTTTATAATGAAACAGAAGCCAAATCTAAGACTCTACAGAAGTAGAATTAAAAGCTATTATAGCAAGAAATTCATTCTGGGTACCTGGCTTCCTTTCACTTTACCTGCTTCAGTGTACTTCAATCCCACTTTTTCTTCTGTGTCTTTTGTCTTTGGCGGTGGCCAGACAGCTTGGAGTCGGCCAGGAGTCCTGTCGTCCTGTTCAGTGGGGCTCTGGTCTAGCTGTTGAAAAAAAATAGGCACACAGACAAGAATAAGTTCAATGAAATGTGGCCAGAGCCAATTAATTACTGAAAATAAACATGCTAACTCTAAATCTAAAATTTACATTAATGACCAGTTGCACATTACTGTTTCATTGTAACTGAGACAAAGTCTCAAGACAGTATAATCCCTTTCTAGAAACATAAAGTTATCAGGAGTGAAAACCAGAAACAACTCAAGGCTAAGTATTAGACAACACTAGATAAGTGATTTTTATCACATAACTATAAGAATCAATAATTCACTTTGATATTAAAATACCGATACAAAAGTACCATACTTGGATATATTTGTAAGAATGTTTACAAACATATTCCTACCATAAAAAGACGAATTTGTATTTTCTGTAAACATCAGTTATAAACCAAGACATACTTCTCCAAATACTCAAGTAATCCATACTTGTAATCTCAGGATTTTGTTTTTCCTATGAAATACGAATGAGATAACTTTGTATTCAAGTTATCTTTTTGTGGGAGGTGATTTCTACAACTAGGATAATGTATCTATATATTGATTTTAGCTTAGATTTGTTTTTAGCTGTTGTGCGTGTGTGTGCATGTTGTTTGTTTTTTAACTAAAGCCCAAGATAATTTTTTCAAAGAATTTTCGCTTTTTACTGTTTTAACTGAGTGTGTTAACTTAAATATGCAAAAAGGAGTAACACTCTCACGTTGAATTGACATTAAACAAAAAATTCTATCCATTGCTCTTTGAACATTACGACTTAGTGAACAGGTGTTTGTTAGTCTTTATAAATTACCAGAGTTCTCTGAATAATGTTTGTGAATAATATTTACAACAGCACCCATTAAGCAGGTGCTTACCATGTGCTAACTTCATTTAATCCTCACAACCACCATACAAGGTAAATGTTTTTGTTTTCTCCTTATTTTGCAGATGAGGAGATCGATGGAGACTTAGAGATGGTGGAAGTCACTCAGCCAATAAATGGCAGTCTTTTTTGTTAAGTACTGTCAAGGAGCAGGTGGTGGGTTTGAACTGCCGACCCTGTGATGCACAGCCCAGTGCTTATTCTACGAAGCCACAACAGGAATCCAGTAAATGGTGGAGTTAGGATTAAAACCCAGGTATCATTCTAAATCCAAGGCTCAATCAGAATGCTTTTCAACCAACAGGTAACACTTCAATTACATCATAAACACGTATTTTGCCAAATGGCAAACTTTCAAAGGAGAAATAAAGGTTTCAAAGAGATGTAATTAAGTGGTGAGGAAATCCCTGTAAAGCTGGGTTCTACTTCTATATTACATTGCTTCCTCAAGCTGATTAGTTTTTATAGGAACATTTACATGAATGCTTAAACCCAGAATGCTTAAACCCTTTCCCACCTGTACTTCTTTACATTCAACCAAAAAAAAAAAAAAAAGAAAATTAAACAACAACAACAAAAAAAAACCCCAAACTTCTTTCTGTGCAACTCCACACTCCTTACAAGGTGGATTTAAATTCAACATAATCATCTTTCACCTTAAAAAAGGTTGCAAGGAATAGATAACTAGAATTTACTGTCACAGATAACCTGAGAAAAAAATATGAGGGTGCTTTAAAAGATTCATGGAAAAATGGAACGAAAAGATACTGTAATTTTCCACAAACTTTTTGAAACCATTTGTATGGCTGCATCCTATTTTATGAGAAAATGTAAAACACAATTCTACATACGCTTTTGGGATCAGAGGGCCCCTCCACCGGCCTTGACTTGGACCTTTCAAACACAGCTCTCAGCGACTCCTTCTCATGTCTCATCCTGCGCTTCAGAGCTTCCAGCTCGGAGGTATCAGCGGTGGTACCCTTCCTGGGGGGACGGATGAATAAGGCTTTAAAAGCCTCTAAGGCAGTCTCTGGAGGCTTTGGTTTAACCTCTCCACCCTGGATTTGGGGCTCCCCAGGGCCACTTTGGCTCTCCTGGTCAGCGCTGCAGCCCATCTCTTCTCCCCTGGATGACTCAGGGTCTTCTGCCTTCAGTTCAGTTTTCGGCATGTCAATGTTGAGCAGTTGAGAGAGCTGCTCAAGGAGAGTGGGAGGGGACTTCAGATGAGTTGTTTTCTCCCCATTCTTCACTGTCTGTGGTCCTACCTGTGATAGGGATTTCTGAACAGGCTGGGTCAATTTGAGGAAAGCCAGGTCCCCATCCTTTGGTTTAATTTCCGTGATGGTCTCCCCTCTTTCAGCTGTAATCCCTTTCTTCAGCACACGAAATCCACTAAAGAAAGCTGGAAGCTGGAATGTCTTCTCCCCAAGGCCTTCTTTTTTTGAAAAGGTACTCTCAGGGACTCCAAAACTCAGGTTTGCTACTGTAGGTGGTTCTGGGGAACCTTCTTCTCCAGCCTCTCCAGTGTTAGGGCTGTGCTCTGTCTGAAGGCCGCCATCACTAGATTCCAACTTGCCACTTAGCTCAGGTAGAGTCCTTTGGGGACCTTCTGCATAGAGCTCCGTATTGTCTGGTTCCCCAGTGGCCTTCTGTTCCCTAGAATCCCCTGGTATTTCTTTGGGCTCTTGGGGAGGCTCAGATAAAACACTAGGGGACTTGAAGCCATGAGTGTTACTTCCCTCTTCTGGTCCCTGGCCATCAACATCAGAGTCAGAATCACTGGTGGTGTGGATAAGGGTCCCACGAACCAAAAAATCATCGTCGTTGTTGAGATTCAAAGTAGGCAATGGAAGCTCTGGGCATTGGAGAGAAGTCCCTGCTGAAGCTTCTCCCTCAGACTCAGTTTCCATTCTTCCAGTCTTCCCATCATTTTGGAGGTAGGGTGAAAGCTGAGCCTCTGTCTCCTGCTGACTGGTGCCCTCGATGGGGTCATCCTGCTGAGGTGTGGGATCCACATCTAAACTGCGATATGCTTTCAGCACAGCATCTTTCTCTTCAGGCTTCACCGATTCCAACTGACTCGTAAATCCAAATAAGGATTTCATAGAGAATTTACTCAGGATCGACTGAGCTATTTCAAGACCAGCTTCAGGTTTTTCTGGTTCTGAGACATCACTGCCATTCACAGAATTACCAACGTCCTCCATGGCTCAGCAATGCCCTTGATGAAGTTTGGACTTTCGTTATCTTCTCTGCTTCCTCAGTTTATCCTCTCCATCTGCATGCTTACAGGACAGAGAGCAACAGGAGCCTAGAGCCAGATTCCTCAGCCGCACAGGGAGCTCACTTGGTGGCTCTTAGGTCACTGTGCCCTTCTTCCGGTTTGAGCAATGTTATGGTATGCCCAGGGCAACTGGAAAACGTCTGAGGAGCTTTACTGCCAGCAGCAGCGGAGGCTGCGCACCTTACTACACACAGACCGAGAGGCTACTCTTTGGGGACTTCCTTATTTATTCCCGGGGACAAAAGGCTTTTTGTCATCAGGAAAGTCAGCCTGCCCCTGGTAATCCCAGCCGAGAGAACTTCACCAAGAGCTCCGCCCCAGTGCCTGTGGTTCTCCTGGTTGCTTTCAACTTCCTCCTTGGCCAGTATAAATTGAGGCTTCTTAAAGTGCTGAGCTGGCAAGCTGATCCTAACATTCCTGACCCTTCCCCCTCTAGTCCTAGAGATTCAAAAGTGATTCAGCTGAAAATTGCTGAGACACATTGACACATTTTAGGGGCCCTCTTTCTTCTTCAACTGCATTACGTATGTTTTGACCTTGGAGGCCAAAAAAAACCTAGCAGCACACCCAGATGAGCAACCACGTAACAAAGCCCAAAGCAGACATAAAATTAAAGAAAGAGATCATGTCACAATATCCAGAACTTGCAAAGCTGTTAATTTATTGCCCTTGAACTTCTTTCTTTCTTTTTTAAGTACTTTCTTCCGCTTCCCTGCAGGTTTCATCTGGAATGCAGATTTTAGTGTCAGAGCCCAAGGAGGAAAACTAACATGAGTGGTTTCAGGTTACTGCCCTTTTAGCTCTGCCCTGGCTGTCTGTGTTTTACAAACAGGTATGCAGGCGAACATACCCACCACACCCAGTGTTAACCAGTCATCTGGGTGGCAGAGTCAATAGACCAAGTAGGGCAGGATTGATTACCTTCCATAGTCCCTTTGCCAACATCAGGCATCTGCTTAGCAGCTGAGATTTCCTGGCTTTCTTAGGAATCCTGGCAGCAGAAGGGCACCCCTCTTCACCTCAGTATTCCAACCAAATAAATGAAACCTGGCATGACACAAGCTAACACACAACCTGTGCCTTGTTAGGCAGAGCAATTCATCAAAACTCCCCAAGGATCTACGTTCCCCGACAAGGGCAAGCCATCTGAAAGCACTCTGTCAGTTGGGTTTCTATCATAGACCCAATTTACCTAAAACAAAAACAGAACAGACAAAACCACTGCCAAACATCACCTCCCTTATAGTTTCCACTACTCTGATTAATGCTAGGAACCTGGCAACTGAGGAGGTGGAAAAATTGCAGCTCTGTTTCCTAGCTGCCTAGCTGTCTCTTGGGATGGTTTCCTGTCCTACCTGAAAGTCTCAGTGTTTTTCAGATCCAGTTCAGTTGTTGTCAGGCATTCACTGAGCACCTGGGATGGGCAAGGCACTGTCCTGAGTTGGGAGGAGAATCAAACTTGCTTAAAAGTAGTCGTCAGCTCTCTTTGCGCAAAGTGTCAGGAAGATTATAGCAAGTGTTAAACTTAAACAACATTTTATACTGAAAAATACAAGTTGGAACCTCAAGTTAAAAGTCTTTGTTTATTTGCAGCAATGAAAGGCTGTGGGTCATACATTGATGATCAACATTAAAAATGATGAGGTATTAATTGTGATACACTCTGATCTAATACATGTCTTGGAATGGGTTCAAAAGTAGTCCTCACACAAATAAACAGGCTACATGTTATTTTACCATATCATCCTCCATGGGAAAGTTAGCATAGTCCCTGATTTGACCTTGTGTCTAAATGGACACTATCTCATTTGCTCCTTATGCTAGCATATTTTTGAATTATGAACTGGGGGCTTACTTAATAAAAAGACCAGTAGGACGCTGCAGAAAAATTCAATGGTGTCATTTCAGTCTGAGAACCAACTTCCTATCTAGAGGAAATATGCACCAATGAAATCAGACATCTGCTTCTTCAAGAAAGAGGAAAGAAGGAATCATCAAATCAGATCAAATGAGACCAGTCTTCTTAATATCTCCACAAACTACCCAGCAAGGGGGTGAGGGGAAAGTCACGGCACATATTTAGACATAAGGTAAAAGGGGTCTAGATCCTTTTGACACCATGGAAGGCAGATGAATTACAAAAGAAAAAAAATCTGGCATCCTCTCCATACCCACAGATGAAAACATAAATCAGGGTAGTGGGACAAATCTTTAGTCTCCAAATATCATTAGGTCTTAGCTCCCTGGCTCTAGGTATTATTGTTGTTATGATGTTGTCAAGTGTCATCAAGTTGGTTCCAACTCATAGCAACTCTGTATAGAGTTTCTGAAGCTCTAAATCTTTGTGGGAGCAGAAAGCTTAGCCTAAGTCTAAAGAATTAGGCAACCATGGTCAACAGAATTAAAATAAATGATCACAGCAGCACAGCTTGCTAGTGGAAAACAATAATCTCTAAGTGCCCTGATGTGGTGCTAGAGGGCAAGGTTGGTATGAACTGCAAGGTCAACAGTTTAAGCTCATCAACTGCTTTGATCCTTGGAAACCTTATAGAGGGTCACAATGAGTAAGAACCAACTCGACGACACTTAACAACAACAATTATTTATTAGGAGTCCTGGTATGGGACCATAGGATAAGCACTAGACTGCTAACCACAAGGTTGGTGGTTCAAACCACTCCTTGGAAATCGTATACAGAGCTGCTAAGAGTATGAGATGGGTTGACAGCATTTAACAACAACAATATTTGTTGGGTGTTTACCATGTGCCAAGCACTGTTCTATATGATCCTCATATATTAACTGATTTGATACTCATAATCACTACATGACATTGGCACATTATTCTTTTCCAATTAAGAAATGGAGGCCCAGAAAGATTACCTTACCCATGTTCACAGAGTCAGTGAGTAGCAGAACTAGAATTTGAATCCAAGAAGCTGTTCTTTAGAATTTACACTCTTAATTACTCGTTTAAAACCAAGAGCTTCCACTGCTGTCTTAATTGGACACCTCATAAAATTGAGTCTTGGCATGCATAAGATCTTTCAGCCTGGTTTATTAGTGGTTAAATCCTGAGATGACACAGAAGACTAACTTCACAAATGCTTATAGTGAGAAAAATCATTCTTGTCCCCTCCTGCAACTTGAGGGAGAATCTAGAGGGACTGCTTAGAATTAAACCCCAGATCCCAATGCTATCAAGTCAATTCTGACTCACAGTGTAGGACAGAATAGAACTGCTCCTTTGGTTTCTAAGACTATAAATCTTTACAGGAGCAGACAGCTTCATCTTTCTTCTGTGAAGTGACAAGGAGATTTGAACCATTGACCTTATAGTTAGCAGCCCAACACTTAACCCACTTCACTACCAGGGTTCCTTATTGCTTATTAAGCAAAAATTCCAGAGACCCTGCTCATTTTCCTACTAGTCACAGATAAGACACAGAAACCTCTGGATACATAAACACCTCAGGAGGCTTTACAGCTTATCGAGACCATTCTTCATTTATGAAGCATGCCTCCTATTACAAAGATTTATTCTCCTAATACATAACTTGTTCAATGTGACCTCCCAAAGATGCTCAAGTCCTAGTCCCTAGGACCTGTGAATATACTATCTTACCTGGCAAAGAGACTTTGCACATGTGATGGAGACTTTCAGATGGAAAGACCATCCTGGACTGCTTGAATGCAATGTGATCACAAATGCTATGTAAATGTGAAAGAGGCAGGCAGATCATCAATGTCCTAGTGATGCAGTAAGAGAAAGACCTAGGCAGGCATTGCTGACTTTGAAGATGGAAGAGGACTATTTTTAACTCACTGAGACCCATTGCAGATTTCTGACACCCTGAACTGCAAGAATATAGCTGTGTTGTTTTAAGCCATTAATTCTGCGGTAACTTGTTACAGTAGCAATAGGAAAGGAATGTATTCATCCAACAATCATTAGAGCACAAACTATATACTAGACTCTGGAGCTATAAATGACATAAGTGACCTTTCTATCTTCAAGGAAGGTATAGTTTAGTAAGAGAAATCAGTCAAGAAAGAGGTGAACCTACACTGTAACAAAGTACTTTATACTCCAGAGTCAGGTTAAACAGCAATTAAGAAACAAAACCCCTCTACTGTCAAATCAATTCCGGTTCATAGCAACCCATTAGAACAGAACAGAACTGCCCCATAGGGTTTCCAAAGCTGTAAATTTTAACAAGAGCAAACTGCACTCTTTTTCTGTGGAATGGCAGTGAGTTCAAACTGCCACTGATTTTTGTTAACAGTACAGTGCTTTAATCAGACAGACCTAAAAACAATTCTGAGTGAAATCAGGCAGTGATCATCTAAATATGAGTAAGAAGGAGAATAATCATTCAAACAGATCTTTTGAACAGAACCTCATTCAGGCCACTGGTTCTCATGACTATCAAAAAACGTTACCAACAGCAATGAACTAAAAAATATTCCAGGGCATAACGTTCAAATAAACAATTCACAAGCCTGGTTTAAACTGGTTGGTCCTAAAAAAAAAAGTCAATTTAAAAACCTTAACACTTTGAGGGAGAAATTATCATTTCTTTTGGTCATTATTTATTCCAGTGTTTTATTGTGCTCAAAATTTACCAAGCATCTTCTACATAAAACCACTGGAGCATGGTGCTTTTGTAGGATAAACACGGGTCTTCATGCCACAAGGCCAGTGGTTCAAGCTCCATGGGAGAAAGATGTGGTTTTCTGCTCACACAGAGATTTACAGCCCTGAAAACTCTATAAAGGGTAGAGCTGGAACCAACTTGACAGCACTTAACAACATAAAACGCTGAGTCAGAATTCACTCAGAGCCAACCACCAACAACCAAGAACAGCACCCCAAAACCAATGACAGTTCCAAGTTGGGCTGTTAACCTCAAAGTCGGCAGTTCAAAACTACCAGTGGCTCCAACGGAGAAAGATGAGACTTTCTGCTCCTATAAAGATTTACAGCCTTGGAAACCCTATACAGGGTCGCTATGAGTCGGAACCAACTCCATGGCTCATAGCCACCACCAGCTTAAACAACTAAGGTAAAGTACACACAATAAATAATTAGGAAGCATTTGACATACATGGAATTCTCTGTAAATATTGTTAAGCTACTTAAAATCTGAACATAGTATTGTGTGTGGAATTCACTCTCAGTAAATTCTTCATGTTTCAGTTGTCTCATCATCCTCACGGCTGCTCCTGGATCAAAGCTGCAGCCAGCTGTACTTCAGAACAACACGCATCAGTCCAAAACAGCAGATACCTGGTTGGAGACACCTAATTTGCAAAAATTGGACATCGTCTAAAAGAAATACTTTCTAAACTCATCCTTGCTCTTCGTAGTCCTCCCCTACATTATTTATTTTAAATACTCCCTTCCTCACATACATGGACACACACATTCTCATAAAACCCTCAAAGGGCAAGGGAAAGTAAACAAAAGGTGATTACATTTCACTTTGTTAGGCTACTCAGTCCTCACATTTCTCCTTGTCCAATATATTTTGAGTTCAGGGCTGATATTATGACTAATTGCTGGCAGAATTCCAAAGTGGTTCAACCAGGTTCTCATAAGAATTGCTTGAGATCACAAGTACAAAGTGGACTTAAAACTAGTAAGAGTAAGTAAGGGTATAGTAGGTATTTCTGTGGAAGAAAAGTTTAGAGATAGACTAGGAAAATTAAGTAGATTATGGGAAAAGATATGAATAGGGTAGTCAGCGGAGATGGGTTTGTTTGGTTTTGGTTCAGAGAATGTGTTTTATCTTACCTAGTGAAGTCTAAGCAAAATTGACATGCTAAATATTCAAAAAGAGCAAAAACATTTGTTTAAAGAAGACACTTCCTATATAAAAGGAATATAAAATTAAAAGATTTGATTAGAATCAAGGTGTTTGGAGGCCAAAGAGACTTCAGAAATATTATAAATAATTTAGCTTAGAAATATTAATAATTAACAGCTCAGAAACATAACTAATAGTTTAACCTTGTTGTTTTAAAGAAGAAATTTTCAGTCAAGAGAAGCAAAATGGCTGGTCATGGTGCTCAAGTGCAGCATCAACATGCACGAGATCTTACCCTCTTCCTCACCAGCAACCTCATTATAGTCATTTTCCACATCTTCAAAATGGAGACCGCACCTTGCTTTTCTACCTAATTCACAGGAATATTTGACGCCAGATCAATGAAAAAGCCCAAACCACCCCCTTGTTATATAACACATCCCAGGTCTTCATAGTGTAGTGTG
This sequence comes from Chrysochloris asiatica, assembly GCF_000296735.1. Lineage (NCBI taxonomy): Eukaryota > Metazoa > Chordata > Mammalia > Afrosoricida > Chrysochloridae > Chrysochloris > Chrysochloris asiatica. The sequence goes on from NW_006408522.1 coordinate 44,821,797, forward strand.
GCCCTGACAATTAATGCACCACTTACAACCCCCCCTCTGGATTGGCCTATCAGAAGTCAGCAACTGTTTTCACTAATTGCTTATAAAGAAAAAGGAAAGAAAACAGGCTTCACCTGCTTATTGTAAGGGCCGCCCCTAATGATTAAGGCCTTTTCCCATTGAATTGTCTTCATGGACGTATTTTTAAGAATGGTTCTACCTAGCAAAGCCAAAGCTTCCTTAGAAATTAATTGGATATCAATAACAAAACTAGAAGAATCTACGAAAGAAATGCTGGGCATACTTTAGCAGCTGGAGGAAAGGAAAACAGCAAAACAGCATTGTCTCAGGATCCTTTGATGATCAAGAAACAAGGAACAGTGAAGCAATGTGGTTGGAAGCCTGACTCTTGAGGTCTGTGTTCATACCCTGCTCTGTCCCTACAAGAAGTTTGACCTTCTATAACCCCCCAATGTGCTTCAGCTTCCTCAACTGGAAGTCAGATATAAGCTGCTAAAAGGATTAAATAAGTCAGTCTGGGTGTCACAATCTCATTAATGCCTGGCACAGAATATATGTATATGTTCATAGAAACGTCATTTAGGACTTCAACCAGCATCTAATCGATTTTTTTTTTCCTTTTATTCTCTCTTATTATTATGTAACAAGTATTTATCAGTGAGCTAACAGTCAAAATAGAAAATTGTCCCTGTGTTGTAGGATAAGCACTGGACTGTGAACCACAAGGTCCATGGTTTAAACCCACCAACTGCTCCTTGGAAACCCTATTCAGCGTCACTATAAGTTGGAACCAACTCAACAATACTTAAAAACAACAACTAAATACCATGTCTTCTCTTCCCCCTGCCACATGCACACCGCACACCTAAGTGTAAGTGAGTTAAGCTCCAAAGAAAACACTTTCAAGGGATCCCTTTGGGCTTTTCAGGGTCAAATCTCTCGGGATTGGTTTTATCCATCTGTGTCCTCTGAAGAGAATAATTAGCTTGAAGTTTTCTCAGGTGGTCACTGTAGAAGGTGACAAAGTTCAGCCTATCCTGTATTATTTTTTCTGGGCTCTGAGATGATTTTTAGAACAACTCAATCATTTTAAGAAAAAAACAAAACCACTACATATTTGGGTTTTTGTTTTTTTTTCATCCTTTCCTCAAGAATATATCATACTGAAGTGTTCAGTTGACAAGTGAGTATTGTCTCTCCTGTGAAAGAGCCCAGGCACCCAACAACAGAGCATTGGTCATTTATTTTTGTTTGGGGGCCATTTATTCATTAGACTTCAAAGATCCTAGTTTATTTATGGAGTCCTGGTGTGGTGCTGTGGGCAAATGCGTCAGGCTGCAAAGTCATTTGAACTGCAAGGTTGGTGGTTCTGGCCCACCAGCTGTTCCTTGGAAACCCTACACAGGGTCACTATGGGTCGGAATCGACTCAATGGCACTTAGCAACAACAACTTCATTTAAAATTTCTTACTCTCAAAAAAAATCAAGTTTGAAATAATTATTGTACTTTACTAAGTAGTGCCTTACTGTAAAATGTTTTTAAGACCAAGTTCTACTCAAATAGTATCAAAGCCTCCTGAGAAATGGATTCATGTTGAAAATAAACTAAAAGAATGTAAAAGGGAGAAGGAAAAGCTATACTTTAACATGTGAAACTAAAGGTTAAAATTTTTAAAATGGAGTAGTCTTTAAGGTACAAATTTTCCTGGGACATGTTTCAGGAGAGTTTTGAGTATATCCAAAGTGGAGAGAATCATAACGCTGTCCTACATAAATAATGACAACAGACAGCATGGAGACCATGAAGAGAGAATTTCACTGAGGCTAAAGTTGCTCTTGATAAAAGTATTAGTTTAAGATATGTTGTTGTTGTTAAGTGCTGTCCGTCAATTCCGACTCTTAGGGAGCTGATATAGGGTTTCCAAG
>NW_006408522.1:44824342-44856686 GCF_000296735.1 Chrysochloris asiatica
ATTAACTGCTATAACTTGCTATCATTTTTCTTTTCTACCTTAATTTTTTTAATTAAAAGTATTCTTGAGAATACAATCTCTGAAATTCAGGTATCCTTTTTAATTTAAATTTAAAGGGGCAACAGAAAAATGAGAGAAGGTGGAGCTTTCCAACCTAACACAAAGTTCAGGTTGATGATCAGAGTATACATGAAAGAAACAGAGGGATAGTCATGGTTTTTGTTCTTTTGTTTTAGGTGCCATGCTGTCTGAGACAGAAGTGTTGTCTGAGCCCCGGTAACATAGTAGGTTATGTATTGAGCATAGTGGGTTATGCACCCAACCAATCCTCTGCAGAAAGTTGAGACTTTCTGCTCCCATGGAGTCTTGGTGTGGTACTGTGGGTTAATGTTCTGAACTGCAAAGTTGGTTTGACCTATAAGGTCAGTCATTCAAGATTACCAGCTGCTCCTTGGAAACCCTATACAGGGTCACTATGGGTCAGAACTGACTCAACAGAACATAGCAACAACAACAACAACAAAGATTTACAGTTTCAGAAACCCTATTCAAAGTCACTAGAAGTCAGAACCAACTCAGTGACAAACCACCACCAAGCACCACCACTGTTGTCTGCAGTAGACACCATACTAGGTTTTTTATGTAACCTCTCTTATACTTTAATTTTCCCATTAACAATATGAGGAAATAATCATTGACCCCATTTTATAGTTTAATGCTATCTGTGGAACTTTCTGCAATGATGGTAATGTTCTCTTCATATCTGTATCATCTAATGTAGTAGATACTAGGCACATGTGACTGCTGAGCACTTAAATGTAGCTCATGTGACTGAAAGGCGCACGGGTGGTACAATAGTTCAGTACTCAGTTGCAGACTAAAAGGACAGTGGTTCAAACCCACTAGTGACTCCATGGGAGAAAAGACCTGGCCATCTGTTCCCATTATGATTTCAGCATAATAAGAGACCCTATAGAGCAGCTAGTTTTCTGCCCTGTCATACAGGGTTGCTAAGAGTTGGAATTGACAGAATGGTATACATCAGCAACAACAAATGTGATAGAGGATTGGGGACTTCCAGCAAGGTGGTTACTAGGAAGATACACTACATGGACCCTCCACAACAAAGATACAAGAGACCAAATCAAACAGACACAGACGAAAATTCTGGTGCCCTGAACTTCAGAAGAAAGGTTAGAGAGGTGGATGGCATGCTTGCTAGGAGAAGAGGCTGAGCAGGGATGGTGAGAAAGGGAGACTGACTGGTGAACTGCTATCCAAATGTGACTCGACTATCTTGTGAGCAGCTTTGGAGTAGAGGTCTGGCAGAGCAGATTTGTGTGGGCACAGGGAAAGGTACAATTTCTTCTATTTCCCCACACTCTGGTGACCAGAGGCATGGCCAGTTGCCACACTCATCCACTCCTAGTACAGACCCTGCTCTCCAGGAGTTTGAAGCCAAACAGTTGGAAGTCATGTCAGTGTAAGTTGGGGGGCTGGCTGTGCCACTTTGGTGTACCACTTTGATGCATGGATTCAGGTGGGCTCAGTTTCAGATCTACAAAACCCACAGAACCAGCAGACCTGCATTTAAGCAGTCACTCTGCCCCCAGCTTCCCTGAAGTCCCAGCAGACACTGAAACCAGCTCCATCAAGGGCCCCCACAAACTACTTATGGACTGAGTGCCCTGAACATTGATAACACTGAGGCCAATAGGAACTCCATCTAGGGTTAGGGGAATCTACTGTCAGATCCCTTCCACAACCACCTTGTAACCTCCTTGAATTACAGGTGCCCACCAGAGATTTCTCCCCTTCAGGTCCAACAATTGCATGATTTATTTTTACAAATACAACAACCCCACAATGTACCCAAGACATCAGACAATATTAGCTCACATGAAGAAACAAGAGAGAATGACTCAAATGAATGACCAAGACCCAGAGACAAAATATTTCTGAGGAAAAAAAGGTAATTAAAGTAACTGAAAACAATTCAGAAGAATGATATTTTGGTGCCTTCAACAGATTGACAGAAAGATTGAGGAAAGCAAGGAGAACACACACAAAAACTTTTAGAAGAATTTAGGAAAATACTACAAGAAAAAAAGAAAAAAAAAAAGACAGAGTAAGTGCAAAATCTATAACAATATAAAACCTGTAGATAGAAGTGCCGAAGATTAATGCTAAGATATCAGAAGTAGACAATGCACTGAAATGGCAAAGGAGAAGATTTGAAGCAATGGAAGCCCAAATTAATTAACTTGGAGATAAATCTCTCAATACTAGTATGCTAGAAGAACAAAGAAAGAATGAAAAAATCCAAAGAAAGCCTTAGAGTTATGTGGGACACTATGAAGAGGAACAATTTTGAAGAGGAACAACTTATGGGTGACTTGAATTCCAGAACAGGAAAAGACAATAAATAGCAACAAAGTTGTCAAAGAATTGTTAGAAGAAAACTTCCCTAACATCATGAAATATAAGAAGATAAGCATACAAGAAGCTGAATGAACCCAAAACAGGATAGATCCCAAAGGAAAACCACCAAGACATATCATAATCAAGCTTTCCAAAACCAAGGACTAGAATCCTCAGAACAGTTCAGGAAAAATGAAAAGAACCCGTAAGACTAAGCTCTGATCTCAGCAGAAACCATGTAGGGAGGGAGGTAGTGGGATGACATACATAAAACTGTGAAAGAAAAAAAAATGCCCACCAGAGCTGCCCCTCAAATACGATGGAAAAATTAGGACAATTCCTGATAAACAGAAATTAAAGGAATTTTTAATGACCAGACCAACTTTATAAAGAATGCTCAAGGGTATTCTTTGGGCTGAGAACCAACAACAGCAGAGAACAGCCTGAGATTACCATACATAACAATACCACCCAGAATTCAATCCAGATACAGAAGTATTTAAAGCAAAACAAACCTATAAAATTGAAAATAGGGAACCAGAGACATCAACTACAAAGCTAAAAGAAGGAATAGTGCAGATATAGAACTTCCAAATGGCAAGGAAGTCAAGTAGATTTCTAGATAAAATAGAATATCTTAAGCAGGGGAACAAATTAATTATATGGTAACCTCAAAGAAAAATAATACACCTGCACATGAACATTAAAAAAAAAAAAAAGACAAAAGCCAGAAATATTTAGTAAACATTAACAAAACAGAAATGAAAATGCAAAGAAAATCCACAAACAAAATGAACTCAGCATAGAAAATTATGTGGAACAAAGAAACCAACAGCACCACAAAACATACACACACACACCCAGAGAGAAAAATGATAGCAATCAATTCATTCCTATTGATAATTGCACTGAATATAAATGGATTAAATGTACCAGTCAAGAGGCATAAAGAACAGAATGGATAAGAAACAAGATCCTTCAATATGCTGTCTACTAGAGACACACCAAAAAGATGGAGACAGTCTAGATGACTATCAACAGAAGAATGGTTAGGCAAACTTTGGTATAGATACACAATGGAATACTACAAAACATTGAAGAATAATGATGAATCTGTGAAACACTTCAAACATGGTTGAACCTGGAGAACATTAGCTGAGTAAAACTCGTTAATCACAAAAGGACAAATATTGTATGAGACCAATGTTGTAAAATGTAAAACAAACAAACAAACAAAAAAAAAAAAAAACAACCCAAAGGGTTCCCGGAAAAAAAAAAAAAACCAAGAAGGGTAAAAGGGGGCAAGAACGGGAAGGAAAAATAACCAAGGCCCAAAAGAAAAAAGCAAAATAAAAAGGGGAAAAAGCAAGCAAAAAAAAAAAAGGAAGGTAAGAAAAAAAAAAATAAACGAAGGGAAAAAAAAAGGAAGAAAGCAAAAAGTAAAATGAATAGAGATAAATACTGTTAACTGTTGGTAAATGAAGCAAAGTATATGATTTGTTGAATGTATAACTGATGATCTGCTCTGTTAACCTTCACTCAATTCACAATAAAAAGTTGAAAAAACAAAAACAAAAATAGCTTGACTTGAGTTCTTCACACCTCAGTCTTCAAAGTGACATCTTTGCTCCTTAACACTAGAGGGCTTTTTTGTTTTGTTTTTAAAAAGCAGATTTGCCTAATGCAACATGTTATTTCATTTCTTGCCTGCTGCTTCCATGGATGTGATTGTGGATCCAAAAAACAGGAAGTCTTTGACAACTGCAATTCTCTGTTTATCATGACGTTATGTATTAGTCCAGTTATGAGGATTTTTGTTTTCTTTACAATGAGGTGCAATCAGTACTGAAGGCAGTAATTCTTTCTCTTCACTGGTAAGTATTGCAAGGCCTCTTCACTTCTAGCAAGCCAGGATGTGTCATCTGCATATCCTGTGCAGGTTGTTAGAGTCTTCCTCCAATCCTGTTGTCAGGCTCTTTTCCAAATAATCTAGTTTCTCAGATTATTTGCTCAGCATACAGATTGAATACATTTGGTGAAAGGATACAACACTGAAATATGCTTTTTCTGATTTCTGTGTATTCCTTCTATCTTCTTTTGATTCTTGTTGTGTCATGCAATATTTTGCCATAGAATCCTTTCATACTTCAACCCAAGACATGAATTTTTCTTCAACTCTTTCAGTTTGAGAAATGCTCAGCATGTTCTTCCATTTTGGTTTTCCAACTCCAAGTCTTTGCACATTTCATTATAATAGTTGACTTTTGATATTTTCTATTCAGCTACCCTTTAACATTTTCTATTCAGCTCTTTCACTTCATTATTTCTTCTAGTTGCTTTAGCTTTTCTACATTCAAGAACAAGCTTCAGAGTCTCTTCTGATATCCATTTGGTCTCTTCTTTCCTTCCTGTCTTTTTAATGAAAGGAAGTCTTTTGCTTTCTTCATGTCCAATATTCTTGATGTCATCCCAAAACTCTTCTGGTCATTGCTCATTAGTGTCATCAACTCTGTTCTTCAGATGGCTTCTAAACTCAGATGGGCTAAACTCAAGGTCATATTTTGGATCTCATGGACTTACTTTAATTGTCTTCAGCTTAAGCCTGAACTTGCATATGAGCAATTGGTGGTCTGTTGTACAGTCTTTTCGTTGAGGATATTGAGATATTAAGTGTTCTGTAATACCCATTCTTCACAATGTTATCTATATTTTGTTATGATCCACATACACACACAAATATAAACACAGTCCATCAGAAAACTGGCTAGTTTAATATTTCTGAATTCACTTTACTTGCAAATACAAGTCCTATTGTCATGATTATCTCATGACATGGTTAAGAGAAGCCTGTGAGCTTTAGCTTTAAGTGCTAGGCTTTCACTGGCATCCATGAAAACAAGACAAAGACATGGCCCTTGTCATGTGCTACAAAAGCCCGTATCAAAGAAAAACCTTGCATTCATTAATGTTTAATTTATGCTGTGGAGATTATCATTTATGAATAAAGAAAATGGAAGAATTGGAATCTGTTCATGTTTCCATCAATGTTTCACTATTAATTGCAAAGACTTGGGGTAAACAGTGCAAGCCGTGGCTTTTAAGGTTTCATGGAAACAGCTGCAGAATCTCCACTGGATGAGTTTGGTGGGATGATTCTGACTGGGATTCTCGCTATCAGATCTGTGCCTGGTTCTTAATGCTTCTCGTTGACTGTGGGAGCTAACCCACAGTGGTTAAGTGAATTTCTTTTGTTCTTCAAACTAAATAAAACCAAAACAACCCTAAGTAGTGAGAATTAAAGGCCTAGACTCAGACATAACTATGTTCAGATCCTGTCTTTCTTTGTTTCTGTGCAGCAGGATGGATAATACCTCAGAGTATGGTAACTGACACTTAGGAAATGACCAATACATAAAAGTTTTTGTTACTGGTTTAGACAGTCAAGGTTGGGTCTAGACTTGGTAATTATATCTTAGCAGTCATGGCAGCAATTACCTGGAGCCTGAAGTTATGCCCTTCCCAGCAATGAATCCCAACACAGTATGGAACATTCAAGGTCTCACATGTGAGAGAGTGATTGTAATCCTTGGAAACCAGAACCACCAACAAGAGTTCAAACTTTGTGTTTTAAAGCAGGCATGAAAAATTGAACTAGACATAAGAACACCCACACTTGCAGATAATATGCACTTGACCTGGCTTCAATAACTAGATGATCAGAGCTCAACTACAAGAAGAAAGAAGAGAAAAAACGAGAGTAATCTGATACAATTTGATGAACTTGACCTACACCTATGGATGCAGTAGCTCAAAAGAGGGAACAAATCTTTACAGCAAGGATCATTTCCACCCCCTTGATACACAGGGTAGACAGGGATGGGCAACTTGGATATAGGCTACCCAAAATGTGAGGGGTGGGTGAGGGAGGGCTACAAAGGCAAGAAATAGGCAGGGCTACAAAGGCAAGAAGTGACTGGCTTACAAGCTTTCAAGAGGGAGCCTAGATCCAGAGGGCGCAGAGGAAGGTAGAATCTCCACTGAGTAGCATCCAATCTGTCTAGGTGGGCTGATGAAAGGAGATGGGGATAACTCTAATGTGGCACAACAGTGAATAATTGGTATCAGGACTGACTGGGAGGGTTGGAAATGTAAAGGTAGACAAAAGGAGGGGAGTGATTGACTTTGCAATCCAGGAGAGGAGGTCCTGGCACCACCAAGGGAGAAAAGTGGAGTGTGAGACCCTACCCAGAGAAACAGCGACACCAGAGATGATGATGTGGAGAGATGGAGTGGCTGGGAACTCTAGACCCAGAGAGGGAGAGAGGCTGTGTGCTGATGACCGGGGGACAGGCTTGCAGGGTATACCCTTTGGTTGGCTGATGATGCATGGAGGGGATTGTAACCATGGCATGACACAATATACATAAGATGAATGTAAAACTAATGTTCTCCCATGTAAATTATCACATAATTCATTATAAAACATTTAAAAAAGAAATTGAACTACAGATCCATGCAACCAATATTGAATGCCAATGGCTGCTTTGCTGCTTCTGCTTTGCTGTATATGTCTTCTGTCAGTCTCAGACCACATGTCGTATAGTGTCTCTTCTTCCCCAACTATGTCCTCTGGTTTACAGACATTTGGCAAGCCATCCTCCATGGGAATCATGCTTAATTTTCTCTCAAAAAGGATCTTCAGGAAACTACACTTGTTCTATAGATCCCAAAGGATTCCTGGTAGCATGGGTTAAGCATTTGGCTGCTAACAGCAAGGACAGTGGTCCAACCTCAGCAGCTGTCCTGTGGGAGAAAGATGAGGCTGGCTGTTCCCATAAGGAAGCTCTATTTGGGTTGTTACGAATTGGAATTGACTCCATGGCAGTGGGTTAGGTTTTTGTTTTGTTTTGATCTCTGGTCTCTAGCCTTATTCAGTTTAATTTAACAAATCTAGTTTAAAGTACACTGAAAAGTGCAAGGTTAATGGTGGCTCACAGTTTGGCAGAACCTAAGAAGCTGCCATTTAAGGCTAGCTTCTTCATGATTACATATAAATGGGCACTCTAATGTGATTCAGCAGTCCTGGTGTGGCACTGAGGGTTAATGCACTGGACTGCAAGGTCAATTTGAACTGCAAGGCTGGCAGTCCAAGCTCACCAGTCATTCCTTGGAAACCCTATACAGGGTCACTACAAGTTGGAACTGACTTGAGGGCACTTAACAGCAACAACAAGGTAATTCAGGTGTTAGCATATGGAGATGCCACCCTGGAGCAATTCACATATTTGATACATTTGGATGTTGCCCCCAAAAATGATACCCAGGGCTTCCAGTTATAGCAAAGAAAACACAGGACACCCAGTTAAATTTGAACTTCAAATGCACAATGAGTAATTTTTAAAATTCCATGTAGTGACAAATAAATAAATAGCTGATGGAACACTGGATTTAGTTTTTTAAGTGCTTACTAGACTCCCCAAGAATGGCCTGTGGAAGTTGCTTGGACAGGACTTCAGGGTAACTACCCAAACAGTCTCTCTCTATAGCAGTCTGGTCTGACACAGCCTGGTGCCAACAAAGCCTCAGTACTGGCTATTTAACTATTGAAATGCATGTTGTTGTTAAATGCTGTGAAGTCGGTTCTGACTCATATTGACCCTGTATAGAGTTTTTGAGAAGCAACTGGTGGGTTTGAGCCACCACACTTTTGGTTAGCAGCCCCATGCTTATCCTACCGTGCCACACGAGGGCTCGGTAACTAGGTATTTCCCTGAGCCTCCTTAGTTTCTCTTCTGTGCCAACCCCCTTCTCATGCCCCCAACGAACCCCTGGGTCTGCTCGTAATTCCGGAACTAACGCCAGCTGAACAAAGGATCTCAGCACAAGTACTTAGTACTCCAGCGTTGGCACCAATACCCATTCTGATTTATGGTTTCCAAACACCCACCAATTATTGTTTGAGATATCATCTCTGCACATCAGTGAGAAGCAGCAAATTGCTAGAAAGCAGATTGGAAAGTGATGTCCTGATAATGACACTACAAATCAAGTTCAAAACTGAAAGCAGAACAGTCCCAGTCCAACATGTAATATTGCACAGAAATATACTCCTCCCCTGCCTTAGTGTCCCAAGACCCCAGAGGAAAGATGTCCTTGTCACGATGTGCTGATCATTAACACAATGCCAACTTTTTGTAAATTAGTAGAACCCTTTTCAATGGAAAGGAATATCGAGCTATACAATATATAAGTCAAATCACATAATCTAAAGAGGGGAGAAGGCAATGGAGGTAAGGAAACTTGTTGTTAAGTGCTGTCAAGTCAATTCTGACCCATAGCGACCCTGTAGAGGGTTTCCAAAGAGCAGCTGGTGAGCTTGAACCACCAACCTTGCAGTTCAAAAGACTTTATTGCTGTCTGATGCATTAACCCACAGTACCACACCAGGACTCCAAGGAAACTTAGGACCCCCAAATAATCCAAGGAAACAATTCTAATTATCATTAATGAAAAGTTGCTCATTAGAAACTCTATGCAGAGCCGCAGTGAGTCAGAACTGATTGACAGCACTTAACAAGACACAAGTTGGAGTAAAACAGATGTTACGACACAGGGAGATCTCCATGGAACCAGGAAGCAGACACTAAAAAGATAAGGACCTTCCACCAGAGTGCAGAGAGAGACAGAGCCTTCCCCTAAAGTCAGTGGTCTAAATTCAGACCTTCTAGCTTTCTAAACTGTGAGAGAATACATTTCTGTTCATTAAAGCTATCTCCACTTGTGGTATTTCTGATATATATAGAAGCACTAGATAATTAAGACAAGAAGGTTCTAGGATTCCTGAGAAAAAAATATGACAGGATTATAAGATAGCTTTGAAAAATATGCATATGTGTATATATATGAATATATATAGTTAAGTTCCATCAAGTTGGTTCAGACTCATAGTGACCCTGTATAGGGTTTCCAAGGAATAGCTGGTGAGTTTGAATCACCATCCTTGCAGTACAGTGCATTAGCCCACAGTGCCAGACCAGGACTCCATACATATCCAACAACATCATTATTGGTGGTGGTGTTAAGTTCCATCGAGTCATTTCTGACTCATAGTGACCCTGTATAGGGTATCTGAGGAGCAGCTTGTGGGTTTGAACCACCAATCAAACTGACCTTGCAGTCTAGTGCATTACCCTACAGTGCCACACCAGGACTCTCTCTCGATCTCTCTCTCCTCACACACACACATACACACACACACATACATAATATGTATATACATAGCCTTAGTAACTTAGTGGGTTATGTATTAGGCTGCTAATCACAGAGTCAGCAATTAAAGTTCACCAGGTGCTCTGGTGGAGAAAGATGAAGCTTTCTGTTCCCATCTGGATTTATAGCCTCAGAAACACTATACAGGGTTACTATGAGTCAGAATCAATGACATACCACCACCACCACCATACACATATATGTTGTTGTTGTTAAGTGCCATTAAGTCAGTTCCGACTCATAGCAACCATGTACAGGATTTCCGAGAAGCAGCTGGTGAGCTTGAACTGCCGACCTTGTGGTTCAAAGCGACCTTGCAGTCAAGCACATTAACTCACAGCACAACACCAGACTTCCATATACTTACATGTTGTTGCTGTTAAGTGCCGTCGAGTTGGTTCCAAACCATAATGGCCCTGTATAGGACTTCCAAGGAGTAGCTGCTGAACTTGAACTGCTGACCTTAGGGTTCAAGCTGACCTTGCAGTCCAGTGCATGAGCCCACAGCACCACACCAGGACTCCATATACATACGTACATGTTGCTGTTGCTAGGTACCATTGAACTGGTACTGATTCATAGCAACCCTGTGCACAACAGAATGAAACTACACCAACCTCACAATCGTTGCGACATTTGAGCCCATCGCTATTGCCCCTGTGCTAATCCATCTCATGTGGGCTCATCCTCTTTTTCTCCAACCTTCCATTTTACCAAACATGAGATCCTTCTCCAGGGACTTGCCCCTCCTGACAATATGTCTGAAGTGAAGTCTTTGACAACTTCAACTTTTTCTCCATTTATATGGATGTTACTTACTGTTCTAGTGGTGAGGATTTGGGTGGGATTTTTTTTAATGTTTTATTGTGAATTATGTGATACTTTACATGGGAGAACTTTAGCTACATTCATCCTATCGTATATCATTTCACTGCCATGGTTACAATCCCCTTCATGCGTCATCAACCAACCAAAGGGTATACACTATAAGCCTGCCCCCCAGTCGTCAACACAGAGCCCCTCTCCCTCTCTGGGTCTAAAGTCCCCAGCTACTCCATCTCTTCACATCATCATCTCTGCCTCCATCTCAGGCATAACTGCTTCTCTGAGTAGGGTTCTGCTCTCCGCTCTTTCTCCTTGGTGGTCCCAGGGACCTCCGTTCCTAGACTGAAAAGTTAATCACTCCCCTCCTTGCTACAAACATTTACCTTTACATTTCCAACCCTCACAATCAGTCCTGATGACAATTATTCACTACTGTATCACAAGAGACCTATCGCATTTCATTTCATCAGCCCTGCCTAGACAGATTGGATACTACTCAGTGAAGATTCTACCTTCCTCCACGCCCTCTGGATGTTTTTGGGTTTTTTTTTAATGTTGAGATACAACCCATTCTGAAGGCTGTGGTCTTTGATCTTCAACAGTAAGTATTTTAAGTCCTCTTCAATTTCAGCAAGCAATGTTGTATCATCTGCATATCATAGGTTGTTAATGAGTCTTCCTCTAATCCTGATGCCACATTTTTCTTCATATAATCCATCTTCTCAGATTATTTGCTCAGCATACAGAATGAATAAGTGTGGTTAAAGAATACAACCCTAGTGCATAACTTTCCTAATTTAAAAACATTCGACATTCCCTTATTCTGTTCAAACTGCTTCTTGGTCTATGTATGGGTTCCTCATGAACACAATTAAGTGTTCAAAAATACTCATTCTTTGCAATGCTGTCCATAGTTTGTGATGATCCACACATCAAAAGCCTCTGCATAGTCAATAAAGCTCAGATAAACATCTTTCTGGTATTCTTTGCTTTCAGCCAAAATCCATCTGGCGTTGGCAATGATATCCCTCGTCCCACGTCCTCTTCTGAATCTGGTTTGAACCTCTGGAAATTCTCTGTTAATGTGTAGTTGTAGTTGTAGTCATTTTTAAATTAACTTTAGAAAAGTTTTGCTTGCGTGGGGTATTAATGATATTATCCAATGATCTCTGCATTCCGGTGGGTCACCTCTCTTTGTAATGGGCACAAATATGGGTCCCTTCTAGTCAGTTGGCCAGATAGCTGTCTTCCAAATTTCTTGGCATAGATAGATAAGTGAGTGCCTCCAGTGCTGCATCAGTTTGTTGAAATTTTTCAATTTTTATTCCTTCAATTCCCAGAGCCTTGTTTGTCAATGCCTTCAATGTACCGTGGACTTCTTCCTTCAGTATCATTGCCAAAGCTTTGAGAATCACAGCAACATGTAAGCCACCACAGTTCAACAAACTGACAGATAAGTGGTGGTGGATGTACATATATACATACATATACGAAGCCCTGGCAGTGCTGTGGGTTAAGTGTTGGACTGCTAACTGTTAGGATGATGGTTCAAACCCACCAACTGCTGCTTATTAGAAGAAAAATGAGACTTTCTGCTCCCATAAATGATTTCCTATATAGGGCAACTATGAGTTGAAATTGACTCTATGGCCGTGAGTCTAGTTTGCATAGTTTTTTAAAGACATATGAGGTAACTTCAAAAGTTCATGGTAAAATGGAATTGAAAGGTAATGGAATTTCTCCACAAACATTTTGAAGCCCTCTTGTATAAGTACATAACCACTAAGGCTAGCTCATTGATTAGAATTTTTTTTTTTTTTAATGTGAGGATATCTATCAAAAGCCTGAACACTTTTATGGGTGATAAATCTGCTTCCAGAAATCTTAAGGAAATAATTCTAAATATTAAAAAGATACAGCACAAAATTATATAGCTACGTATTAATACTACTGTAAAAGCTATACTGATCAAATGAGACGCCCTGATGCACAGTGGTGAAAACACTTGGTGGCTAACCAAAAACCCCGAAGGTCAGATCCACCAGTTGCTCTGTGGAGACTGATGTGGCAGTGTGCTTCTGTAAAGATTACAACCTGGGAAACCGTAAGGGGCAGTTCTACTCTGTACAGTCAGGACGTTATGAAGCGGAATTTGACTCAACAGCAATGGCAGTGCCATTTAACACAGGGAACAATTGGGGAAAAAACTGCAACATTCAATACATGAAAAAGAATTAAACAATTTCAGCACAACATTTAGTGGATTAATAGTCACTCACTTAAAATGTGTCTATAGACTTCCTAACAATAAGGATAAACAATGTAAGGGTAAATGCCAAAAACAACTAAGAGAAAATAGAAAGAAGGATATAAAATTTCAAATGTTTACCATCTATACTTTGTTTTGTGTTTTTAATCTCTCACTGAAAATAAATGGTACAATCATGAAAAACATAAAGAAAAATCTACCAAATTTTAAGGTTTGTTGTCCTGGGCTGCTAAGATTAAGGGTTATTTCTTTTATTTTTATGTATTTCAATTTACATATTTCAAAATTTCTGTAATGGTGTTATATGATTTTTATAGTTCTAATAAATTAAGTAAAATTAAGAAATAATGTCATTCTCAGAGGAGGAGGAAAACCAGAAATACATATTTTAGCTAATGTCCAATAACCTTCGCAATATACATAAAAGCAAACGTTGTAACACAAAGAAAGAAAAGTTTTTCAAAAATCTTTTTAGCACTTTTACACTCCAGGCAATGCTGTTTGCAACAAGCTTAACGTAAAGTAATTCAACCAATAGAGGTCACTGTTACACTTCTTACTTTGAGCACATCTCGAAAGTTGCACAGTATTTTGCAGATCTCCTAGTTTTGCCAGTTGCTAATAAGTCAATTCTGACTTGTGGTAACCCTGTGTGTGCAGAGTAGAACTATGTTCCTTAGGGTTTTCAATGGCTGAGTTTTCAGAAGTAGATTTGTAGGTGATAGGGTTAACAAAGAAAACTTTACACAATTCCATGTTATCTCTTGAAGGATTTATTATTGTTGTTGTGAGGTGCCATCAAGTTGGGTCTGACTCATGGCAATGCTGTATAGGGTTTGTGAGGATGTAACTACCCTACAGGAGGAGAAAGCCTCATCTTCCTCCAGAGGAGCACCAGGTGGTGGGCTTATAGATCTATTGTTTTCAGATCCAGTCTCAATCTCCTTTTACAACAACTAGGGTGTAGAATCTCTTCTATGATGATATACAATGACTATGGTTTTATAGTTTTGGAAAGCACACATCCTCCTGCTTTTGGTTACTGGAGAAAATCTCTACCCGTATGAACATCACAGGCCTTACTCAAGCTCATCAAACATGTAATTTGAGATCTTAAAGTTATTAATTAGAAAAAATTAAAAGAAATAAGGGACTCAAGATTGTTAATAGGTATGAAAATGAACAAGGGCTGTGCTTCTTGAAGTCCTAGGGCTCAGTATGCTCTGACAGGAAAACTGGGAGACTCCAGTGAAATGATGAGAATCATGATCCATCATGTCATCAGGCCATCTTCGATGTAAAGTACCTAAAACTCAGACTAATGTTTTGTGTCCGGGAATACTTAGCTGAACAAAAGAAGGGAAATGTTGTGTTTTTTAAAAGCACTGTTCTGTATTGGATAGATTTTCTGCTGACTTGTTCACCTGTCACTTGAGCAGCCAGGAAAAAGTTAAAGGAAGGAAAGCTATTTGATTTCACTTGAGAATCAAGAGCATCTGAGTCCGCCAACATATCTTTGCAAAATTTCAGTAAAATGGTATTAAGAGATGACAAGCAACAAGTAGGCACTTCCTTAACAAGGTTTAGGCAGGGAAGCTGATATGAATACAGTACTCTGGAAACACTCAGATAAATTGTAAATGACCACTGCTCTTTTCATACACAGATTCCATAGCATCAAGATATATCAGTTTTCTGCAAATGGTTGCTTTTTAAACAACGGTGCACACACACAGAGATTTACATTAAATGCATATTAAATAAGCCTCTGCTAACCATTAATGAGCCTAGCACACGCACAAAGATTTTTGCTTACATGAAGATCCAAGTACAATTCACTTCTGTTTGCCTGCTCTTTCTCTTCATGGAGTAGAAATGGGCAAGCTGGTCCTGATCTATAGCCCAGGACCCATGAACTTCCATCTCTACTGGGAAGATCTTTAGTTGCTGTCTGCTCGATGGAGCATTCCCGGGGAAAGCCTTCCGAAGAGATGCCTAAACAAACACACAGAGGACCATTAGTGACAATGCAGCTAGAAAAACATCAAGTCAATTTGGGGAACTCCTACATGGTCTCTTGATATTCACTTATCCTTTCTAAATGATTCAGCCCAGGCAGTCATGGGCTAGAGGCCATGCCCTTAAAGCCTATGGCCTCTGCTTGGCATTCCTTGAGATGACGGTAAATACTATACAACAAAAGAACATCATGGTCAGTTCAGTGTGAGACAACCTGCAAGCTGTAGGCCTTTGAAGAACCATGACTTATGTTAGGATACTGAAGACCTTCAGACTTCTTTTATATGGAAATCAAACACTGTATAGAACCTGTTTTTCTAAGGACAACTATTAACATGTTGCAGGTCACTAATGTGCTACTGGAACATAGTTTGGAAATCACTATACTGGATCACCTCTAAAGTCCCATAAGCATAACTCTCAAATCCTCAGTAGTCTTTTAATTCCTGGTAAGCAACCTTGGCAAAATATTAAGCAATCCGAAAGAAGTTAAGGGTTTAGGCTCAGTACACTTTTGCTACAGAGATCATTGTTGGCTATAAGACAGGGTGTTTATTACACACAATCCCTGTAATAGCATCTCTTTGGCAGTGACCCAGAACCAACCAACCACTTCTGCTGTGCTGAATATCTGACTTACAAGTAACCTGAGCTGAAAAATACGTCGGCTAACAAAGGGACAGTGGTATAACATGCTTCTCCTTTACATTTGAGTAGCATTTTAGAAGAAAGAAAATTTGAAACAGCTTTTGCTTGTTCCGTTGCTTGGTTTCCAATCACACGTCAGAATGAAAGGTGGCACAGGTCATAGCGTTTCTACAGTTGTCTTCTGGCAGGATGGCCACCTTTCTGTGGCCACTAAGAAAATGAGGATCCATGGCCTCAATGGTCTACTCTTGCCTCTACAGATGAGTGTGCCCAGAAGGCCACAGCCAGTCTCTTCCTTCACCCTGACCAAGTACACGAGAAGACCTGACATTTTCAGTCACCTGGCCTCTCTGCTTCCTGACCTGTCCCTTGGGGTTTTGTTTAGAGCCTTATATTCTTTTGAGTGTCCATCTCTGCTCAGAAGATATATAAGAGATAACTGAAATAATCTAGGGTAGGAGGAACTTTATTAGATACCTCCACTTTACCCTCGTGATGACCCTGAGAAGGTAATGCTAGCACACTATAATAGATAAAGCAACTAAAGCTCAGACCTCTTTTAACCTCTATCTATATGGCTTAACCCCCTCCTAGAATATTTCTGTTCATATTTGGTAGAAAAGAAGGAATAAACCTATTAAACATGTGGTATACTCCTACTGTGCTACCTTATCTGCAGAAATTTTTATCCATTTCTAGCCATCTCCTTCAATTTATATCCCTTTACTTTTCATTTTAATTTTGAAGCTGCTATTGGCTTTGGACAGAGTTTACAGAGATTAGCTAAACCATATAAAACATAATATTTACATCACAAAGAACACAGTGTACAACAAAACATCAACTGTAAGACATTTCTATGATCAAAGGCACATTGTCTGGTGAGTTTAAATTCATCATTTAAGTGTAAGAGAGTAATGTTTTTGTTGTTCGATATTGTTGAGGCAGCCCAGACCCCGTGTGACCCCATGGGCTCCAGAGTGGAACGGGTCCATTGCATTTTATTGGCTGTTGTGTTTACAGAAGCAGATCACTAGGTCTAATTCTGCAGAGCCATTGAGTACAGATCAACTGCCAAGCATTCAGTGAGCAGCCAATCGCAAATTGCTTTTGCCACCCAGGCTCCTAAGAGAGCAATCAATCCCAACAATAATAAGGATTGAGGGTACTTATATAAAGAACACAACACACAAATACACTCACCCACCCTGCAGTGCCTATTCAACACCACACCAATGAGTTGAGGTGTACAAATGTACACTTCAATTCATTCTTGTTGTGAAAGAAAGACAACGTAAACTTTAAGTAGAAACAATGAAAAATAACTTCATTTTTTAAAAATGGTGGCACTGTAGGGTAAGCACTGGGCTGCTAACTACAAGACTGGCAGTTCAAACCCACCAGCCGCTCCTTGGAAACCCTATATAGGATAGCTATCAGTCGGAACCAACTGGACTGCACTTAACAATAACAACAAAAATGTTTAACCAGACAATATCCCTATGAAGGAAACATGTAAGTTAAGGTCATGACATATAATAATTTTGGCAAGCATCATTACGACAGGATATGACAAAGGATAGAAAAAAGGTAACGTATGTATGAGCTGTTATTCTCAAAAGTCTGGTAAAGTAGGTTAGAACATAGGACATATTCATCATTTGAAACACCAGAACAGATATATATAAAATAAATTTATTAATAGTTATTGGAGTGTTAGACGTTCATTTGGACATTTTTTGAAAAGCTTAAAATATTCTTATCTATCCCTTTCATGTGATTATTACAATCAAAATTTGTTTTTATTCCAATTTATTGGCTATGTGGTTTCCCAAAGACAATTCAACAGCTTGATGACACATAGACAGACAGGTTAATTCTACAATGACCACTGTTAATGGAACATACAGTGCAGTCACAGCAAATGTAGTGTGACTTACCTGGGGGGGGGGGCGCACCTTGAATTTCTGTGCTTTTCTCAACCACTCAAATGAAGAGCTGCCACTTCATGATGCTAACCTACAACATCGGACTGGAGTTTGGCTGTTAATTATCAAAACAACAGAAGCAGACAGAAAGGAAAGGTAATAGGACATTTAAAACTGCAGGCAGTATCCACAAGCTCATCTTTTCAAAATGCAATCATTATCTCTCCCCGTGGGGTGTTGGATTATTGTTTTTTTGACTCCTTCCTGCTTCTCACTTTTTTACTTCTTCCATGCATCATGATTATGCTGACGAGAGTTTTTCCATTTACCTCTGTAGTTCTTTCCACTCGATTTGTTGTTGTCCTTGTTAAGTGTTGATGAGTCGGTTTTGACTCATAGTGACCCTGTATAGGGTCTCTGAGGAGTGGCTGGTGAGCTTGAACTGCCAACCTTGAAGTTCAAACTAAACTTGCAGTTCAGCACATTAACCTGCAGCGCCACACCAGGACTCCTCCCACTGGATTTGTTGTTGTTAGGTGCCATCGAATCGGAGTTGTTGTTGTTGTTAAGTGCCGTCGAGTCGGTTCCGACCCATAGCGACCCTGTACAGGGTTTCCGAGGGTGTAAATCTTTACGGGAGTAGAAAGGCTTATCTTTCTCCCGCGGAGCGGCTGGTAGTTTCGAACCGCTGACCTTAAGGTTCGCAGCCCGATTCGTAACCACTACGCTACCAGAGCTCCTTATCGAATCGGAGTAGAGAGTTGTATATTTCCCCTACCCATGGAGTCCCAGTGTGGCACCTTAGTATAAAGGCTTGATCTCAAGGTTGGTTTGAACCACAAGGTTGGCAGATCAAACTCAGCAGCTTCTTCTTGGAAACTCTATACAGATTTGCCATGAGTCTGAACTGACTCGACAGCACTTAACAACAATAACAACAACAACATGGATATTGGGTCTGGTCACTGACTTGCTATAGCCAACTGATTGTCAACAATGTGGCAATGGGCCAGTTCTGAGCCAAGGGCTTATAAGGTATTGTGTGTTTTCATTCCCTGCCTTGTGCTTCTGCTAGCACTATAAGAAGAGCACGTCCTTGTTGTTGTTGTTGTTAAGTACTATGGAGTCAGTTCTGACTCATAGTGCCCCTACACAGGTTTTCCGAGCCTGCAATTATTTACCAGAGCAGAAAGCCTTATCTTTCTCCCGCGGAAACGGCTGGTAGCTTCGAACTGCCGACCTTGAGGTTAGCAGTCTGATTCGTAACCACTATGCTACCACGTCCTAGGTAGCCTAAAATGCGACAGAGCAGACCCAAACACAGTCTGCAGTCTGGAGCCAAGTTCAGCCGAGCCAACAAGATTAAGTGAATCTTAGCCAACCCACAGACCAGTGAAAATGAAAAGAAAAAATTCATGTTATAAGCTATTGAGAGTAGGGGTTTATTTGTTACAGTAACTGCCTAATACATTTCCTTTTATCTGGCTTCACTGAAAGCACCATAACTTTAAGCCATTTCAGCCAAAAAGCCTTGAAAAATATAATTTTGCTGTTTTGTAATTTTTACTAATTATTAAATTTATACAGTTTTGAAAAATCAGATAAGAATTTATGGTACACCCATTTCATCATTCATGCCAATATACATACACAAACATTTCATTAAAAAAAAATTAACCTTATTACCAGGTGTTACCTTTAATCCTCTAAGAAATAAATATATATGTATATTTAAAACAAATTCACACATACATTTTGAAAAAAATCATTTTCTAAAGAGAAGTTCATAAGCATACTATATTATCAGATATGGATGAAAGTCTCTAAAAAAACAAAATTAAACAGCGCCTTTCTGGCTTTCTCCTCTAATTTCTCATCTCAAATAGCAAGCCATTTCTTGACAGAAATGATGAAGTAGTTATATCTTTAAAAGGAGACGAGGGGAAAAAATAAAAACCTCAGCCCGAAACCTATATGAGTTTTAACTTCTATACTGTAGTTTTCAAGGTCATCCATCAAGCTTGACTTAAAATAAATCTAATGAGGTGAATTTTTCTCAACTGTGAATATCAGAACTGATATGTAAAGGTAGACAGGTTATCTTTGGTTATGTTACTCACACATGTACTTACAAGCTAGAGAGACAGCAATCCCTACGTGTAGCTAGCTAATGGAGAGTGATACTATTAAATACTTGTAGTAAGGGTGTGTGCCTGTGTGTATAATTATTCATGTCTATAAAACACCACCATAAAAGCTGACAGGGAGTCCTAGTGTGGTGCTATAGGATAAGCACTTGACTGCTAACCACAAGGTAAGCGGTTCAAACTAGCTGGTCCTCAGAAACCCTACAGAAGGTCACTATGAGTCAGAACCAACTTGAAGGCACTTAAACAACAGAAACATATAGGAAGCAGAGCTTTAAGCAAAGTATAACCTGGTAGGATTGCCTGGAATCAGTCAGTAAGTTAGCAATCCTTATCAAGGCTGCTGGCTCTATTTCCATTCTCAGTGGGGTTAAAAACCCGTTGGTAGATATAATTCTGAGAAAGTGTCTTATCTATCCATCCCCACCTCTAACCCTCCTTACTAAAGCTGTTACCTGCAAGGGCAGACAGATTGGAATGGGTAGAGAGGCAGAAGAAGGTGGTCAGTGAATCAAAGAAGTGGGGAGGATTAGAGAGGCAGTTTAAGAATCTGCATAAAGAGCAGTTCAATCCATCAAACAAGTGCAACGTTGTTTGAAATTCTAAAACTGTATTCAAATCCAAATGAAAGATAATAGAATTTAGAGTTGGAAAGACTCTTACATACCCCCACCACCACCCCAACACTTTACTCACACTGTAGCTGAGGAAACTGAAACCCAGGAAGATTGTGATACTTCTGAGATGCACAGCTAGGAGCAAAGGCAGGACTAGAACCCAGGTTCTAGGGAAACATTTTGTTGTTGACAGAAGGATATTATTGTCAATCCATGGATGATACTATTGAGGGCTGAGTGTTCAATGGTTAAGATTATGGGAACAGGGGTTTAACAATGGAGTCAAATCCTGATCATGATATTTACTAACTATATGACCTTGGCGGAGTTACTAAACCTCCTTGAACCTTTATTTCCTCATCAGTAAAATAAGAATAATAAGAATATGCCTGATATTGTGCTCAGAATAGCTTTCTTCCAGGCTAGGGGGTGGGTGGATTGATGCACACAATGAGGGCATATTAAACATCACATACTCATATTAAAGGCATATTTTGTCAAAGAAGACAAATAGAAGAATAATTAAGCTCATAAAAATTCACGGTAGCACTCCAATGCAGCAGATAACAGATCTGCTCAAGTCCTAGAAAAAGAATTCACATCATTGAATTTTCCAAGTAAGTGGCTTATCATTTTCAAAAAGAGCAGGCCACAGGGTGTTTCATAGGCAACCAATGACACACACTTCTTCCCTAAAAATCACACACATGTGTGTGAAATTCCAGAAGTGAAATTATTCATAGGCATAGCTTTAAAAGAAATAGCATTTTAAAAAGGTGTATAAATATATGTTGTTACCATATTGTTACAGTTGTTGTTAAGTGCCGTCGAGTCAATTCTGACCCATAGCGACCCTGTATAGGGTTTCCAAGGAGCAGCTGGTGAGCTTGAACCACCAACCTTGCAGTTCAAACGACTTTGCAGTCTGACATGTTAGCCCATAGCACCACACCAGGTTACAGTAGAGTCTATTATTTTCCTTCATAAACCTCCCTCCCTGGTCTTTTTCTGTGAAGAATGCAAATGTTAAATGAAAGGCAAATATTAATCAAGTCAGGAAACTCATTTTTGGCTATAGTAATGGAATATTTTAGTACTTGGGAAACAAAGGCATATATGTAAAGTAGCACAAATGCTGCTGAGTCATTCTTTGTTAGAATGAATTAAAATGGGGGCAATTAGATTTAGGCAAACTTTGGGAATGAACACAAAGTGGAGGCAATTAGATTTGCTCAAGAATAGATCAAATTTGCTAAGTTGTAGGATTCACTGAGACTTTAAGGACCTTTGTCCATTCTAGATAATAAATGATCAGAAAATCAGAAGTTGATAATTTAAATGTAGAAGTTGTAAAAAAAAAAAAAAAAGTCTGTATTTATAAAATGGTGTTTCTGGTTGGTATAACCAATGCACTTAGCTGGTTTGAGTCGACTTATGTGGACAGATAACCAACCAAAAGAAAGGTCTGGTGATATACTGCCCCCCAAAACAACCTTAGAAAACATATATGGAGCACAGTTATACTCGGACACACATGGGGTTGGCATGAGCAGGCATCAGATCAACAGCAACTGACTTTATTGAATTTAAAACAATGGTTAACAACTATGACCCAAAGACCAACTACAACCTAAAGACTGTCTTTATACTGCCTTCATTGTCACATTTTCAAAGGAGGAACAAGACGACAAAGAGGAGCAAAGAGAAGGGAAGAAGGAGAGGAGGCGGCAGAAGAGGAGAAGAATAAACAGTACCAGCAATTTGAGAGACGTGTAGTCTGTAAAGGAAAATGATATTTACTATTTTACCTTTACATAAAAATGTTATTAAAATAGTAAACGTGTTCTCAGCCTTTAACCAACAAAAATCCACTTGTGTGTATCTATCTTAGAAGAATAATCTTGGTTCATCATGTATAACAAAGTATGTATGATTTATGATAGAAAAAAATGAGAAAGTAAAGTTATGGCATAGCCAATATTACAGAATATTATAGTTATTTAAGATCATGTTTTCAAATCATATCTAATGATGTAGGAAATTAGTTAAGACATTATGTGAAGTATGACATGCCAGTTTTACCCTAGTTTTTAAGTATAAAATGAAACGAATGAATACAAATGTTAGCAACAATTTCAATTTTCTTCTTTACACTCTTCTTTATCATCTCCATTTTTGCCACATGGGTCTTTCCAAATTTTATTCAATGAGCAATTATTACTTTTATAATCTGAAAAGAATATTTTTTTAAAAAATTAAAATGGTAGGAAACAAGTTTGAACAGCCTTAACTACTCAAAGGATGGTTGAAGCTACATAGTGATCCAAATCGGACAGGTCAGTCCACACCACTGGCTGGCTGTCTGCCCACAATGCTTTTCTTTGGCTACCAATGAATTTGGTAAAGTCAGCACATGTATTTCAATTTTAAAACTATAACTATACTTGTCTCCATAATCTTTCTTATCTTACCTTCTTCCTCCTGCCTCCTATCTCATATCCTTACCCAAAGCACAAAACCAGGAACACAGCTTTCTCTACTCTACATTTCATAGTAGCAATGAGATTCATTCAACAAGAGACTGTGCTTTGATTTTTTAAATACTATCCTTGTGGTCCTATGATTATGATACTTACCATGATTTCTTGTTGTATATGGAATAGAATATAAATTACTTGGTTAGATATGGATGGGAAGATTCTTAATGATTAGCTTCAACATACTTTTCCAAATCTCCCTCTGTTATCTCACATATACATTCCACCTTCCAGTAGTACTAAGCTGCTTTCCATTCATCACACTACACTTTCATGTCTACCCATCTTATCTGGAATGACCATTCATGGTGAATGACCACTTGTATCTGAAGGACAAAGTCCTGTCTACCTTGACCTCCAAGGTCTTCCTCAATTCCTCTACCAGGTTTTCTCATGACTCTCCATACTAAACTGGTCTCCCCTTTTCTGTCATTTTTGTGGTACTTTCCTGGTACGGCACTACAGGATAATGTGCTGGACCGCAAGGTCAGTCTGAGCATCAAGATCAGTGGTTCAAACCCACCAGCCACTCCTCAGAAACCCTACAGAGGGTTGCTATGAGTCAAAAATGACTCAACAGCACTTAACAACAACAATAACATATAAGATAACTCTAATGACCAGTTGTCCATGTGTTAGTTATTTCCTGTATGCTTTCTTTACCATGAAGCTGTGAGTCTTCAGAGGCTTTTCTCATTGCATCCCTACTTCCAGGCATGTCCCTTTATGAGCAAAATACAGCAAGTTTTAGAAGTGTGGCACTGTTGGATAAGCAGTTGACCATAGTTCAGTTTGAACCAAAAGGTGGGTGGTTCAAAATCACCAGCAGCTCCTCGGAAACCCTACACAAGGTCGCTATGAGTCAGTATCAGCTCAACAGCATTTAACAACATCCTCACACTCAGAGATGCAATTTAGCCCTACTCCAGTAGGAGAAAGAGGAACGTGTGGAGGATGGTGTTATTAGAGAAGCAAAACATGAGGAGGCAGGAAGAGAGAAATTTACCATTGCTAAGTGGATAATGGTAATGATTGAACAATATGATGAGCTTAATTAGTATTGCTGAATTCTTCTACATGTAAAAAAATGTTAGTATGACAAATGTTTTGTTGCATGTATATTTAGCACAATAAAAATTTCATAATTGTATGGGCTAAGTTCTATCTCATTCTGTAGACTCCCTGGAGATGAAAGAGAGAAGACGAGGGGTTAGTTGGTCTGCAGTATGGTAAGACCTGAGGACTCCTAAGCCCATGAGCAAGGACCTAGCCGCAGAGAGCTACAGCTGTGAGTGAAACTGATATGAAGTGAGGGGAGATGCACAAAAATGCACGAATTTGCAGATAGTACCCATTTGAATCCATTTGACCTGGCTTCAATGGCTTGATGATCAAAACTTGAAAAGAGGAAGATAAAGAAATTTGATAAAGGAAACAAGTGTAAATTGCTACAATTTGATTAACTTGACCTATACTTATGGAGCTCTGGTAGCGTAGTGGTTATGAATCGGGCTGCGAACCTTAAGGTCAGCGGTTCGAAACTACCAGCTGCTCCACGGGAGAAAGATGAGGCTTTCTACTCCCGTAAAGATTTACCCCCCCTCCCGGAAACCCTGTACAGGGTCACTATGGGTCGGAACCGACTCGACGGCACTTAACAACAACAACAACAACATACTTATGGATGTAGTAGCTCAAAATACCAACTGAAAACGGAGGTGTCTTCACATCAAGGATCAAACATATCCCTTCTGTACATAGGGTTGATAGGGATGGGCAACTTAGACATTGGCTACCTAAATTGGGAGCGCTTTAAAGGCATGAAGTGACTGGTTTACTAGTTTTCAAGAAGGAGTTTAGTTTCAGAGTGTGCAGACGAAGACAGATTCCTCAATGAATAGTATTCATCTTATATAGATGGATCTGGTGAAAGGAGATGGGGATAAGATTCTTATGATTCAATAGTGAGTATCTGTTATGACTAATTGAGATTGTCACAACTGTAAAGGTAGAAGTTTTGTAACTGTTTTGTATCATTCCAGGAACAGAGGATCCTAGGACCATCAAATGAGAAGAGCATGAACGGAATGTGGGACCCTATCCAAAGAAGCGGAGTCCTGGTATGGCGCTATGCATTAACGTGCCAGACTGTGAAGCCGTTTCAACTGCAAGGTCGGCAGTTCAAGCTTACCAGCTGCTTCTCAGAAACACTATACAGGGTAGCTATGCGTTGGAACCTACTCAATGACATTTAACAACAGAGAACAACAACAACAATCCAGAGAAGCAGGGACACCAGAGTTGGAGGCAGAGATGATGACATGGAGAGATAGAACTGCTGAAGACTATACACTCATGGAAAGAGAAAGGCTGTGTGCTGGTGGCCAGGAGGCAGGCTTACAGAAGGTGCCCTTTGGTTGTTTAAGTGATTATATATTTCTGAATGTTTTTATGCATATTAAAAAAAAAAAAAAACCAGCAGAGGGAATAGAAGGAAATACTGTTGAATGGTGATACATGGAGATGATTGTAATCATTGCAATGAAACAAAATATGAAGAGTGCAAAACTGCTGTTCACTCAATGCACAATAAAAACTTTAAATTTTTTTCATAATTGGATTATTCACATAACATTAAAACTATATAAATGGAATCTAGTGCTATCAGGTGGCAGATAAGTTCTGTCTTAAATCAGCCCTTCTTACATTCCTTGTCCTCAATCCATCTTCCTGTTTTCTTTACTTTCTTGACAAAGGGCAGATTCTACCAGGAAATTAAAATGCCACTGGGTATTATTGAAACTACAATGAAGATTCAAATCTCACCAAAGAAGTGGTCATCTAGTAGGAAAAGCTTCAAGGAGTATCCCTCATCCAGTGTTACCTATGACCAACCCCAAATGAGGTAATTTCTTTCTGCTTTCTGCCCTTCCACAAGCCTTCTAAAGTTGGAGAAGAATTAGAGGAACATAGACTGATTTAGGTTTTATTTCATTTCCACTAGGCAAAAATGTATAACAAAACTTTATAATTTGGACATTAAATATGAAGAAATTTACTTTTGCCAACATTTTTCATCCATGGGACTAATTAGAGTTTCCCTAATCTCCCATATATCTCCAAAATAAGTTCCATATTTTCCTACAATAGAATATTAGAGGATATACTGAAAGTCAATCTTTCAGAATATATTATTCAGCTAAGTTGTTACAGTTGCTTTTCTTTCCTACATTGAATCTATTTACTAACATAAAATTAACCCTAATCATCTTCAGTTTAGTGACTTCTATTTAGTTTATCATCACAAACTGAAAATGATGATGTTTCTCCCCAAGGGAATTGCTATCATCTAAAATGCGATTTTACTATGTCTTGCAGCTATTATCCTACCAGAAAACACAGCTCTATTTTAAACTGAATGTCAGAAGAAAAATCAATTTACTGAAAGAAAATTAATTTAATAGGCAATTTTTTTCAGGAAAGCAACTGATCCAGAAAGTGAGTTAAATATATATTTAGAATTGAGTTTATCCTACATTTCTCAGCCTAGAAGAATGCATCAATATACCCAAGTTTATGAGTATATTGAACTTTCCCGGGAACAAATTCTACGAAATAAGTAATAGAATAGGAACCTTTCAGTATAATAATGCTGGGAAGTAATAATAAACACAAGACTGTTAATAATGCCTTTAGAACAGCAAAGATGATTAGACTGAATTGTATTGTGCTGACAGTTAATAATGTCTTTAGAACAGCAAAGATGATTAGACTGAATTGTATTGTGCTGACAGTTCAGGAGTAAGATTTTTACTGTGGACTTGCATTGTATTTACATAAATAAAAATGAACTTTCTTACCAAACTTTTACAATTATAAAAGTATAAGTTATAGTTGTGACTCAGTACTGATGAATGAAAGCACCAACTATTTTCTTTTCCTTTATTTGAAATGACAGCTATATATATTAATGATGTTGCTAAGTGCCATTGAGTCCATTCTGATCCATAGCAATCCTGTATAGGGTTTCCAAGGAATGGCTAGCGGCTTTGCACTTTTGTGGTTAGCAGTCCAGTGC
Organism: Chrysochloris asiatica; assembly: GCF_000296735.1. NCBI lineage: Eukaryota > Metazoa > Chordata > Mammalia > Afrosoricida > Chrysochloridae > Chrysochloris > Chrysochloris asiatica. The sequence continues at coordinate 44,851,101 of NW_006408522.1, forward strand.
TTATCCTACAGTGTGACATCAGAACTCCTTATTAATGACAGGCATGCAGAAAACTTCTGAGAAAAGCCAAGCCCACCATACCATTTGAGGTCAATGGAAATGACCTTATCAGGGAACTCAGCAAAATTAAATTGTGAAATGTGACCAGAATGGGTCTCATCATGGAAAACCAAATCAATTAAACAAACTAAAAATTCAATTACTAGGAAAACTAGTAATACATTTCTATTCCTGCAGCAATATCTTCCAGCTAATTTCATTCTAAAATAGTTCTCTAATTTGCCATGGAATCAAGGACAGGGTGACTTAACTGAAAAAAGAGAAAACAATGAAGGAAAAACTGGATAACTTGATGTAAATTAGCAAACACGCTACTTTGCTAAAGGGATTTGACACATTTTTCTTTGTAAGATATTTTTTTAAATACTTTCTATTTTTTAAACAATGATAATTTAATTCTTAATATATATATATATATAAGTAAATTTCCATTTTGATTAAGCTAATCAAAGTCAGTTAGTATAAATCAGTGCCTCACAAACACATTTAGACTGGGTAATAAGAATACCAAATATTTCATCTAGAATTGCCTCTGTGACTTATACAAAAACAGAACAAAAAAAGTCTGTAACTTTTACTATTTAACTATATTATCTCTCAAAGTAATCTTGAATCCTACTGATGCATCTCAAAGTCTTTTATCTTACCAAATTCAGTCGTCAAGTCTCAGTTTTCATGTAGCAACATTTGCCAAAGTTGATCAGACAATTTTTTTCTTAAAATTGCTATCTAGAAACTCTGCTCTCTAGATTTTTCCTTAACGTTTATTGTTCTCTCTTTCTCAGCCACCTTGTCTTGCTCCTCATCCTTTCTACTTCTAAATAAGGTTTCTTAACCTCAGCATCATGGATACTTTTGTTAGATAATATTTTTGTTGTGAAAGGATGTCCTGTGCATGCCAAGAAATTTGGAAGACAGATACCTGTCCAACAGATTGGAAGAGACCCATAGTTGTGCCAGTTCCAAAGAGAAGTGCCCCAAGGGAATGTGTAAATCATTGGACAATATCATTAATATCAAAATATCAAAAACAGCACCAACAGTACATTGATAGGGAGCTGCCCGAGTTTCAGGCCAGATTCAGAAGAGAACGTGGAAAGAGGGCTATCACTGCTGACATTAGATGTATCTTGTTTGAAAGCAGAGAATACCAGAACGATGTTTACCTGTGCTTTATTGACTAGACAAAGGCTTTCAATTGTGTGGATAATCACAAGCTATGGACATTGCAGAGAATGAGTATTCTGGAACATTTAATTTTGCTCATGAGGAATCTGTACATAGATCAAGAGGCAATTGCTCCAATAAAACAAGGGAACACCAAATGGCTTAAAATTTGGAAAGGTGTGCACCTTTATTATACTTATTCAATCTGAATGCTAAGCACATAATCTGAGCACATGGATCACATGAAGAATGTGACATCAGGATTGGAGGAAGACTCATTAACAACCTATGATATGCAGATAATACAACCTTGCTTGTTGAAAGTGAAGAGACTTAAAATACTTACTTGATGAAGATCAAAGACCAAACATAGCCTTTGGTAAGGTGTGCTCCTCAAAGAAAACAAAAATCCTCACCAGTGAACAATAAACAATATCACGATAAATGGAGAAAAGTTTGAAGTTGTCAAAGACTTCATTTTGCTGAGATCAACCATGAACATTCATGGAAGCAGAAGTCAAGAAATCAGATGACATATTGCATTGGGTAAATCTGCTACACAAGACTTCTTTAAAATGTTCAAGAGCAAAGATGTCAGTTTGAGGAGTAAGGTGAGCCTGACCCAAGCCATGGTATTTCCAAAAACATCATATGCATTTGAAAGTTGGTCACTGAATAAGAAAGACCATAGAAGAATTGATGCATTTGAGTTATAGTGTTGGAGGAGAATATTAAAAGTTCCAGGTACTACCAGAAGAACAAAGAAATTTATATTGGACAAAGTATAGCCAGAATGTTCCATAGAAGTCAGAATGGCCTGAATTCATCTCTCATATTTTGGACCAGTCCCTGGAGAAGGACATCATGCTTGGTAACGTGGAGGATCAACGAAAAAGAGGAAGATCCCAAAGGTGATGGGTTGGCACAAAGGCAACAGCAATGGGCTCAAGTGTGGCAACAATTGTGAGGTTGTTGCAGGATTGGTAGTGTTTCATTCTGTTGTGGATAGGTTGCTTTCAGTTGGTACTGACTCAATGACACCTAACAACAACATAGGGTTCTGGTGAGTTTGAAATGCCAACCTTGCAGTTCAAACCAACTTTGCAGTCCAGTGCTTATTATACCAGCACCACACCATGACTGCTATACATATTCTGTTTTTAAATGCCATTGAGTAAGTTCTGGCCTGTCTGGGGAGCGTCTGGTGGGTTTGAACCACGTACCTTGTGATTGTAACCGACTTCATGGTCTAGTGTATTAACCCGCAGTGCCACACCAAGACTCCATATATATTATAGAGGCCTTCATTAAGTCTTTAACAACAGTGAGACAAGAAAAAGCAAACACAAATCATCCTGATGATGGAGACCATCAACTTGAGGCTATAATTGTGTCCAAAGATTTAGCTTTACATAGGGCACAGAGAACAAAGGACTCTCCTCCCACAAACATAACTAATGGAAGCAAATCATCACATCTGTAGGCCAGACAATGGAAGCAAGGAGGGTACTATTACGGACAGGAAAGTTTACAGGATTGGCTCTGTGGTCCTCAGGGTATGATATCATAACCATGTCACATCCATCCCCTCCTCCAGTCATATTTCCATTAAAGGACATGTGAGGGAAAGTCTGTGAGGGAAATTTCCCTGGTGTGGCACTGTGGGTTAATGTGCTGGACTGAAGTCAGTTTGAACCTCAAGGTCAGTGGTTCAAGTTCACCAGTCGCTCCTCGGAAACCCTATACAGGGTCACCATTGGTCGGAACCAACTGGACAGCACTTAATAACAATAACAATGCTGGCTAGGACAGCGGCCTAAAACCCATTTTCAAACATGCTCCGCCTGACTTGGGCAGTTTGGCTGACAGAGATACATGAAGCACTTAAGTAAAAGGCATCTAAAACTTAACATCAAAGTACAAAACGGAGTTAAGGCTCTGACTGGCTAAAGTCGTCCAAGGCCCAAGTATCCTCAGATTTCAGGAAAGCACAACAAACAAGAGATTAAATTATGAGATAATGAGATTATTGTACGGAAGCAGGATGAAGAATCTTTGCCTTTAGTAAAACAGTCATCTTTTAACTCTGGTGTTGATTAATTAAGCGGAACGGGGCTAGAGAAGTTAAACTTCGGGAGAAAAAAGTGAAAAATAAAAAGGGCTATTTCATAAGAGAAACCTCCTAATTTTCCAAACGTGTCTCACCACTCTTAACAAAGGTCAATGAATGGCCCTTGACTCCTGAAATGTAACTGTATCCCATTCCTCTTTTGATGTTCTCACCAAGAGGGACTTAAGTGCCCTTTTCTTGATTCATTAGATGGACACTTCAAAGAGAACTCAATGAGGAAACATTTGCACAAACAATTCCCTTGTTTTAACAAATCCAGACAAAACCCCAAAAGCAATTCATTTTAAATTTCACACATTATTGTTTTTGACCCCTGTCTGACCTCACACTACAACGTTGATTGTCACTTTGCCACCCAATATAAATCCTTTCAGATGATCAATCAGTTTCTAGAACATGGAGTTTATCCAGACTAGTACTAAAAATTTCCAAAGATCCATGATTAACCTAAAAAGAAACCAAACAACCAAGCAAATTGTCATAATTTTGCCATTTATAACCAAAGATAGAAATACTTTTTATATTTTATGTGTACTTCACCCAAAGTACAGAGGGGAATTATCTACACTCAGTCTAGTGTATGCTTCAAGACTATTCAAGAGGAAAGTGTGTAGTTAATATACTAAAATAAAAATAACTTATTAGATTAGTAACTCTAATAAGATGTTATTAGATTAATAAATATCCTTAACTATTCTGTTCTTGTATACCATAGAGCAGAAGACTGTGATATTCCTATGCAAGAACAACATATAAATTCATGATAGTTTCCATGTATTTGTAAAAATTTCAATACATGGACAAGGACAAATAAGGAAAAATGACCAATGACTATGGGTGAAAGTTCAACATCACTAGTAATGAAAGAAATGGAAGTTAAAATGGCAATCAAATAAAACATTTCTCTATTAAATCGAACAGGATAAAAACTTGAAAATATACAATTCTGGCAACAACAGAGCTATAAAATAGACACTCTTCTCTCTGAGAGCAGAACATCACCCATACATTTGCTAAGGTAGTCCAAGCACCTCATGAAGTGCCTAGCACATAGCAAGTTCCTATTACCTACATACTGAATAAAGATGTGAATAAGTGCAGGAAGACTCAGCTGGTGCTAAAATACTGATTAAACTTTGGAGGACTGATTTGATAACACATATTAAAAGCCAGATAATGGTTATAATTTTGGCACTATTAATTCATCCAAAAATGTGCTATAAAAGCAGTCTCTAAAATATAAACATCCTGTGCAAAGGTGCTTATGACAAAATTGTTGTTGCTCTTAGGTGTCGCTGAGTAATTTCCAACGCATCGCAACCCTGTATAGGGTTACCAAGGAGCTGCTGGTAAGTGTGAACTGCCTACCTTGTGGTTTGAATTTCAGTGTTGATCCTACAGCATCAAATCATTATTAAAACACTAAAAATTTATTTTAAAAATCAAGGGTCCAAATATGTGGGGGTGGTGGTAGTGCTGTGCCGTGGAGTCCGTTCCAACTCATAGCGACCCTGCATAGGGTTTCCGAGGCTGTAAATCTTTACAGGAGCAGAAAGCCTCATCTTTCTCCCACAGAAAAGCTGGTAGTTTCAAACTGACGACCTTGAGGTTAGCATCCCGAATTATAACCATAGCTCCTCCAAATTAGATAAATGGTAGTAAAGGATGGTCATTCTCTCTAAAGAATAGCTCAATAATTGTGAATAAATAATAATTCTAAAGACTCAAACAACAGTTAAGACAATAGTTATGGAAAATTTGAAAATATGACTCATAACATTAAGCCAAAGTAATTATGTGTCAAGTTTAGAGCTTTTCTTTAAGGCATAATCAAAAAATTGGACAGAAGTGTAAATTTTTAATACTATTTTTTCTCTGAGTGCTAATTATGGGAAATTTCCATTTCTTTAGACCTTATAAATCTTTTTTATATGTTTCTATAATGATCATAACCATTTTTTTTATTAGCTTTACATCATTCATCCTATGCTATATCATTTCATTGCCATGGTTACAATCTCCTCCATGCATCATCAACCAATCAAAGGGTATACCCTACAAGCCTGCACCCCAGTTGTCAGCACATAGCCCCTCTCCCACTCTGGGTCTAGAGTCCCTGGCCACTCCATCTCTCCATGTCACTGTCTCTGCCTCCATCGCTGGCGTCACTGCTTCTCTAGGTAAGGTCACACACTCCGCTCTTCTCCCTTGATGGTCCCAGGGACCTC